>NC_091161.1:49201029-49304320 GCF_040958095.1 Procambarus clarkii
TATATATATATATATATATATATATATATATATATATATATATATATATATATATATTTATATATATATATATATATATATATATATATATATATATATATATATTTATATATATATATATATTTATATATATATATATATATATATATATATATATATATATATATATATATATATATTATTAAATATGACCGAAAAAGTAAGATTAATAATTCTAACACGAATTTTCTCAATCTTTCGTACATTTCTTTTCACTGTTTGAGGTAATTCAAAAATCAATTCTCCAAAATTCATTTATATTTCTAGTCTGACGCGACACTTGAGCGCGTTTCGTAAAACTTATTACATTTTCAAAGACTTTACACATACACAACTGAATAGAACTTACATATCTCCGATTTGTTTATATCTACATTTGAGTGAGGTGGATGGGGTAAGGTGGTATTTAATAGTGTATTAATTTCATCAACACAAGACAGAACACGAAACAATGGGTATTGAAATGGAAGTGATTGTAGAAAGCCTATTGGTCCATATTTCTTGATGCTTCTATATTGGAGCAGAGTCTTGAGGTGGGTAGAATATAGTTGTGCATTAATTGGCTGTTGATTGCTGGTGTTGACTTCTTAATGTGCAGTGCCTCGCAAACGTCAAGCCGTCTGCTATCGCTGTATCTATCGATGATTTCTGTATTGTTTACTAGGATTTCTCTGGCGATGGTTTGGTTGTGGGAAGAGATTATATGTTCCTTAATGGAGCCCTGTTGCTTATGCATCGTTAAACGCCTAGAAAGAGATGCTGTTGTCTTGCCTATATACTGTTTTTTTTTGGAGCTTACAGTCCCCAAGAGGGCATTTGAAAGCATAGACGACGTTGGTCTCCTTTAAAGCGTTCTGCTTTGTGTCTGGAGAGTTTCTCATGAGTAGGCTGGCCGTTTTTCTGGTTTTATAGTAAATCGTCAGTTGTATCTTCTGATTTTTGTCTGTAGGGATAACGTTTCTATTAACAATATCTTTCAGGACCATTTCCTCCGTTTTATGAGCTGTGGAAAAGAAGTTCCTGTAAAATAGTCTAATAGGGGGTATAGGTGTTGTGTTAGTTGTCTCTTCAGAGGTTGCATGGCGTTTCAAATTCCTTCTTATGATGTCTTCGACGAAACCATTGGAGAAGCCGTTGTTGACTAGGACCTGCCTTACCCTACAGAGTTCTTCGTCGACTTGCTTCCATTCTGAGCTGTGGCTGAGAGCACGGTCGACATATGCGTTAACAACACTCCTCTTGTACCTGTCTGGGCAGTCGTTGTTGACATTTAGGCACATTCCTATGTTCGTTTCCTTAGTGTAGACTGCAGTGTGGAAACCTCCGCTCTTTTCCATGACTGTTACATCTAGAAAGGGCAGCTTTGTAAATACATGTCTCCTTGTGGACTGATGAAAGGGGCTTCCTTTGTACATGCTTCGAGAAGACTCTTCAAGTGTGGCTCAAGTATGTCTAATAATTAGGCATACAAGTATGTCTAATTATACTTGTATAATAATTATACGTGTATAATAAAAATATACACTTGTAGACATACAAGTATGTCTAATTATTAGACATACTTGAGCCACACTTGAAGAGTCTTCTCGAAGCATGTACAAAGGAAGCCCCTTTCATCAGTTCACAAGGAGACATGTATTTACAAATAGACGGAGTAGCAATGGGCTCCCCCTTAGGAGTTTTATTTGCTAATTTTTATATGGGAACCATCGAAGACAGGGTCTTCAGTAGCAGACAAAAACCAACTGTATATTGCCGTTATGTAGATGACATATTCGTAATAGTAAAAGACTCAGATGAACTAATTGACCTAAAAAGACATCTAGAGAGAGAGTCAGTACTACGATTTACACATGAAAATAGTGAAAATAACAGTCTGCCATTCCTGGTTGTACTAATAACAAAAACAGGAACCTCTTTAAGCACCAACGTATATACCAAGCCCACCAACATAGGATTATGCCTAAATGGTAGAAGTGAGTGCCCCCAAAGATACAAAGCCAGTGTTCTCAATGCTTATATTCGTCGAGCGCTTACCTACTGCTCTGAATGGAGCAACGTGAGTAGAGAGTTTGAAAGAGTAACTCAGGTATTGGTGAACAACGGATATAGCAACGCGGAAATAAGCGCTGCTATAAGAAGACACTTGGACAGTTGGTATAATCATGAACCTAGAACATAAACCACAACACCTCCAATAAAATTATATTACAAATCAACCATGCACAGTGAACATATAAAAGAGGAAAGAATAATGAAAGAAATAATCTGTAAAGGAGTAAAAAGCACTACTCCTAACCAAAACATAAACCTGATAATGTTCTACAAAACCAAGAAGACTTCCGAACTCCTTATCAAAAACAGCCCGAAGCCGACGGAGAACCCTCTACAGCAGTCAAGCGTTGTATACATGTACACTTGCCCCCACGAAGGATGTAACATTCAATCTAAGTACATAGGTATGACGTCGACCAAGCTGACGAGGCGTTTGACATGCCATCTTCAATCCGGTGCCCGTAGGAATCACATGAGACAAGCCCATGACATCACTCTAACAAGAGAAATGTTGAACAAGAATACCTGCATAATAGACAAAACCCAAGATGCAAGAAGATTACAAATTCTTGAGGCAATTCACATAAGAATAGAACAACCTACCATGAACACCCAAATCACGGAACTATTTACTCTACCCACCATGAGAGTAAGGACAAGACCAGAACATAACGATGTCAGCACAGAAGACAATGTCCAACTGTTACGGCCCTCTCGGGTCGCAACTGGGTTCTTACTCTGATGTTGTTAGAGAAAGGGTATCCGGCCCCAAGCCAGTAGTGGCTTTCAAGGGATGAGATCCGTAACGCAAGTAACTTAAAGGGGAAGGGAAATAAAGTCAAAAACTTAATATAATATAATGACCGCCACCAATAAATAATATATAAAAGGTTACACAGGGGGAGGGGTATTAACACTATTATTAACAAAGTAGTCTTCTTCTGAAGACCCTGGATCTTCTCGGTGCCAAGTTCTCGGTGCTCTCGTGGCCTCTCGACGAATCCTTCGAAAAGCTGAGTCTACCCCGGCCACAGGCCAGCCATAACACAGTTCCACTGGGGGCACCGCCGTGGAGGCCGTCAACCACAAGTCCAGCGGACTGCTGGCAGGTGCCGGATCAGCAACGCTAGTCAGGCCACTCCACGAGCGATACTAGGGTAGCGCCCTAGTCAGGAGCCTCGTGTGATACCACAGATCACTCTCCTGTCCACAATACCCCAGTGGTCAATCGTCTCCACCAGTCAGTCCCGGGTACGACAATCCTTCAACTGCCACTTCACTGCAGGGTAACACCACAGTGTTCATCCGGGAGGCGACTCACAGCTGCTGCAGCAAAGCACTTGGTGATGAGACTGCTGCCTTGGGTAGACTGACTCGACTTCCCTTACAGCAGTCCCAGGTCGACTCTGCAATCAGACACGTCATCAGTAACAGGCACTCACAAAAGCACCTCACTTACAGGCTCAGACCCAAACGCCCACCTATCCACTCCATAGATGGCGTTGTCGTCTGAGCACCACCTCACCAGAGGTCAGCAGCAGCTGTGTTGTGAGCTGAACAGGACTGGAAACTGGCCCTCGTAGCCAGTACGCCTCGTCCTCACCAGGTGTCGTCGTCCATTTGGAGGGGGTTTCGGGAGCCGACCCACAGATGGCGTGGTCGTCACTGCTCCAGGCTCGGACGCTGGATCCGGGTCCGTAACACCAACATAACAGGCCAATTACACTGGATTACTCTTTGTGTTTAGATAGGAGCTGCCTCGTATGGGCCAAAAAGCCTTCTGCAGCCTCTATGTTTCACCTCACATTTATCCCTTATGTATCCCACCCATGTTTTCACATTTATTGTATTATCACCTGACCCAGTGCGGGTATAAAATCAACCAGCATTGTAAGATCTGTTCACTTGAGAATGAACCATGGAGATTCGAAACGTTGTGCAAATTGTATAAATAAGTGTAATACACTCTATAGTAAATCACTTCTTTTCTTCACCTTAAAAGTAGGAAAATGAGTTTTCGTGAACTCCTATTTCAACTAAGCCCTGATCCTAAGAAAATAGTTAGAGGGATAGAAGCCCTAAACCAGAAAATAATATATACAGAATATGCGGTGATATTCAATGAAACATGTTTGAAAGAAAACCTGCTGCCAGTATATACCAATATATATATATATATATATATATATATATGTCGTACCTAGTAGCCAGAACTCACTTCTCAGCCTACTATTCAAGGCCCGATTTGCCGAATAAGCCAAGTTTTCCTGAATTAATATATTTACTATAATTTTTTTCTTATGAAATGATAAAGCAACCCTTTTCTCTATGTATGAGGTCAATTTTTTTTTATTGGAGTTAAAATTAACGTAGATATATGACCGAACCTAACCAACCCTACCTAACCTAACCTAACCTATATTTATAGGTAAGGTTAGGTTAGGTAGCCAAAAAAAGTTAGGTTAGGTAGACGAAAAAACATTAATTCATGAAAACTTGGCTTATTAGGCAAATCGGGCCTTGAATAGTAGGCTGAGAAGTGCGTTCTGGCTATTAGGTACGACATATATATATATATATATATATATATATATATGTATATATATATATATATATATATATATATATATATATATATATATATATATATATATATATATATATATATATATATATGTGTGTGTGTGTGTGTGTATATCACGAAAATAAACACGTGATTAAGAATGTGACAATGTCAGACCACGGAGGAAAAATGAAACAGGAATTTCCTTAAGTACTTTCGTATATTAAATACATCTTCACCTTCTGAAGATGTATTTAATATACGAAAGTACTTAAGGAAATTCCTGTTTCATTTTTCCTCCGTGGTCTGACATTGTCATATATATATATATATATATATATATATATATATATATGACAATGTTTGCATTGCACTTGTTTGCATTTGTGTTCCTCACGTGTGCCCCAAAGAATGAGGTGATTTGATAAAATGCTATGCCCAAGATTACCATCCGAGTGCCGGCGGGGAAGTGGTTCATATAGCCTCGGCTATCACTTCCTTATTTGTCCGGTCGTGATGGTCAAGCGGATTAAGGCGTCCCTGTACATACCAGTTGTGGGAGTATGGGTTCGAGTCACTTCTGGGGTGTGAGTTTTCAGTTATATATATATATATATATATATATATATATATATATATATATATATATATATATATATATATATATATATATATATATATATATATATATATATTGTGACGGTAAAGCGTTGGTGTTCGGCTGTTTCAAAAGCTGGGGGCAGGGCCTCGTCACATAACAAAAAAAAAGGGAAGATTGTCCTTTTGTCTGTGGTAAGGTAATGGGAAGACACACAAAACACAAAGTATAAACAATGAAATTTTAATTACTCTAGAAAACAAGATATGAATAAAGACAATCTCGTAAAATTCAAAACAAGTCAACAAACAAAACAACATGAATAATTACCGGCAGTGAAAATTTACTCTAAGACAAACAAGTGCAAGTTAAATAAATCAAGTGAGGTGCTGAGAATACTGGCTTCAAGCTGCCACTTCCCTTAGTACACGACAGCCAGGGCTTAGTCTACTATAGAGAGATGTCAACTCCAAGGAGCACAGGGATATTCTGAGGAGACGGCGTGCTGCTGGTCCAGATGTCAACTCATGTGGTGGCGTGAGTGCAGGTGCGGCGACACACCAGCCAATCAGCAACAGGCAGGCGGAGAATGAGTAGTTTGCTGGTTTGACAGCGGGCGGTAGCCGGTGTGTCGGGTTGTGCATGGTACGCTTTGCTTCCTGGGCAAAACGTTTGGTGATACTGGTGGACGTATCTTCAATATAGTATCTTGTACTTGAACGACGTAAATGTGTAGGGAAGAGCAGGCTCAATCTCTCTTGAAAAAGATTATCGTCACAATATATATATATATATATATATATATATATATATATATATATATATATATATATATATATATATATATATATATATATATATATATATATATATATATATATATATAACTGAAAACTCACACCCCAGAAGTGACTCGAACCCATACTCCCAGAAGCAACGCAACTGGTATGTACAAGACACCTTAATCCACTTGACCATCACGACCGGACAAAATGAGGTGATAGCCGAGGCTATTTGAACCACCCCACCGCCGGCACTCTGATAGTAATCTTGGGCATAGCATTTTACCAAATCACCTCATTCTTTGGGGCACACGTGAGGAACACAAATGCGAACAAGCCTGAATGGTCCCCAGGACAATATGCAACTGAAAACTCACACCCCAGAAGTGACTCGAACCCATACTCCCAGAAGCAACGCAACTGGTATGTACAAGACGCCTTAATCCACTTGACCATCACGACCGGACAAAATGAGGTGATAGCCGAGGCTATTTGAACCACCCCACCGCCGGCACTCTGATAGTAATCTTGGGCATAGCATTTTACCAAATCACCTCATTCTTTGGGGCACACGTGAGGAACACAAATGCGAACAAGCCTGAATGGTCCCCAGGACAATATGCAACTGAAAACTCACACCCCAGAAGTGACTCGAACCCATACTCCCAGAAGCAACGCAACTGGTATGTACAAGACGCCTTAATCCACTTGACCATCACGACCGGACAAAATGAGGTGATAGCCGAGGCTATTTGAACCACCCCACCACCGGTCATTTTGTCCGGTCGTGACAAAATGAGGTGATAGCCGAGGCTATTTGAACCACCCTACCGCCGGTCATTTTGTCCGGTCGTGATGCTCAAGTGGAATTAAGGCAGTCTTGTACATACCAGTTGCGTTACTTCTGGGAGTATGGGTTCGAGTCACTTCTGGGGTGTGAGTTTTCAGTTGCATATTGTCCTGGGGACCATTCAGGCTTGTTCGCATTTGTGTTCCTCACGTGTGCCCCAAAGAATGAGGTGATTTGGTAAAATGCTATGCCCAAGATTACTATCAGAGTGCCGGCGGTGGGGTGGTTCAAATAGCCTCGGCTATCACCTCATTTTGTCCGGTCGTGATGGTCAAGTGGATTAAGGCGTCTTGTACATACCAGTTGCGTTGCTTCTGGGAGTATGGGTTCGAGTCACTTCTGGGGTGTGAGTTTTCAGTTGCATATTGTCCTGGGGACCATTCAGGCTTGTTCGCATTTGTGTTCCTCACGTGTGCCCCAAAGAATGAGGTGATTTGGTAAAATGCTATGCCCAAGATTACTATCAGAGTGCCGGCGGTGGGGTGGTTCAAATAGCCTCGGCTATCACCTCATTTTGTCCGGTCGTGATGGTCAAGTGGATTAAGGCGTCTTGTACATACCAGTTGCGTTGCTTCTGGGAGTATGGGTTCGAGTCACTTCTGGGGTGTGAGTTTTCAGTTGCATATTGTCCTGGGGACCATTCAGGCTTGTTCACATATATATATATATATATATATACATATATATATATATATATATATATATATATATATATATATATATATATATATATATATATATATATATATATATATATATATATATATATATATTAAAAAAAATGGAAATGTTCGTTTGTTCAAAATCGCTAATCTCCGAAAGTTTTTCACAGATTGCTTTGAAATTTTCACACAATGTTCCATTCGCATCCAGCCAGGTTTTTAAATATATACTATATAGATGTCGTTTGTTCGTTGGAAATGGAAATGAAAATGGAAATGTTCGTTTGTTCAAAATCGCTAATCTCCGAACGTTTTTCACCGATTGCTTTGAAATTTTCACACAATGTTCCATTCGCATCCAGCCAGGTTTTTAAATATATACTATATAGATGTCACGTCTGTGACGGTAAAAAAAAAAACATGCTTTTTCTGAAAATTTGTGTTTTTCATGTTTTTCAAGTGAGGGAAATCTTCGAAACTTCTTTACCAATTCCTTTGAAATTTTGACACAACGTTGCATTCGAATAGGCACGTCTTTTTATATATCTACTATATACATGCCTCACCTGTGATGGGAAAAAACATGTTTTTTTTTTTTTAAAGCGCCATCTGTTGCATGTAAGAGCAACACACACACATAATATACTAATTATGTAACAATTCCATTTCAATGTTTCTGACTGCATTGATAAATGCAATTTTCATAGATTTTGATTTATTTGCATTTTGATTGAGCTATTTTGTTTGAATTGCGTTGGAATTGAGCTATGTTGTTTACCATACCGTTCATTTCGTGAGAATAGTTTTTTTATTTTTTCATATTTTCATTTCATTTGTAACTGTTTTCCTTATATTTCAGTGATGGGAACATCAGATCACTTGATGTTCCCAATTTTCTGATGGGAACATCAGACCATTTGGGAAGGCATTGGACGAGGGTGGTGAATGGTGGGGATGACGAGGAGACGGAAGTGAGAGATGGTGGGGAGGACGAGGGGACAAGAGAGGGGCTAATGGTGGGGAAGGACGAGGGGACGGGGGAGTTTGGAATGGTGGGAAAGAGGGGGATGGGGGAATTGAGAATTGAGGGTAGGACGAGGGGATAGGGGAGTGGGGCATGGTGCGAAGGAAGAGAGGATGGTGGAGTGGGGAGGACGGGGGATGGTGAGTAGTGGAGAGTACGCCAAGTCAGGACCGTTTTGCTTTTATCGACGGTCCTGACTTGGCGTACCCGATTTTAGTTACCCCAGTGACCCTTGGACAGACATCCCTAATGGTCAATGACGTCACCAGCTAGCCGCTCAGCGGTCCTGCACAAGTACGTTTAAGATGATTAAAAAGTCCTGACTTGGCGTACCAGTTTTTAGTTACCTCATTTTGTGATTGCCTTATAGTTTACGAATCCATTCAGGCACACCTCTATCATGTCACCCTCTATGTCTTCGCCTATCTAGTGAATGTAATTTAAGCTTTGTCAATCTTTCTTCAGAGATTGCTTATGTAGCATAGGGCAAATAAAAATAAAAACCTACTATCAACCATTTGTATGAAACAGTCCCCTGCCAGGCGTGGTGACTTCAATGCGATTTCAGTAGTAATCAATAGTACTGCATAAACGCATAAATATATATGTGCGTGCATAAATATATATGTGCGTGCATAAATATATATGCACATCTCACATGCACTCAAAACATACCTCGCACACCTTACTGTAGCATATAACAAATAAAAAATACTCATAAAGTAAAAGCAAGCCTCTCATGTTTTGAAATAAGGCCTTCTGCAGTTAAGTTCTTTTCTGACGTCATCATCCCTAATGCGCTGTAGGCCCCAATGAGCCAACGTGCTAAATGTGGATCCTAGGAGGTTCACATATTAGTGCGAATCAGGCTTATTAGCTCAACTGTAGTCTGTGCTTCATCAGAGTCGATATTCAGCTACATTGGCTCGTATTTTCGCTCATTGCTCATATTTTTTGTTATTCATTTCATAAACCCTATCAAACCATCCTAACCTAACTTAGTATATAACAAACAAATACATTCTACAGACCAGTTGTTGTTGTTTAGCGACGTCCCAAAAAGCGGCCTCAGTATAGGGATAAGAACATAAGAACAAATGCCACTGCAGAAGGCCTATTGGCCCATACGAGGCAGCTCCTATTTATAACCACCCAATCCCTCTCATATACATGTCCAACCCATGCTTGAAACAATCGAGGGACCCCACCTAGACAATGTTACGGGGCAATTGGTTCCACAAATCAACAACCCTGTTACTGAACCAGTATTTACCCAAGTCTTTCCTAAACATAAACTTATCCAATTTATACCCATTGTTTCGTGTTCTGTCTTGTGTTGATACTTTTAATACCCTATTAATATCCCCTTTGTTATGTCCATTCACCCACTTGTAAACCTCTATCATGTCACCCCTAACTCTTCGCCATTCCAGTGAATGCAACTTAAGCTTTGTTAATCTTTCTTCATATGAAAGATTTCTAATTTGGGGAATTAACTTAGTCATCCTACGTTGGACACGCTCAAGTGAATTTATATCCATTCTATAATACGGCGACCAAAACTGGACTGCATAATCTAAATGGGGCCTAACCAGAGCAAGATATAGCTTAAGAACCACACCAGGTGTCTTGTTACTAACGCTTCGATTAATAAATCTCAGTGTCCTATTCGCCTTATTACGAACATTCATGCATTGATCCTTTTGTTTTAAATTCTTACTAATCATAACTCCCAGATCCCTTTCGCAATCCGACTTCGCAATCTCAACACCATCTAGCTCGTATCTTGTAACTCTATCATCATTACCTAGCCTCAGAACTTTACATTTATCAGCATTAAACTGCATTTGCCAATCATTTGACCATTTCAAAACCCTATCTAGATCAACTTGAAGTGATAGTGAGTCCTCCTCCGAATTAATTTCCCTACCGATTTTCGTATCATCGGCAAATTTGCAAATGTTGCTACTCAAACCTGAATCTAAATCATTTATATATATTATAAACAACAGAGGTCCCAGGACAGAGCCCTGAGGTACTCCACTAACAACATTATCCCACTCTGACTTAAACCCATTTATACTAACTCTCTGTTTCCTTTGGAATAGCCATGCCCTAATCCAAGTTAATATAGCACCCCCAATACCATGAACTTCTATTTTTTTAATTAGTCTTTCATGTGGCACTGTATCAAAAGCTTTGCTAAAGTCAAGGTACACAACATCACAATTCTTACCATTATCAACTGCCTCAACTATGCTGGAATAAAAAGTTAGCAAATTTGTTAAACATGAACGGCCATTTGTAAAACCATGTTGCGACTCATTTATTAATTTATGTTTTTCAAGATAGAGATGAATTGTATTTGCAATTATTGATTCAAGTAACTTTCCCACAATAGACGTTAGGCTAATTGGCCGATAGTTTGACGAAAGTGATCTATCTCCTTTCTTAAAAATTGGTACCACATTAGCTACCTTCCATGACTCTGGCACTCTGCCTTACTCTATTGATTTATTAAATATGGTAGACAGTGGCTCGGAAAGCTCCTCTTTGCATTCTTTAAGCACCCTGGCAAACACTTCATCCGGCCCTGGGGATTTGTTTGGTTTTAGTTTTTCTAATTGTTTAATTACATCCTCCCTGGTAACTGCTAAACTGGTCAATCTGTCCCTCATCCCCACCCACATAGACTTGTTCGGCTGAAGGCATATTGTTAAGTTCTTCTTTAGTAAATACAGATATAAAATATTTGTTAAAAATACTACTCATCTCTTTGTCATTATCCGTTATTTGACCTGTCTCAGATTTTAATGGACCTATCCTTTCCCTAGTCTTAGTTCGATATAACTGAAAAAACCCTTCAGGATTTGACTTTGCTTGCTCTGCTATGCGAACTTCATAGTTTCTTTTTGCTTTCCTAATCTTTTTTTAACATTTCTAACCAGTTGTATGAATTCCTGTTCTAACCTGACTTCCCATTCTTAATCCTTTTGTACCAAGATCTCTTTTTACCTATAAGGTTCTTTAAATTATTTGTTATCCACTTTGGGTCATTAGTATTCGATCTATTCAATTTGTATGGTATACTACGTTCCTGTGCTTTGTTTAGAATATTCTTAAATAAGTTATATATTAAATCCACATCGAAATCCCCTTTTACGTCACCTGTCGCTGGGTTCATGTCTCGCTCTAAGACCGGCCCACACCCCATACCCAAGACTTTCCAATCTATTTGACCCAAAAAATTTCTTAGGCTATTAAAATCAGCTTTTCGAAAATCTGGCACTTTAACAGAATTTTCTCCTACATGTCTATTCCATTCTATGCTAAATCTGATTACTTTGTGATCACTGTTCCCTAGCTCACTCCCTATTTCGATGTCATTAATTTGTGTTTCCCTGTTAGTTAACACTAAATCTAAAATATTATTTTCCCGCGTTGGTTCCTTAATGTGTTGCGTAAGAAAGCAATCGTCAATTAATTCTAGAAAATCTTCTGCTTCACTATTCCCTGTTTTGTTCACCCAGTTTATTCCACTAAAATTAGTCACCCATGACATAAATACTGTTAGATCTAGATGCTCTAGATATTTTTTTTTTTTTTTTGAGATATATACAAGAGTTGTTACATTCTTGTACAGCCACTAGTACGCGTAGCGTTTCGGGCAAGTCCTTAATCCTATGGTCCCTGGAATACGATCCCCTGCCGCGAAGAATCGTTTTTTCATCCAAGTACACATTTTACTGTTGCGTTAAACAGAGGCTACAGTTAAGGAATTGCGCCCAGTAAATCCTCCCCGGCCAGGATACGAACCCATGACATAGCGCTCGCGGAACGCCAGGCGTTTTTTTCATTCCATAGATGCTCTGCTTCCATTCTGTCTAAATTTGGTGGCCTATATATAACTCCTATTATAATATTTTTTGCTTTTTCGTTTAATTCTATCCAAATAGTTTCTGTGTGTGGCTCAGTTTTGATTCCCTCTTTGAGATTACATTTCAAATTGTCCCTAACATATATGGCTACTCCACCTCCTCGTCTAATATATCTATCTGTGTGAAATAGTTTAAATCCATTTATCTGATATTCAGCTAATAGTTCTCTATTTTCTACATTCATCCACGTTTTGGTAAGTGCAATAATATCTATTTTTTTCTGTGCAGACAAGAGCATTTAATTCATTAATTTCATTTCTTAGACTTCTACTGTTAGTGTAATATATCCTAAGTGAATTGTTATTTTGAGGCCCGTTTCTTTCCCTGATCATTTTGCCAATTCTTTTCTCCCACGAACACATACTTTTATTACCTCCTTCCTCCAAATCAATTCCCATACCACTATCTACTAACAGTTTAAACCCAAACAAACACCTCTAACCACTGGTTCCAACGAGTTCGCAACAGCAACAACCCCAGCCCTCGATAGATGCACCTCATCACGAGCATACATTTCATTTCTTCCATAGAAGCGTTCCCAGTTGTCTATGAAAGATATTGCATTTGATTTGCAATATCTTTCCAGCCGGCAATTGACACCAAGTGCCCTCGACATTCATTCATTTCCCACTCCCTTTCTTGGAAGAATGCCACATATGATTGGGATTCCTCCCTTGCTCCTAACTAATTCAATGGCTGTCCTAAATCTCTGTATTAGTTCCTCACTCCTAACTCGCCCAACATCATTACCCCCTGCACTAATACAAATAATGGGTTTGTTCCCATTTCCCGTCATAATATCATTCATGTTTTCAACAATATCACCAATTCCAGCTCCCGGATAGCAAACCCTTAATCTGTTCCCCCTATCTCTGGCACAAAACGTTCTGTCTAAATACCTCACATGGGAATCTCCCACAACCAAAATTCGCTTCGGTACCGCCCTAACTTTCTGAGCAGCCTGAGGGGCCTGCGCTCCGCTGTTCCTCGCTGCAGGCGCACTACAGCACTCGTCCTCCAACACGGCAAATGAATTTGCCGTCCTTAGGGCGTCTGTAGGCGGCCTTGTCAAGGTCTTCTTAAGACCCCTGTCTTTCACTACTCTCCACGATGAGGTCTCGTCAACACTGGTCTCCTCCTTCGTTTCCTCTCGAAGTCTCAGCCGTCGTACCTCCTCCTGCAGGGAATCCATCTCTGCTCTCAGAGCTCCAACCAAACTCACCAAATCATTCACTAATCCTTCCATTATTGCAATAATGGAAGGGCATATGATAGGGCATTGTTAGTTATTAACAAATAGGTGTTAAGGTATCACAGCACCTGACTGGTCAACTATATATGACATCACCAAATGGCCAATGGTTTTGTCCTACTAGCATATGTATTTGATGTTATTATTCAAAATTGCTGGACTAACCCTCTCCACCTAACCTAATAAGAGGTTTAAGAATAAACATTTTAATCATCCACAACTGTAATTATTATTCGGTAATAAGTGCAAAAGTATAACAGCAACCCAAATGTAACTGCAAAAGTCCTACTGGCCCACACGAGGCAGCTCCTATATATTTCCACCCAATCTCATTCATATTCATGTCCACCCTATGCTTAAAACATCCAAGGGATCCCACTTAAAGTATTAGTTTACAATAATAGTTTTAATAAATAGCTCTCATTCTAGTTTTATACACAACAGCAATTATGAAACCTTATAGCTAGATATCGTACTATAATCCACAAGTAGTTACCACACATCTGGTAGCACAGCGCATTAGTGGCTGTGTTCATGGGTTAGTCAACTGTCCTCACATCCATCAAATAGCTATCCAAATGTCGCACCTCAATTCATCCATCTAGCAACTCAGCTGGATGCTACCCACTATATTCATAGGCTAATCATTTCAACACCTCAAAAAATCCTAGTCTTGCAATGCAAATCAGGTAACTTGTTTCTAAACCAACAGTCGCAAATACAGGAATACATACCTACACATACACCACAACCTATACATTCATAGAGGATAGCCTAGTTTTTTGCCACCATTTCCCCATTAATCAAATGTAATTTATGCCATACTCAGAAAATACTGCATTTACACACTAAATATGCTATTTATGCACAAAATATATTATTTACACTCAAAATATACCATCACACAAAAATATGACATTTATATACAAAATATGTCAGTTGCACACAAAAATATACCATTTACACAATACTGCATGTACACTCAGAGTATGACATTTACACAAAGTATGGTATTTGCACAAATATATCAAAATGCTTATGAATTTAGACAATAAAAAATGCGCTTTTACTAAAATTACACAATTTCCCATACGTAATTTTCACAAAATACCAACACGTTGTATCATATACCAAAATACACTAACACCATTAAGATCTATTTTTTCAGATCACAGAGCTTACACAAAATAAACAATTTGCACACTAAAATACAGTTGCACCAGTTCCACTTCAACAACTTAAAAACACAACTCGCATAAATGCACTATTAGCACAAAAATAATTATAAAACATGGACAATTATTACACAATTTGTGTAGTTATTATACATCTTTGCACAATTAATACAAGAAAAATTGCTATATAATTACTCAACTTGCACAATGACAATCAATACACAAAGGTATAAATAAACAATTCGTCCATATGCAGTTACACAACATGCGCAATTAATACACAACTTTCACAAATATTTCACATCTTTCATAATCATTACACAACTTGCACAAATACATATCTAGCACAAATACGTACAATACATAACTACCCCAAATATGAAAATACACAACTAGCAAAAATACACGATTTACACAAATACAATTGCGACATTTTCACAACTAGCTCAAAAATATAATCAATACACAACTTACCAAAATATGAACAATACATAACTAGCGCATATTCATTAAATACACAACTACGCAATTTCCACAAATACACATACAAAAACATATACAATTAATACATACAACTTGCGCAAAACAATACACAATTTATGGAAATATAATCAATACATATTTGCAATAATCATATAACTTATGCAAAATACATAATCTGCACAATTAATACACAAGTATATTAATTGTGCTATATATGTACAAATACAAACACAACCAACTTGGTCAAACAATATACAATTTGCATGATATTTTTCTGGGTATATTTAGGACATAAATTATAATATGCTGAGTTTAACCAACACAACTCGTAAGTCAGAATTTCACATATAAAACTGGTACATATGACTTCCAATCAGCTCAATATAAAACACATTCGTTTTCCATTAATATTTCAACATCATTAGTGCTAAACTATTCATCTAACATATGTTCACTGTTTTTAATGTCTTATTAATACCTTCCTTGAAAAGCAGCTTACCTTGCTTAGCTTACCTTGAAAAGCAGAGGTGCAACAGGTACTCTGAGAGAGAACTCTATTAACATCAGAGGCCCGAGACTGTTCAACACGCTTTCACTACACATAAGGGGCATAACTGGCCGACCACTCACAGTGTTCAAGAGAGAACTGGATAAGCACCTCCAAAGGATACCTGTTCAACCAGGCTGTGACTCATACGTCAGGCTGCGAGCAGCTGCGTCTAACAGCCTGGTTGATCAGTCCAGCAACCAGGAGGCCTGGTCGACGACCGGGCCGCAGGGACACTAAGCCCCGGAAGCACCTCAAGGTAACCTCCTTGTTACATCCTCTCCAATCAGACCACCCATATATATTTATGCAAACCATCTAGCAGACTTATTTGTTCTATCCTTAGTTACGTTAGGGCAGGTGGGGTTAGGTGAAGTCAGTATTTTCTATGATAATTTTAGGCAAATTTGTTACATCCTATTAAAACTTAAATTCATCTAAATCTATCAAAAATATACTTATACTACACAAATTTGACTAAATTCAACCTAGCAAAAGCTAAACTAACTGAATATGAGCATCCCATATCCTCACATACAAGCCTATGTCACCTCTGTCCATACATTACATGAGTCTGCCATATAGCTCGAACCCCAAATAGGAAAATTTACACTATTTCATAAACATGCTAGTTCATTACCCCTAAGATATTATGTATGTCCTTCCCTGCACGACCTCACCTAACCTGACCTAGCATATCCAAACCTAGAATTAGTTCAAGTTGGTGAAATTTAAGCTATGCCACTTAAATTCGAGTTAATTTAAGGCAATTTCCACCAAATAATACCAAATGTTGTGTAGCATAGCACTGCCAAAGCCCATTTTTACCCACCTTTTCTTCTATTCCATACTACCCTACACAACCTCACCTAACCTAACCTAGCATATCCAAACCTGGATTTGGTGAAAGTCAGCAAAATTTAAGCTATCCCACATAAATTCGACCAAATTTAAGACAAATCCCACCAAATATACCCAAATGCTGTGTATTATAGCATCGCCAAAGCCCGTTTACACCTACAATTTACTACATAAACAACCAGAGGGTTTAGACCCCCCTTACCTCGAAGTTATAATATATGGTTGAATTAAGGAATGTTAGGTTTATTTGTGAAAATGTATTCCTTCCTTAAATATATAGTATAATTTCGAGGTACGGGGGGGTCTAAACCCTCTGGTTATGGGTTAGGATAAGGAAAATTGGGTAAATGGTAATTAAATAGATTTGGTGAGTTATATCCCTTTCTAACTAAGGTTAGGCTAAGGATGGTTAAGTTGAACTGATGAAGAGAAAATTCCCATTATTATCATATTTTCCATTACCCCCTCCCCAAGTAATAGAGGCTAGGTTGAGGATGGTTGTATTGATGTGAAAAGATGCTACAAATATGATTCAATATTGAACCAAGATCCGTGTATCAGAGGTTAGGTCCAGGGTAGTTGGGTTGATGCATAAACAGCACTTTCTCCCCATAAATACAATAAATTTGAAGTTAGATAAAGGGAGGTTAGGTCCAGGACGGGTAGGTTGATGCACAAACAACACGTTCCTTCCATATTTACGATAAATTTGAAGTTAGATAAATGGAGGTTAGGTCCAGGATGGTTGGATTGATGCACGAACAACACGTTCCTTCCATATTTACGATAAATTTGAAGTTAGTTAAAGGGAGGTTAGGTCCAGGATGGTTGGGTTGATGTGTAAAAACAAAAACACCTACCCAATAATATAGCTACAATATTGAACACAATTCCAAGTTTTAAAGGAGAGGGGCTGTTAGGTCCATATCCAAAAATCACTTTTCTATGAATATGGTTACAATGTTCAACAAAGAACCTAGTAGGTTAGGCACAGTGTGGATAGGTTCATATCCAAAACTTCAGTTTTCGAAGAAAATAGATAAAATATTCAACAAAGCTCCAAGACTCTTGCAGGTTGGGCACGGGCATTTAGGTTCATATCCAAAAAACATCACATCTCTGAGTATATGTCGTATCAGAGGTTAGGTCCAGGTTTAGATTGAATGGGTGAAAATGTGGGTAAAATGGGTTTGGCTGTGCTATGATACACAACATTTAGGTATATTTGGTGGAAATTGTCTCCAATTTGGTGGCGATAGCTTAAATTTCCCCAACTTTAAAAAAAATCTGCTAGGTCAGGGTTAGGTAAGTTATGAAGGGTAGGTTGGAATATGTGAAAACTTGGCTAAAATGGTCTTTGGCTGAGCTATGTAACAAAACATTTTGGGTATATTTGGTAGAAATTGTCTTAAATTAGGTTGAATATAGGTGAGTAAGCATAAATTTCACGAACTTTAATCAAATCTAGCTTGGGATATGCTAGGTCAGGTTAGGTAAAGTTGTGTAGGGTAAGATGGAATAGGTGAAAACTTGGGTGAAATGAACTTTGGCTATGCTAAGATACAAAACATTTGGGTATATTTGGTGGAAATTGGCTTAAATTAGGTTGAATTTAGGTGGGAAAGGCATAAATTTTGCCAACTTTAATCAAATCCCACTTTGGATATGCCAGGTGAGGCTGGGGAGGGTTGTCTAGGGCAGGTTGGAATACGTGAAAAACTTAGCTAAAATAAGCTTTGACCGTGCTATGTTACAAAACATTTTTGGGTATATTTGGTGGAAATTGTCTTAAATTAAATCAAATTTATGTGGGATAACTTAAATTTCGCCGACTTCAACAAAATCTAGGTTTGGATATGCTAGGTTAGGTTAGGTAAGGCTGCGTAGAATAGGATGGAATATGAGAAAATGTAGGTAAAAGTGGGCTTTGGCGATGCAATGATACACAACATTTGGATATATTTGGTGGGAATTATCTTAAATTAGGTCGAATTTAGGTGGCATAGCTTAAATTGCGTCAACTTTAAGCAAATCCAGGTTTGGATATGCTAGGTTAGTTTAGGTGAGGTTGTGTAGGGTAGTATGAAAATAAGAGAAAATGTTGGTAAAAATAATGGGCTTTGACAGTGCTATGATACACAACATTTGAGTATGTTTGGTGGAAATTGTCTTAAATTAGGTCAAATTTACGTGGGAATTGCTTAAATTTCGTCAATTTAAACCAATTCTAGGTTTGGATAGGTTAGGTTGCGTAGGGTAGGATGGAATAGGAGAAAGTGTAGGTGAAAATGGGCTTTGGCGATGCTATAATACACAGCATTTGGGTATATTTGGTGGGATTTGTCTTAAATTAGGTCGAATTTATGTGGGATAGCTTAAATTTCGCTGACTTTCACCAAATCCAGGTTTGGATATGCTAGGTTAGGTGGGGTTGTGTAGGGTAGTATGGAATAGAAGAAAAGGTGGGTAAAACTGGGCTTTGGCAGTGCTATGCTACACAACATTTGGTATTATTTGGTGGAAATTGCCTTAAATTAACTCGAATTTAAGTGGCATAGCTTAAATTTCACCAACTTGAACTAATTCTAGGTTTGGATATGCTAGGTCAGGTTAGGTGAGGTCGTGCAGGGAAGGACATACATAATATCTTAGGGGTAATGAACTAGCATGTTTATGAAATAGTGTAAATTTTCCTATTTGGGGTTCGAGCTATATGGCAGATTCATGTAATGTATGGACAGAGGCGACATAGGCTTGTATGTGAGGATATGGGATGCTCATATTTAGTTAGTTTAGCTTTTGCTAGGTTGAATTTAGTCAAATTTGTGTAGTATAAGTATATTTTTGATAGATTTAGATGAATTTAAGTTTTAATGGGATGCATTTTGATAAGATATAGCAAATTTGCCTAAAATTATCATAGAAAATACTGACTTCACCTAACCCCACCTGCCCTAACGTAACTAAGGCTAGAACAAATAAGTCTATTAGATGGTTTGCATAAATAAATATGGGTGGTCTGATTGGAGAGGATGTAACAAGGAAGGTATTAATAAGACATTAAAAACAGTGGACATATGTTAGATGAATAGTTTAGCACTAATGATGTTGAAATATTAATGGAAAACGAATGTGTTTTATATTGAGCTCATTGGAAGTCATATGTACCATTTTTATATGTGAAATTCTGACTTACAGGGAGTTGGTTAAACTCAGCATATTGTAATTAATGTCCTAAATATACCAAGAAAAATATCATGCAAATTGTGTATTGTTTGACCTAGTTGGTTGTGTTTGTATTTGTACATATATAGCACAATTAATATACTTGTGTATTAATTGTGCAGATTATGTATTTTGCATAAGTTATATGATTATTGCAAAAATGTACTAATATATTTCCATAAATTGTGTATTGTTTTGTGCAAGTTGTATGTATTAATTGTATGTGTATTTGTGGAAATTGCGTAGTTGTGTATTTAATGAATATGTGCTAGTTATGTATTGTTCATATTTTGGTAAATTGTGTATTGATTATATTTTTGAGCTAGTTGTGAAAATGTCGCAATTGTATTTGTGTAAATCGTGTATTTTTGCTAGTTGTGTATTTTCATATTTGGGGTAGTTATGTATTGTACGTATTTGTGCTAGATATGTATTTGTGCAAGTTGTGTAATAATTATGAAAGATGTGAAATATTTGTGAAAGTTGTGTATTAATTGCGCATGTTGTGTAATTGCATATGGACGAATTGTTTATTTATAACTTTGTGTATTGATTGTCATTGTGGAAGTTGAGTAATTATATAGCAATTTTTCTTCTATTAATTGTGCAAAGATGTATAATAACAACACAAATTGTGTAATAATTGTCCATGTTTTATAATTATTTTTGTGCTAATAGTGCATTTATGCGAGTTGTGTTCTTAATTTGTTGAAGTGGAATTTTTGTGTTCAAATTGTGTATTTTGTGTAAGCTCTGTAATCTGAAAAAAAAGATCTTAATAGTGTAAGTGTATTTTGGTATATGATGCAATGTGTTGGTATTTTGTGAAAATTACGTATGGGAAATTGTGTAATTTTAGTGAAAGCGCATTTTTGATTGTCTAAATTCATAAGCATTTTGATATATTTGTGCAAATACCATACTTTGTGTAAATGTCATACTCTGAGTGTACATGCAGTATTGTGTAAATGGTATATTTTTATGTGCAACTGACATATTTTGTATATAAATGTCATATTTTTGTGTGATGGTATATTTTGAGTTTAAAAAATATATTTTGTGCATAAATAGCATATTTGGTGTGTAAATGCAGTATTTTCTGAGTATGGCATAAATTACATTTGATTAATGGGAAAATGGTCGCAAAAAACTAGGCTATCCTCTATGAATGTATAGGTTGTGGAGTATGTGTAGGTATGTATTCTTGTATTTGCGACTGTTGGTTTAGAAACAAGTTACCTGATTTGCGTAGCAAGACTAGGATTTTTTTTGAGGTGTAGAAATGATTAGCCTATGAATATAGTGGCTAGCATCCAGCTGAGTTGCTAGACGGATGAATTGAGGTGCGACATTTGGATAGCTATTTGATGGATGTGAGGACAGTTGACTAGCCTATGAACACAGCCACTAATGCGCTGTGCTACCAGATGTGTGGTAACTACTTGTGGATTATAGTACGATATCTAGCTATAAGGTTTCATAATTGCTGTTGTGTATAAAACTAGAATGAGAGCTATTTATTAAAACTATTATTGTAAACTAATACTTTAAGTGGGATCCCTTGGATGTTTTAAGCATAGGGTGGACATGAATATGAAAAAGATTGGGTGGAAATATATAGGAGCTGCCTCGTGTGGGCCAATAGGACTTCTGCAGTTACCTTTATTCTTATGTTCAGCTCACCTGCTATGCTGCCAGATGTAGGATTCTGCTTAAATTGTGGTGCGACATTTGGGTTGCTGTTATACTTTTGCACTTATTATCGAATAATAATTACAGTTGTGGATGATTAAAATGTTTATTCTTAAACCTCTTATTAGGTTAGGTGGAGAGGGTTAATCCAGCCATTTTGAATAATACCATCAAATACTTATGCTAGTAGGACGCCAAAGGCCGCATTGGCCAGCTGGTGACATCATACATAGTTGACCAGTCAGGTGCTGTGATACCTTAACACCTATTTGTTAATAACTATCAATACCCTATCCCTATACTGAGGTCGCTTTTTGCGACGTCGCTAAACAACAACAACTGGTCTGTAGAATGTATTTGTTTGTTATATAATAAGTTAGGTTAGGATGGTTTGATAGGGTTTATGAAATGAATAACAGAAAATATGAGCAATGAGCGAAAATACAAGCCAATGTAGCTGAATATCAACTCTGATGAAGCACAGACTACAGTTGAGGTATTAAGCCTGATTAAGAGTTCGCACTAATGTGTGAACCTCCTGGGATCCGCATTTAGCACGGCTCATTGGGGCCTTACAGCGCATTAGGGACGATGACGTCAGAAAAGAAGGTAACTGCAGAAGGCCTTATTTCAAAACATGAGAGGCTTGCTTTTTCTTAATGAGTATTTTTTATTTGTTATATGCTACAGTAATGTGTGCGAGGTATGTTTTGAGCGAATGTGAGATGTGCATATATATTTATGCACGCACATATATATTTATGCGTTTATTCAGTAATAATGGATTACTACTGAAATCGCATTGAAGTCACCATGCCTGGCAGGGGACAGTTTTCATACAAATGGTTGATAGTGGGTTTTCATTTTTATTTGCATTGTGCTACATAAGCAATCTCTGAAGAAAGATTGACAAAACTTAAATTACATTCACTAGATAGGCGAAAAAGACATAGGGGTGACATGATAGAGGTGTGCCTGAATGGATTCATGAACTATAAGGCAATCACTAGCAGAGGTAACTAAAAACTGGTACGCCAAGTCAGGACCTTTTAATCATCTTAAACGTACCTGTGCAGGAACGCTGAGCGGCTAGCTGGTGACGTCATTGACCATTAGGGATGTCTGTGCAACGGTCACTGGGGTAACTAAAAACGGGTACGCCAAGTCAGGACCGTCAAATCTCATTGGGGTAACTAAAAACGGGTACACCAAGTCAGGACCGTCAAATCTCATTGGGGCAACTAAAATTGAGTACGCCAAGTCAGGACTGTCAAATCTCATTGGGGTAACTAAAAACAGATACGCCAAGTCAGGACCATCAAATCTCATTGGGGTAACTAAAAACGAGTACGCCAAGTCAGGACCGCCGAAAAAAGCAAAACGGTCCTGATTTGGCGTACTCTCCACTACTACGGTGGAGTGAGGAATGGTTGGGAGGCCGAAGAGACGGTTGAGGAGAGAATGGTGGGGAGGACTGGGGGACAGGGAAGGTTGCTGTGGCTCAGCAACGCACAAGCGTTGCTGAGCCACAGCAACGCGTGGCCGGGTACTGCTAATATATTTATAATGTCGTACCTAGTAGCCAGGACGCACTTCTCGGCCTACTATGCAAGACCCGATTTGACTCATAGGCCGAGTGATTTTCTTTGTTTCTAATAAATTGTTTCCAGTTAGTTTATTAAAATTATTATTACTATATTAAATTAAAAATATATATAGTTAGAATAAAAATTATTGACTTAGTTGAGTTAGTTTAGGTTAGGTTACGATATGTTAGGTTAGATTAGGTTCGGTCATATATCTACGCTAGTTCTAACTCAAATTTAAACAAATTAACTCATAGATAATGAAATGTATGAGTTAATTTCAGAAATGATAATTGACCTTTATCATTTCATAAGAAAAAAATGAAAAATATATAAATTCAGGAAAACTTAGCTAATTAGGCAAATTGGGCCTTGCATAGTAGGCCGAGTACTGTGTTTTGACTACTAGGTACAACATATATATATATATATATATATATATATATATATATATATATATATATATATATATATATATATATATATATATATATATATATATATATATATATATATATATTAGTATATTTTGGTAGTAGTCTTTCCTGTAGACATATTATTAAATATGACCGAAAAAGTAAGATTAATAATTCTAACACGAATTTTCTCAATCTTTCGTACATTTCTTTTCGCTGTTGGAGGTAAATCAAAAATCAATTCTCCAAAATTCATTTTTATTTCTAGTCTGACGCGACACGAGCGCGTTTCGTAAAACTTATTACATTTTCAAAGACTTTAGTTCACAAATACACAACTGAATAGAACTTACGCATCTCCGATTTTATATCTACATTTGAGTGAGATGGAAGGGGTGATGTGGCATTAACACAAGACAGAACAAGAGGTGGCATTAATGGGGTATTAATTTCATCAACACAAGACAGAACAAGAGGTGGCATTAATGAGATGCGTAAGTTCTATTCAGTTGTGTATTTGTGAACTAAAGTCTTTAAAAATGTAATAAGTTTTACGAAACGCGCTCGTGTCGCGTCAGACTAGAAATAAAAATGAATTTTGGAGAATTGATTTTTGATTTACCTCCAACAGTGAAAAGAAATGTACGAAAGATTGAGAAAATTCGTGTTAGAATTATTAATCTTACTATTTCGGTCATATTATATATATATATATATATATATATATATATATATATATATATATATATATATATATATATATATATATATATATATATATATATATATATAGAAATATATATGTATATATATGTCGTACCTAATAGCCAGAATGCACTTCTCAGCCTACTATGCAAGGCCCGATTTGCCTAATAAGCCAAGTTTTCCTGAATTAATATATTTTTTCTAATTTTTTTCTTATGAAATGATAAAGCTACCCATTTCATTATGTATGAGGTCAATTTTTTTTATTGGAGTTATAAATTAACGTAGATATATGACCGAACCTAACCAACCCTACCTAACCTAACCTAACCTATCCCTATCAGTTAGGTTAGGTTAGGTAGCAGAAAAAGTTAGGTTAGGTAGGTTAGGTAGTCGAAAAAACATTAATTCATGAAAACTTGGCTTATTAGGCAAATTGGGCCATGCATAGTTGGCTGAGAAGTGCGTTCTGGCTATTAGGTACGACATATATATATATATATATATATATAAATATATATATATATATATGCAAACAAGCCTGAATGGTCCCCAGGACTATATACAACTTGTCCGGTCGTGATGGTCAAGCGGATTAAGGCGTCCCTGTACATACCAGTTGTGGGAGTATGGGTTCGAGTCACTTCTGGGGTGTGAGTTTTCAGTTATATATATATATATATATATATATATATATATATATATATATATATATATATATATATATATATATGTATATATATATATATATATATATATATATATATATATGTCGTACCTTGTAGCCAGAACACAATTATCAGCCTACTATGCAAGGCCCGATTTGCCTAATAAGCCAAGTTTTCATGAATTAATATATTTTCTCTAATTTTTTTCTTATGAAATGATAAAGCTACCCATTTCATTATGTATGAGGTCAATTTTTTTTTATTGGAGTTAAAATTAACGTAGATATATGATCGAACCTAACCAACCCTACCTAACCTAACCTAACCTATCTTCATAGGTTAGGTTAGGTTAGGTAGCGGAAAAAGTTAGGTTAGGTTAGGTTAGGTAGGTTAGGTTGTCGAAAAAACATTAATTCATGAAAACTTGGCTTATTAGGCAAATCGGGCCTTGCATAGTAGGCTGAGAAGTGCGTTCTGGCTACTAGGTACGACATATATATATATATATGTGTCGTACCTACTAGCCAGAACGCACTTGTCAGCCTACTATGCAAGGCCCAATTTGCCTAATAGGCCAAGTTTTCATGAATTAATTGTTTTTCTACTACCTAACCTAATCTAACCGAATTTTTTCGGCTACCATACCTAACCTAGCCTATAAAGATAGGTTAGGTAGGGTTTGTTAGGTTCGGTCATATATCTACGTTAATTTTACCTCCAATAAAAAAAATTGACCTCATACGTAATGAAATGGGTAGCATTATCATTTTATAGGAAAAAAATTAGAGAAAATATATTAATTCAGGAAAACTTGGCTTATTAGGCAAATCGGGCCTTGCATAATAGGCTGAGAATTGCTTTCTGGCTACTAGGTACGACATATATATATATATATATATATATATATATATATATATATATATATATATATATATATATATATATGTCGTACCTAGTAGCCAGAACGCACTTCTCAGCCTACTATGCAAGGCCCGATTTGCCTAATAAGCCAAGTTTTCCTGAATTAATATATTTTCTCTAATTTTTTTCTTATGAAATGATAAAGCTACCCATTTCATTATGTATGAGGTAATTTTTTTTTTATTGGAGTTAAAATTAACGTAGATATATGACCGAACCTAACCAACCCTACCTAACCTAACCTAATCTATCTTTATAGGTTAGGTTAGGTTAGGTAGCCGATAAAGTTAGGTTAGGTTAGGTTAGGTAGGTTAGGTAGTCGAAAAACAATTAATTCATGAAAACTTGGCTTATTAGGCAAATCGGGCCTTGCATAGTAGGCTGAGAAGTACGTTCTGGCTACTAGGTACGACATATATATATATATATATATATATATATATATATATATATATATATATATATATATATATATATATATATATATGTCGTACCTAGTAGCCAGAACTCACTTCTCAGCCTACTATTCAAGGCCCGATTTGCCTAATAAGCCAAGTTTTCCTGAATTAATATATTTACTATAATTTTTTTCTTATGAAATGATAAAGCAACCCTTTTCTCTATGTATGAGGTCAATTTTTTTTATTGGAGTTAAAATTAACGTAGATATATGACAGAACCTAACCAACCCTACCTAACCTAACCTAACCTATATTTATAGGTAAGGTTAGGTTAGGTAGCTAAAAAAAGCTAGGTTAGGTTAGGTTAGGTAGGTTAGGTAGACGAAAAAACATTAATTCATGAAAACTTGGCTTATTAGGCAAATCGGGCCTTGAATAGTAGGCTGAGAAGTGCGTTCTGGCTATTAGGTACGACATATATATATATATATATATATATATATATATATATATATATATATATATATATATATATATATATATATATATATATATATATATATATATATATCGTACATAGTAGCCAGAACGCACTTCTCAACCTACTATTCAAGGCCCGATTTGCCTAATAAGCCTAGTTTTTATGAATTAATGTTTTTTCGACTACCTAACCTACCTAACCTAACGTTTTCGGCTACCTAACCTAACCTATAAAGATAGGTTAGGTTAGGTTAGGTAGGGTTGGTTAGGTTTGGTCATATATCTACATTAATTTTAACTCCAATAAAAAAAAAATTACCTCATACATAATGAAATGGGTAGCTTTATCATTACATAAGAAAAAAAATAGAGAAAATATATTAATTCAGTAAAACTTGGCTTATTAGGCAAATCGGGCCATGCATAGTAGGCTGAGAAGTGCATTCTGGCTACTAGGTACGACATATACATATATATATATATATATATATATATATATATATATATATATATATATATATATATATATATGTCGTACCTAGTAGCCAGAACTCACTTCTCAGCCTACTATGCAAGGCCCGATTTGCCTAATAAGCCAAGTTTTCATGAATTAATGTTTTTTCGACTACCTAACCTACCTAACCTAACCTAACCTAACTTTTTCGGCTACCTAACCTAACCTATAAAGATAGGTTAGGTTAGGTTAGGTAGGGTTGGTTAGGTTCGGTCATATATCTACGTTAATTTTAACTAAAATAAAAAAAAATTACCTCATACATAATGAAATGGGTAGCTTTATCATTTCATAAGAAAAAAATTAGAGAACATATATATTAATTCAGGAAAACTTGGCTTATTAGGCAAATCGGGCCTTGCATAGTTGGCTGAGAAGTGCGTTCTGGCTACTAGGTACGACATTTATATAAATATATATATATATAAAGTTTTCATGAATTAATATATTTTCTCTAATTTTTTTCTTATGAAATGATAAAGCTACCCATTTCATTATGTATGAGGTCAATTTTTTTTATTGGAGCTAAAATTAACGTAGATATATGACCGAACCTAACCAACCCTACCTAACCTAACCTAACCTATCTCTATAGGTTAGGTTAGGTTAGGTAGCAGAAAAAGTTAGGTTAGGTTAGGTTAGGTAGGTTAGGTAGTCGAAAAACAATTAATTCATGAAAACTTGGCTTATTAGGCAAATCGGGCCTTGCATAGTAGGCTGAGAAGTGCGTTCTAGCTACTAGGTACGACATATATATATATATATATATATATATATATATATATATATATATATATATATATATATATATGTCGTACCTAATAGCCAGAACTCACTTCTCAGCCTACTATGCAAGGCCCGATTTGCCTAATAAGCCAAGTTTTCATGAATTAATGTTTTTTCGTCTACCTAACCTACCTAACCTAACCTAACCTAGCTTTTTTTGGCTACCTAACCTAACCTTACCTATATATATAGGTTAGGTTAGGTTAGGTAGGGTTGGTTAGGTTCGGTCATATATCTACGTTAATTTTAACTCCAATAAAAAAAAATTGACCTCATACATAGTGAAAAGGGTAGCTTTATCATTTCATAAGAAAAAAATTATAGTAAATATATTAATTCAGGAAAACTTGGCTTATTAGGCAAATCGGGCCTTGAATAGTAGGCTGAGAAGTGAGTTCTGGCTATTAGGTACGACATATATATATATATATATATATATATATATATATATATATGTCGTACCTAATAGCCAGAACTCACTTCTCAGCCTACTATTCAAGGCCCGATTTGCCTAATAAGCCAAGTTTTCCTGAATTAATATATTTACTATAATTTTTTTCTTATGAAATGATAAAGCTACCCTTTTCACTATGTATGAGGTCAATTTTTTTTTATTGGAGTTAAAATTAACGTAGATATATGACCGAACCTAACCAACCCTACCTAACCTAACCTAACCTATATATATAGGTAAGGTTAGGTTAGGTAGCCAAAAAAAGCTAGGTTAGGTTAGGTTAGGTAGGTTAGGTAGACGAAAAAACATTAATTCATGAAAACTTGGCTTATTAGGCAAATCGGGCCTTGCATAGTAGGCTGAGAAGTGAGTTCTGGCTATTAGGTACGACATATATATATATATATATATATATATATATATATATATATATATATATATATATATATATATATATATATATATATATATATATGTCGTACCTAGTAGCCAGAACGTCGTACTCAGCCTACTATGCAAGGCCCGATTTGCCTAATAAGCCAAGTTTTCCTGAATTATTATATTTTCTCTAATTTTTTTCTTATGAAATGATAAAGCTACCCATTTCATTATGTATGAGGTAAATTTTTTTTATTGGAGTTAAAATTAATGTAGATATATGACCGAACCTAACCAACCCTACCTAACCTAACCTAACCTATCTTTATAGGTTAGGTTAGGTTAGGTAGCCGAAAAAGTTAGGTTAGGTAGGTTACGTAGTCGAAAAACAATTAATTCATGAAAACTTTTGCTTATTAGGCAAATCGGGCCTTGCATAGTAGGCTGAGAAGTGCGTCCTGGCTACTAGGTATGACATATATATATATATATATATATATATATATATATATATATATATATATATATATATATATATATATATATATATATATATATATATATTGGTGTATACTGGCAGCAGGTTTTCTTTCAAACATGTTTCATTGAATATGACCGCATATTCTGTATTTATTATTTTCTGGTTTAGGGCTTCTATCCCTCTAACTATTTTCTTAGCATCAGGGCTTAATTGGAATAGGAGTTCTCCAAAACTCATTTTCGTACTTTTAAGGTGAAGAAAAGAAGTGATTTACTATAGAGTGTATTACACTTATTTGTATAATTTGCACGACGTTTCGAACCTCCATGGTTCATTCTCAAGTGAACAGATCTTACAATACTAGTTGATTTTATACCCGCATTAGGTCAGGTGATAATACAATGAAGGTGAAAAACATGGGGGGATACATAAGGGATAAACATAGGGGCTGCAGAAGGCTTATTGGCCCATACGAGGCATCTCCTATCTAAACACAAAGATTAATCCAGTGTAATTGGCCTGTTATGTTGGACATTGTCTTCTGTGTTGGCATCGATATGTTCTTGTCTTGTCCTTACTCTCATGGTGGGTAGAGTAAATAGTTCCGTGATTTGGGTGTTCATGGTAGGTCGCTCTATTCTTATGTGAATTGCCTCAAGAATTTGTAATCTTCTTGAATCTTGGGTTTTGTCTATTATGCAAGTATTCTTGTTCAACATTTCTCTTGTTAGAGTAATGTCATGGGCTTGTCTCATGTGATTCCTAGGGGCACCAGATTGAAGATGGCATGTCAAACGCCTCGTCAGCTTGGTCGACGTCATACCTATGTACTTACATTGAAGGTTACATCCTTCCTGGGGGCAAGTGTACATGTATACAACGCTTGACTGCTGTAGAGGGTTCTCCGTCGGCTTCGGGCTGTTTTTGATAAGGAGTTCGGAAGTCTTCTTGGTTTTGTAGAATATTATCAGGTTTATGTTTTGGTTAGGAGTAGTGCTTTTTACTCCTTTACGGATTATTTCTTTCATTATTCTTTCCTCTTTTATATGTTCACTGTGCATGGTTGATTTGTAATATAATTTTATTGGGGGTGTTGTGGTTTCTGTTCTAGGTTCTGAATTATACCAACGGTCCAAGTGTCTTCTTATAGCAGCGTTTATTTCCGCGTTGCTATATCCGTTGTTCACCAATACCTGAGTTACTCTTTCAAACTCTCTACTCACGTTGCTCCATTCAGAGCAGTGGGTAAGCGCTCGACGAATATAAGCATTGAGAACACTGGCTTTGTATCTTTGGGGGCACTCACTTCTACCGTTCAGGCATAATCCTATGTTGGTGGGCTTGGTATATACGTTGGTGCTTAAAGAGGTTCCTGTTTTTGTTATTAGTACATCCAAGAATGGCAGACTGTTATTTTCACTATTTTCATGTGTAAATCGGAGTACTGACTCTCTCTCTAGGTGTCTTTTTAGGTCAATTAGTTCATCTGAGTCTTTTACTATTACGAATATGTCATCTACATAACGGCAGTATACAGTTGGTTTTTGTCTGCTACTGAAGACCCTATCTTCGATGGTTCCCATATAAAAATTAGCAAATAAAACTCCTAAGGGGGAGCCCATTGCTACTCCGTCTATTTGTAAATACATGTCTCCTTGTGGACTGATGAAAGGGGCTTCCTTTGTACATGCTTCGAGAAGACTTTTCAAGTGTGGCTCAGGTATGTCTAATTTGGGGGTGCTCTCGTCTCTGTATACTCTGTCCAGTATCATTCCTATGGTTGTGTCGACTGGGACGTTGGTAAAAAGGGATTCAACGTCCAGGGAAGCGATGATTCCATCGGGCTGGGTAGATTTGATCAATTCTAGGAAATCTGCTGATGATTGTAGACTAAACTTACTTGGAGTGTATGGAGTTAGGAGTTCATTGAGTTTCTTTGCCAGGTGATAAGTTGGGGTTGGTATTTGGCTGATTATAGGGCGTAGTGGGTTACCTGGTTTATGCGTCTTAACATTGCCGTAGGCATATCCTAAGCCATAGTCGCCTTGAAGTTTATTGAAATGCACACTACCTTTCTTTGCGTTGATTGCTGTAATTGTTTTGTTTACTTTCCGCTTAAGGTCTTCTACGGGGTTCCTCGTGATTCGTTGAAATTTGGAGTCGTCACTTAAGATGTCGCTAATTTTGTTCATGTATTCATGGGTAGGAATCAATACATATGCTGCTGTTTTGTCGGCTTTTCTTATTGTTACGTCTTTCAGATTTTTTTAGTTGTTTCGCTGCTTCTTTGAGTCGTGGGGTTAAGATTGTAGATGAATATGTTCCTCGTTTTTTCCCTGCTTCTGCAAGTAGTTCAGCTTGAAGTGTGTCAGTGGTGATGACTTTTTTGTTGTCTTCTAGCTTATGGATATCGTCCAGAAGCATTTCGATTTCCAGGCGTTTTTGATGCATCTTTGGTTTAGATAAGAATTGACAATTTAGACCAAGATTTAAGAGGTCTCGTTGGTCCTGGGTAAGATCATAAGAAGTCAGGTTAAAGTAGCCATCTTTAGGACGAGGGATTTTTAGCTGTCCACTGTCAAAATATATATATATATATATATATATTTTTATTTATAATATACAATTTTTTTAGCCAGAACGCACTTCTCAGCCTACTATGCAAGGCCCGATTTGCCTTGCATAGTAGTCTTTCTACTACTAGTCCTAGCAGTCTTTCTTGCAAACATATGTTATTAAATATGACCGAAAAAGTAAGATTAATAATTCTAGCACGAATTTTCTCAATATTTCTTATGTTTCTTTTTACTGTCGATGGTAATTGAAAAATCAATTCTTCAAAATTCATTTTTATTTCTAGTCTGACAAGACACTTGACTGCGTTTCGTAATAACTTATTACATTTTCAAAGACTTTAGTTTACACACACAACAATAACCTGCAAACACTAAACAGAGTTTTACTATGCTATCATTTAAACAGCTTTCGTCTTATATACTCGCATTTGGGTGAGGTGATATGTTAAAACAGTTTTGGATAAGGTGATACTTCGGGTCTTGTCCCATACTTCTTGGGGGGCAGATAGGCGCACACTCCTTGCTTTACATTCTTCTCTCGTCCTGTCTAAGCTCGATTATGGTTGCCCTGCTTACTCGTCTGCTTCTCCTTCTACTCTTCGCCGTCTTGATGCTTTGCACCGTACTGGGTTGCGCCTCAGTTCTGGTGCCTTTCGTTCGACTCCCCTCCTTAGCCTGTATGTTGACACTGGCTTCCTGTCTCTTCAGGACCGCCGTGATCGCTACTGTCTTCGCTATCTTGCGCGGTCCTTACACAACCTGTCCTCTTAAAAAGAACGTCGCTTTTGGCCGTTTGCCCGTATGGCCGAATTTGGACGTAATTTGAAATTGAAAAAAATATGAAAATAAATTTGGGATTTTTTTTTTCAACAACAGTAAGTTAAGGGTCCTCTGATAGGTTAGGTGGGCAGGAAATTCTCATAAAGTTTCAAAACGTTATGAAAAACGTTAATTTAAAGTGTCCTCTTATAACCTCTGCGCGTACGCCGGACGGCTCAAATAGAAAACGGAACAGAACGTCACTTTTGTGAGTGGATTTCATTTCAAATTACGTCCAAATTTAGCCATATCGCGCATACGAGCCAAAAGTGACGTTCTTTTTAAGAGGACGGGTTGCCTTACAACATCCTACTTCTCGTCCGGTTATCTCGCCTACAAGATTCTCTTTCCGTTCGTATTTCTAATGTTTCTCCTCGTGTTGTTCCTTCTTTGACCCCGTGGAGAGTCCCTCTTCCGCGGTTTTGTACATCCTTGACCCGTATCACTAAAGCTTTGACCCCCTCTACGGTTCTAAAACGCCTTTTCCTTGAGCACTTTTCTTCTCACTCTCGCTCCGTTTCTGTCTTCACCAATGGGTCTAAGTCTGCGGACGGTGTTGGCTACTCTGTTGTTTTTCCTGATCGCACTTATATGTCGCTTACCTCTGGAGACTAGCATCTTTACAGCAGAGCATTATGCTATTCTCTATGCTCTTCGTCTCCTGCTTTCTCGTTGTCAGTCTTCCTTTGTAGTTGTTGTTGACTCTCGTAGTGCCCTTATGGCTCTCGGGTCCTTTAATCCGGTTCATCCAGTAGTTGTCGAGATCCAGCATTGGCTGTTTCTTGTTTACAATTAAATTTAAGTCGGTTGAGTTTTGTTGGGTTCCCAACCATATTGGTGTGTCTTTAAATGAGCATGCAGATGCTGCCGCGAAGGAAGCTGTCCGCTCTTGTCCCATCTCTCGTAAAGGTATTCCATATTCCGACTTTTACCCGGTTATCCATTCCTCCGTCCTTACCCGTTGGCAAGCTTCTTGGTTGTCTGTTACTGATAACAAACAACGAACTCTTAAATGTTGTGTTTCCTCGTGGCCGTCCTCCTACCACCGTTTTCGGCGATGGGAAACAGCTCTGGCGAGGTTGCATATTGGCCATACTCGCTTAACACATGGTCACTTGATGGAGCGCCGCCCTACTCCTTATTGTCCTTGTTGCATTGTCCCTCTTACGGTCGTGCATGTCCTTCTTGAATGTCCTGATGTTACGAACCCGGATCCAGCGTCCGAGCACGGAGTAGTAAACGACCGCGCCATCTGTGGGTCAGCTCCCGAAACCCCCTGCCAAACGCCGACGACACCTGGTGAGGATGCCGTGTATCAGCTACGAGGGCCAGTTTCCAGTCCCGTTCAGCACTCTACACCGCCGCCACTGACCTCTGGTAAGGTGGTGCTCCGACGACAGCGCCATCTATGGACTGGATACGTCAGGTGTTTGTGCCCGAGCCCGTAAGTAAGGTGTTTTAGTGTGTCCCAGTCATTGATGACGTGTCTGTTTACAGAGTCGACCTGGGACCGCTGTGTTGAAGGTTGAGTCAGTCTACCCGAGGCAGCCAGTCTCCATACCTTGAACCTTGCTGCAGCTGTTGTGACGTCGTCCCCCCGGAAGAACACTGTGGTGTGTTAGCCTGCCAGTGGAGTGGCAGTAAGAGGATTTACCCGGGACCGACTGTTGGAGACGATCATCCACTGGGGTATTGAGGACAGGAGGGTGATTTGTGATATCACACGAGACTCCTGTCTAGGGCGTACCCCTTATATCGTTCGTGGAGTGGCCGTACCAGCCTTGGTGGCTCAGTACCTGCCAGCAGACCAGCTGGACGTGTGGTTGACGGCCTCCACGACGGTGCCCCCAGTGGACCTGTGTTTTGGCTGACCTGTGGCCAGGGTAGGCTCAACTTCTGTGGATATTTCGTTGTGTGGCCACGAAGAAGCACCAAGGACTCGGCACCGAGAGTTGTGGCACCAGAGTCTTCAGCAGAAGACTATATTGTGTATAATCCCCTTGTATAGTGTTAATACCCCTCCCCCCTGTGCACTTTTTGATTTTATATATTTAATTGGTGATGGTGACAAGTATAATCTTAAGTTCTTAGCTTTCTTTCCCTACTCCCTTTTAAGTTACTTGCGTCACGGATCTCATCCCTTGATAGCCAATACTGGCTTGGGAACGGATACATATATCTTCCTCTAACAACATCAGAGTAAGGACCCCGTTGCGTCCCGAGAGGGCCGTAACATAATTGGCATCCCCAGCGGGATCTGTCCCCTTGTTAAGTATGTTTGACAGGGGTGGTGAAGTGGCGTAATCCCTGTAAATAATTCCCCCTGTGTGTGACGATTGTGACGTTATACGTCCTGTGCGGTGCTCAGAGTGACTAAGTGCGATATTGTGCAGTGCGGTGCTCGCTGTGATTAAGCGATTAAGTGCAATATTGACTAGTGCGGTGCTCAGTGATTCAGTGCAATATTGTAGAGCGAAGTGTTCGCTTGGACTCAGTGCAATATTGGGTAGTGCGGTGCCCGGAGTGATTACGTGCAATATTAGCAAGTGCAGAGTTTGGTGCGATAAAGTGCAATATTGACGTAGAACAGTGCTCGGTGTGTTAAGTGCTCGTTAAGTGTTCCATCTGTGACAATGGCAGACAAAGCTACCATCGATGATCTGGACGATGTTCAGGCTTTTCTGAATAGAGTGGACTGTCTTGCCAGATTAAAGTATCTGAGCAAACCAGAGCTTGTACTAGTGAGCGCCTACCTGGAGATCAAGATCCGTGCCAGTGATTCCCGTGTGGAGATCTTGTCCAAGGTTCACCGGCACCTGAAGGCAAAAGAGAAACAGGAAGGCGAGACTCCTAGTACAAGGGAAGGTGAGGAGATAGCTTCCACGGAAAAGGAAGATAAGGGCAGCGACGTTGACAGTGATGCAGGTGAGCTTAATATCAGCTTCCTAACTGTAAAGATGCGTGGCTTTGTAAATCAATCGAGAAATTGAATGGAAGAAGTTAGAATTAGAACGAGAGTTAAAAGATAAAGAATTGGCGATGAGGCGTTTAGAATTAGAAGAAAGGAAAGAAGAACGAGAAAGAGAAGAGAAACGAGAGAGAGAAGAGAGAGAAAGAGAAGAAAGAAGAGAAGAACGAGAAAGAGAAAAAAAGGAAAGACAGAGACAACATGAACTAGAAGTATTACGACTAGGCGCTGAACAGACAAACTGGAGTAAGCGGTTTCGATCCGGTAAGGAATATAAAAATGGTCCCCAAATTCAACGAGAGAGAAGTTTCGAAGTTCTTCGCAGCCTTCGAGAAAGTCGCTGCCTCTTTGGAGTGGCCAAGGGAGAATTGGGCCATCATGATACAGTCAGTCTTGACTGGGAAGGCCCAAATCGCCTACTCTACGTTATCCCTTGACGACTCCGGCGATTACGATATGGTGAAGAAAGTGGTGCTCATGGCGTACCAATTGGTACCTGAGGCATATAGGCAAAAGTTCAGAAACCTGAAGAAGACCTCAGAGCACACTTTCACCGAATTCGCCACCATCAAGGAGCGACTTTTTCAAGAATGGTGTGCCTCTCGGAAGGTGGAGACCAAGGAAGACCTCGAGCAGCTGATTCTGCTCGAGGACTTCAAGGATTGTTTGTCTGGAGACCTGAAGACGTACCTCGAGGAACAGCAGGTAGAGACCTTGAGTGCGGCAGCCACCATGGCTGAAGAGTATATCCTGACTCATAGGCCATCTGCTAGGTACGTCCCGAAGACCTATTCAAGATATCCAGCCAAACATGAACCGGAGGATAAAACCGCCCCTCGAAGTGCCGCCAAGACAACCTCAGATAGTCCTCGGAGAATTAGTCCGAAAAGGGACGTATTGTGTTGGACCTGCAGTAAGAGAGGACATATTGCTGCAAGGTGTCGTAGCAGTACAGGTACTAATCCCCGTAGGGAAGTCATGCTGATGAACAGTATAGTACCACCGACATCCACCCTAGAGAAGAGGAAAGGATTGTTCGCCCCATATACCTCCCAAGGATATGTAGCCAGTGGCCTTTCAAGTACGCCTGTGGTAATACTTAGAGACAGTGGAGCGGCCCAGTCTCTGATTCTGGCAACATCATTACCCGAAGGTATATCAGCTGATGAGATGCAGAAGGTAATCCTGGGTGGATTCCCTTCCACCTTGTACGTTGCCCCATTGGTACAAGTGCATCTAGATTCTCAGCACTTCAAAGGTGAGTGTCGGTTGGCCGTGGTGGATAGTCTTCCCATAGAGGGGATTGACGTAATATTAGCCAATGACTTAGCCCTAGGATTATTACCCAACTGTCCCCTGGTAATGGATAATCCAGGACGTGAAGAGACCAGTCCCATCGCAGCAATGCAAACCAGGTCTCAGGCGCACCTCCATGCACCACTAGATCTAAACACTTTGTTTGACTCTCCTCCTATCCCACAGGATACAAGTAGCCATACACCAGTCCCGCCCGTCCAGATGCCGGTTCCTGAACGCTGGACTCGAGCCCATCTGATAGAGGAACAGAAGGACGACCCTCAGGTACGGAAGTTGGCCGACACCGTAGACTCTCCTGCGAAAGGAGGGGATCTATATGTGTGGTCAAGTGGTGTACTGTGTCGCCGGCATCCTCCGAAATACCCCCAGTCAAGTGCGGTAGGTGATCAGATAGTCGTCCCAGCCGTGTTCAGATCTAAGCTGTTAGAAACAGCCCATGCTAATAGATTTGCTGGACATGGTGGGATCTCTAAGACTTTCCAACGCCTAGCCAAGGGCTTCTACTGGCCGCATATGAAGGAGGACGTACGTCGTTTCTGCAAGACCTGCCACGCCTGCCAGGTGGCCGGGAAAGCAAACCAGCCTGTCCCCAAAGCCCCTTTATACCCCATTCCATCAATAGGTGAGCCCTTCGAACACCTCATCTTGGATATAGTAGGCCCTCTTCCACCTGCTACCTCAGGGGTACAGTATTTGCTAACAATACTAGATCGGGTTAGTAGGTACCCAGAAGCGATCCCCCTTAAGACCATCACAGCTAGGGTTTTGGTGAAACAACTGCTCTGGTTCATCTCACGATACGGTCTTCCCAAGACCATTCAGACGGACCAGGGATCTAATTTCATGTCCCATTTGTTTCGCCAACAGATCGCCGACCTGGGAATCCGACAGGTAACCTCTAGTGCCTACCATCCCGAGTCTCAGGGAGCTTTGGAACGTTTTCACCAGACGTTGAAGGGCATGCTTCGGAAGTTTTGCTACGACAGGCAGAGTAAGTGGGTTGAAGAACTGCCCTACCTCCTATTTGCGGTAAGATCAGTACCCAATGAATCCATAGGAATCTCCCCATTCGAGATGATCTTTGGTCACTCAGTAAGAGGTCCCTTAGAGGTGGCACGAGACCATTGGCTGGACGCAGAAACCAACGAGGATATTGTGCACTGGTTGTCTACAAATAAAGGACGGCTGTTCTCAGCCTGGGAGATGGCTACTAGGACCTTAGAAAGTACACAAAGAACTATCAAGAGCAGGTATGATAGGAGGACCAAGCAAAGGGAGTTCCAAGTAGGAGATCTGGTTTTGGTATGTACTCCTACTATAACTGGAAGTTTGAGCGCCAGATTCGTAGGTCCCTACCCGGTTGTAAAGAAGGTTACTAACCTCAATTACCTTCTGAGTACTCCAGACCGTCGTAAGAAAGAAACTCTGGTTCATGTTAATATGATCAAGAGATACGAGGGGCGGGATACACTCCCCGTAAACTTAGTGACCACTAATGACGACATTGAGGAGGAAGAGGAGGTGTTGACTAACTCAGACATTCTGTTAAACTTGCAGGCAAAGTTGACACACGTGGCCGAAGGACATCAATCATCATTGCTGCAGATGATCCGGCAATACAAGCCTATCTTCGACGATGTTCCAGGATTAACATCTGTCTTGAGGCATGATGTCGAGCTGGAGGAAGGCTTCCGACCTATAAAGCAACACCCGTACCGTCTCAACCCACTGAAGAAACGGGTGGTGAAAGAGGAGGTAGATTACATGCTGAAACACCATCTGATAGCCCCGAGCTCGAGCCCATGGTCATCCCCGATACTACTAGTGCCCAAACCTGGTAAGAAATACCGTCTTTGTATTGATTATCGCCAGGTGAATAAGGTCACTGTAGCAGATACTTACCCGCTCCCCAGAGTAGAGGAATGTCTGGATGCCATAGGTAGAGCCCGGTACCTGACAAAATTTGACCTGTTCAAAGGCTATTGGCAAGTTCCCCTCACGGAAAAAGCCAAACCCATATCAGCATTTGTGACTCCCGACGGGCTGTTTGAATGTCAGGTGATGCCATTCGGGATGAAAAACGCAGCCTCCACTTTCCAGAGACTGATGGGTACTGTGTTGCGTGACGTGGAAAACTCCTTAGTCTACATCGATGATGTATTAATATATGATGTAGATTGGCAGGATCATCTGCGTCACATAGAGGATTTCTTCAAGGCCATGCTCCAGTCAGGATTGGTGGTCAACTTGCATAAATCGGAGTTTGCCAGAACCTCTGTCATCTTCCTAGGTCATAAGGTTGGAGGAGGATGGATTGCGCCGAAGGCCAGCAAGATCGAGGCAATAGTCCAGTATCCTACGCCAGCTACCAGGAAGGACATCTTGCGTTTCCTTGGTATGGCTGGGTTTTATCGTAAGTTTGTCCCTAATTTTTCCTCCATCGCCGCCCCCCTGACCAATCTGTTGAAGAAGGGGGTAAAGTTAATATGGAATGAGAATTGCCAGAAGGCATTCGAGAGTCTCAAAGCAATTCTGATCTCTGCTCCAATCCTCAGGTCCCCGAGCTTTGAGGATAGATTCATCCTGACGGTCGACGCCTCTGACTATGGCCTGGGCTCCGTTTTATCCCAGACGGACGAGAAGGGGGTGGAACATCCGGTGGCCTACCATTCTAAGAAGTTCACCCCCAGCCAGCTGAATTACTCGGTCATAGAGAAGGAAACGTTGGCCTTGATTAATTCCGTCCAGCACTTTGAGGTGTATCTATCAAGCAATGGTCATCCTATATTAGTACGGACCGACCATAATCCTCTAAAGTTCCTGGCTCAGTTTAGGCAAAAGAACCTCAGGCTCACCAGATGGAGTCTCCATCTGCAGCAATACCCCCTCTAGATTGAACACATCAAAGGGGTGGACAACGTGGTAGCTGATGCATTATCTCGCATCTAAATCCTCATACTAATTTGGTTTGTCTTCCCTTATAGAACCCCAAACCAAATTCCTTTTGGTGGGGAGGTGTTACGAACCCGGATCCAGCGTCCGAGCACGGAGTAGTAAACGACCGCGCCATCTGCATGGGTCAGCTCCCGAAACCCCCCGCCAAACGCCGACGACACCTGGTGAGGATGCCGTGTATCAGCTACGAGGGCCAGTTTCCAGTCCCGTTCAGCACTCTACACCGCCGCCACTGACCTCTGGTAAGGTGGTGCTCCGACGACAGCGCCATCTATGGACTGGATACGTCAGGTGTTTGTGCCCGAGCCCGTAAGTAAGGTGTTTTAGTGTGTCCCAGTCATTGATGACGTGTCTGTTTACAGAGTCGACCTGGGACCGCTGTGTTGAAGGTTGAGTCAGTCTACCCGAGGCAGCCAGTCTCCATACCTTGAACCTTGCTGCAGCTGTTGTGACGTCGTCCCCCCCGGAAGAACACTGTGGTGTGTTAGCCTGCCAGTGGAGTGGCAGTAAGAGGATTTACCCGGGACCGACTGTTGGAGACGATCATCCAGGCAGCCAAACATGAACGTGACATTTAACATGTCCTCAGTCTATGCTCGTCCGTGCACTGACCCACAACAGTTCATACATTTTAACACAAGATTTATTTAAAATAGTTTTTGATACGTAAACTATTATAATACATTATTATTTATGAGGCGAGGGAGACAGGTTGGAATGCACTCACGGACTATAATTTCCATCAACAACTATCACAGTTGATGGAAATTAAATTTTATAAATTTAAATTACACACAAGTTTAATGTTCATTAATATATATTTGTAATGAACAAAATATAGTACTTGGTTACACAGGACGTAAATGTTAATTTAGGCGTCTCTGGGGTTGGCGGCAGCGTGGACGACACTGACTCAGTATGGCTAGTTTCATTCACATAGGATGGGCAGGGGGGGAGGGAGATATGTGACGCTTGCTAGATTAAAAGTCTTTGGTCCGTATTTCAAAGATTGAAATCTGATCGTTAACAAACACCTTATAACTGCCAGAATTTAACTATAATAATAATTGTGTAAACTTTTTTACACCTGCTTTGGGTCGAACTGCCAATTTCACTATAAAGTTGACACTCAAGCCTCTGCTGTGGAACAGTTAATCACACGTCTCGACCAATAGACAAAGGTATTTTACTCTATTTTTTACAAATGAGTAAACCAAAACAAATTTATATTTTTTAATAAAACTAACATCTTGTAACTATGCCTATTTAGACAATCAGCAAATATAGGCCATTCTACCAACAGAACACAATGTGATAAAATAACTAATCATCTAGAGTAACTTGCCTGTAAGCCTGACGCAGGTAACCTCATGCACAGGACTGTCCAGGTGACTAATTTAGTAAAACCAATGAGGCGGGCGCTGAGCAGCACCTCTCCCCACGCCGGCCCGCGCCACACTGCCCGCCGCGCCTCTTGACTAGCTTGGCCTGATGGGTCAACTACCTGTGACGTCATTCACCTCACCTGACATTAGACCGCCTCACATACAAATAATTCACAAGTAAAGTCACTTCAACAATATTAATATAGAGTTTATTTCTATTAATGTGAAGTATGAGCAAGTGTGAGTATGTATTAAAAGCACATACTTCACTACTGGACATTAAACCCACTACCACACCCACCTAGTAGCTTGAAAGCTCCATAACGTCTTCTGTAACTGTTATGTTGGGGTCTAGGCCAGGGGCCAGGTACAGCAACCGGTTATGGTGTTCAGCGTCGTGAGGAGTGTATTTACTGTGTGCCTGTAGGGTCGGGCTCACTATAGCCCGTGCTACATGGACATTCCCTTCCGGGTACCTAAATCTAAAACAACAAACGTTTCGGGTTGAACGCTTAGCTCTTGGACCCCGCCTTTCTAATCGCTGGTTGTGTAATTTACCGACTCCAGCCCTATTTTCCCTCTTTCATACTAAATGTGTTTTTTCTCTTCCTCTCACATCACCAGGAAGCAGCCCGCAGCAGTTGTATAACTCCCAGGTACCTATTTACTGCTAGATGAAAAGATAAATCAGGTGGAAAAAAACTGCCTATGTCCTCTGTCTCGCCCAGGAATCAAACCCTGGCCCTTAGGACAACGACCTCAGAGTGCTATATACTCTGTTGCAAGGACCTGTGCATGCGTGTATGTGTTTGTGCGGACTCGCATTAATGTACTCACCTAGATGTGCCTTCATGGTCAAGCTAGGCTTTTAGCCCCACCTTCTAAACATTCTTAGATTAATGCAATGTCTGTTTTATCCCGCTTTAATCATATTTACATATAAATTGTTTAATATAATTAACTTCAACGTTTAAACAGTTCCATTTATTGACAGCTCTGACACTGAAAAAGTTCTGTCTGACGTCCATGTGACTCATTTGGATCTTTAATTTCTTTCTATGATCCCCTCGTTCTGCTGTTCTTTGCTTTGAACAATATTATTTTGTCTGCCTTGTCAATTTCCCTTAGAATTGTATATATTATCATATCCCCCTTCTCTCCCCTTTCCTATAGTGTGGTAAGGCCCAGTTCTCTGTCTTTCCTTAGAGCATAAACCCTTCAGCTCAGGAACGAGTCTCGTTGCATATCTTTGGACCTTTTCTAGTTTTTTCTTGTCCTTTTATAGGCAAGGGCTCCATGCTGGGGATGCACATTCATATGTGTGGGCCTCACCTTTCCTGTATATAGGGACCGGAAAGCCCTCCCTTGTCCAAATTTCTGAAGGATACACAAATGTTGGCCAAAATGGTTTATGGAGCTGTTATTCTGCTAATGTGGGCTTCTGGCATCACAAATGGCGTTATGTCCACTCCCAGGTCTTTCTTCTTTTCCGATAATATAATTTGTTTTCCTCTATATTTTTTATTGCTGTACTGGTCTTAGTGCGCCTGTTGTTGTTGTTATAGATTCAGCTACTTGGAACAAGTTCCAAGTAGCACGGGCTATGGTGAGCCCGTAGGGGACTTACCTGGCACAGGAGCGGTGTGTGCGCCTGTTCCCTTCATAACTTTGCATTTGGCTGGGTTAAACTAACAGCCGTTTTTGAGAACATTTTTGAAGTATGTCCAAATTTGATTGAATGCTCACAATCTATCACAGTCCTGACTTCTCATGAGCTTTCCATTATTGGTAAATATTGATACAAGAGAATATTTCCTCTGTCAGATGATTGACATCAATTTTAAACAGTTGGGTCCTAGAAGCGACCCTTGTGGTACTCGAATTGTAACCCCCTCTCTACTTTGATGTATCTGTCCTTTTGATTCCTTCTTGAGATATATTCTCTGACCCACCTTAGGACTTTTCCTGTTACACCAGCCTGCTCCTCTAATTTGAGTAGGAGTCTTTCATGCATAGCCGTTGAAGTGCCACACGGCAGCATCTTGGGACCTCTCCTATTTCTTATATACATCAATGATCTGCCTAATGTCTCTAACATTCTGAAACCTATTTTGTTTGCTGATGATACTACTCATGTACTCTAACCCCAACCCACATACACTAAATGATGTTAATAATGAACTAAAAAAAGTCCACTTATGGATGTCAACCAATAAACTAACACTTAACATAGAGAAGACCTACTACATTTTATTTGGATGCAAATCTACAAATGCAATTCAGCTTCAGATAGATAATGTAAACATTAGCAATAAAAATGATGAAAAGTTTCTTGGCCTATTCCTAGACAAGAGACTCGACTTCAGCACCCACATACAACACATAACTAAGAAAGTCTCTAAAACAGTTTGGATACTCTCCAAAATCAGATATTTATGTACCTAACTCTGCTCTCATCTCTCTGTATTATGCACTAATCTATCCCTATCTTAATTATGGTATCTGTGCAACCACTGCAAACCACCTCAAGTCCATCATCACCCAGCAAAAATCTGCTATCAGAATAATAACAAATTCTGCTTTCAGACAACACTCAGCCTCCCTTGTTTAACTCCCTAAATATGCTAAACATAATCTCACTCCACAAATTTTCTTGTGTCAATTACATTTACAAAACCCTGTTCTTAAACGCAAATCCTGCTCTGAAACTCTCCCTGGACAGATGTAATAGGACCCATTATCACCACACCAGAATAAATATATTTTTGATATCCCAAGAATCAAACTTAATCTGTGTAAACACTATGCAAATAAAGGGACCCAGTTTTTGGAACTCACTCCCTAATGAATTGAAAAGCTGTCCAACTTTTGCGTCATTCAAAAACAAAACTAAAAAGTACCTAATCTCATCTGCATAGTTTTTTTACCTTGTTGCTTTAAAATTGCACTGTATCTATTGCTACCTAATCTCCCTATCTCTATGTACCCAATCCGAACATCTTTACCATTGTGATCATTGCTGTCTTCTTATATGTGCTATCAATCTGCTGTACGATGTCTGTTAATCTTGTTTAAATTACCAATCAAGTTGTCAATGTAATCAACCAGAGCTTTAATATACCAATGTGCTTTAATATACTTACTATTCTCTCTCATCTCATTTTTTTTCTTGCAATGTATCTGTTATCATTTTATTAATTCTGCTAGAATTTACCTACTTAAAATTATTTATTAGATTAGGGACCTGCACGAAACGCTGCGCGTACTAGTGACTTTACAAGATTGTCAATACTATGCTATGCATTCTCTCTAACCCAATGTACATTCTTGTATATAAATAAATAAATAAATAAATAAATAAAACTATACTAAAGTAATAACACTACAGTAAATTTCAAAAATTATACTATAACAAAATGAAGTAGATTACTTTGAGATACACAGGTATGCTGAAAGTAATAGTTTATACAAGTAAGTAATTATCAAAAGAAGGCACCAAACCGGGAAGGCTATGTAGCACCATCAAATGCGCAGAATAATCAGAGGGCGCTAAATATCACCAAGGATGCCAATACGAGAACAAAAACGCATAAGGCGAACGATATCAAAAGTATCCGAGTCACCAAGAATTCTATTGAGGGACAGGTGACCGCGAGGGGCGGTCGGAAAGAAAGACACACGCTCGTCCTGGAAGTCAGGTGTTACGGCCCTCTCGGGACGCAACGGGGTCCTTACTCTGATGTTGTTAGAGGAAGATATATGTATCCGTTCCCAAGCCAGTATTGGCTATCAAGGGATGAGATCCGTGACGCAAGTAACTTAAAAGGGAGTAGGGAAAGAAAGCTAAGAACTTAAGATTATACTTGTCACCATCACCAATTAAATATATAAAATCAAAAAGTGCACAGGGGGGAGGGGTATTAACACTATACAAGGGGATTATACACAATATAGTCTTCTGCTGAAGACTCTGGTGCCACAACTCTCGGTGCCGAGTCCTTGGTGCTTCTTCGTGGCCACACAACGAAATATCCACAGAAGTTGAGCCTACCCTGGCCACAGGTCAGCCAAAACACAGGTCCACTGGGGGCACCGTCGTGGAGGCCGTCAACCACACGTCCAGCTGGCCACTGAGCCACCAAGGCTGGTACGGCCACTCCACGAACGATATAAGGGGTACGCCCTAGACAGGAGTCTCGTGTGATATCACAAATCACCCTCCTGTCCTCAATACCCCAGTGGATGATCGTCTCCAACAGTCAGTCCCGGGTAAATCCTCTTACTGCCACTCCACTGGCAGGCTAACACACCACAGTGTTCTTCCGGGGGGACGACGTCACAACAGCTGCAGCAAGGTTCAAGGTATGGAGACTGGCTGCCTCGGGTAGACTGACTCAGCCTTCAACACAGCGGTCCCAGGTCGACTCTGTAAACAGACACGTCATCAATGACTGGGACACACTAAAACACCTTACTTACGGGCTCGGGCACAAACACCTGACGTATCCAGTCCATAGATGGCGCTGTCGTCGGAGCACCACCTTACCAGAGGTCAGTGGCGGCGGTGTAGAGTGCTGAACGGGACTGGAAACTGGCCCTCGTAGCTGATACACGGCATCCTCACCAGGTGTCGTCGGCGTTTGGCGGGGGGTTTCGGGAGCTGACCCACAGATGGCGCGGTCGTTTACTACTCCGTGCTCGGACGCTGGATCCGGGTTCGTAACACCTCCCCACCAAAAGGAATTTGGTTTGGGGTTCTATAAGGGAAGACAAACCAAATTAGTATGAGGATTTAGATGCGAGATAATGCATCAGCTACCACGTTGTCCACCCCTTTGATGTGTTCAATCTGGAGGGGGTATTGCTGCAGATGGAGACTCCATCTGGTGAGCCTGAGGTTCTTTTGCCTAAACTGAGCCAGGAACTTTAGAGGATTATGGTCGGTCCGTACTAATATAGGATGACCATTGCTTGTTAGATACACCTCAAAGTGCTGGACGGAATTAATCAAGGCCAACGTTTCCTTCTCTATGACCGAGTAATTCAGCTGGCTGGGGGTGAACTTCTTAGAATGGTAGGCCACCGGATGTTCCACCCCCCTTCTCGTCCGTCTGGGATAAAACGGAGCCCAGGCCATAGTCAGAGGCGTCGACCGTCAGGATGAATCTATCCTCAAAGCTCGGGGACCTGAGGATTGGAGCAGAGATCAGAATTGCTTTGAGACTCTCGAATGCCTTCTGGCAATTCTCATTCCATATTAACTTTACCCCCTTCTTCAACAGATTGGTCAGGGGGGCGGCGATGGAGGAAAAATTAGGGACAAACTTACGATAAAACCCAGCCATACCAAGGAAACGCAAGATGTCCTTCCTGGTAGCTGGCGTAGGATACTGGACTATTGCCTCGATCTTGCTGGCCTTCGGCGCAATCCATCCTCCTCCAACCTTATGACCTAGGAAGATGACAGAGGTTCTGGCAAACTCCGATTTATGCAAGTTGACCACCAATCCTGACTGGAGCATGGCCTTGAAGAAATCCTCTATGTGACGCAGATGATCCTGCCAATCTACATCATATATTAATACATCATCGATGTAGACTAAGGTGTTTTCCACGTCACGCAACACAGTACCCATCAGTCTCTGGAAAGTGGAGGCTGCGTTTTTCATCCCGAATGGCATCACCTGACATTCAAACAGCCCGTCGGGAGTCACAAATGCTGATATGGGTTTGGCTTTTTCCGTGAGGGGAACTTGCCAATAGCCTTTGAACAGGTCAAATTTTGTCAGGTACCGGGCTCTACCTATGGCATCCAGACATTCCTCTACTCTGGGGAGCGGGTAAGTATCTGCTACAGTGACCTTATTCACCTGGCGATAATCAATACAAAGACGGTATTTCTTACCAGGTTTGGGCACTAGTAGTATCGGGGATGACCATGGGCTCCAGCTCGGGGCTATCAGATGGTGTTTCAGCATGTAATCTACCTCCTCTTTCACCACCCGTTTCTTCAGTGGGTTGAGACGGTACGGGTGTTGCTTTATAGGTCGGAAGCCTTCCTCCAGCTCGACATCATGCCTCAAGACAGATGTTAATCCTGGAACATCGTCGAAGATAGGCTTGTATTGCCGGATCATCTGCAGCAATGATGATTGATGTCCTTCGGCCACGTGTGTCAACTTTGCCTGCAAGTTTAACAGAATGTCTGAGTTAGTCAACACCTCCTCTTCCTCCTCAATGTCGTCATTAGTGGTCACTAAGTTTACGGGGAGTGTATCCCGCCCCTCGTATCTCTTGATCATATTAACATGAACCAGAGTTTCTTTCTTACGACGGTCTGGAGTACTCAGAAGGTAATTGAGGTTAGTAACCTTCTTTACAACCGGGTAGGGACCTACGAATCTGGCGCTCAAACTTCCAGTTATAGTAGGAGTACATACCAAAACCAGATCTCCTACTTGGAACTCCCTTTGCTTGGTCCTCCTATCATACCTGCTCTTGATAGTTCTTTGTGTACTTTCTAAGGTCCTAGTAGCCATCTCCCAGGCTGAGAACAGCCGTCCTTTATTTGTAGACAACCAGTGCACAATATCCTCGTTGGTTTCTGCGTCCAGCCAATGGTCTCGTGCCACCTCTAAGGGACCTCTTACTGAGTGACCAAAGATCATCTCGAATGGGGAGATTCCTATGGATTCATTGGGTACTGATCTTACCGCAAATAGGAGGTAGGGCAGTTCTTCAACCCACTTACTCTGCCTGTCGTAGCAAAACTTCCGAAGCATGCCCTTCAACGTCTGGTGAAAACGTTCCAAAGCTCCCTGAGACTCGGGATGGTAGGCACTAGAGGTTACCTGTCGGATTCCCAGGTCGGCGATCTGTTGGCGAAACAAATGGGACATGAAATTAGATCCCTGGTCCGTCTGAATGGTCTTGGGAAGACCGTATCGTGAGATGAACCAGAGCAGTTGTTTCACCAAAACCCTAGCTGTGATGGTCTTAAGGGGGATCGCTTCTGGGTACCTACTAACCCGATCTAGTATTGTTAGCAAATACTGTACCCCTGAGGTAGCAGGTGGAAGAGGGCCTACTATATCCAAGATGAGGTGTTCGAAGGGCTCACCTATTGATGGAATGGGGTATAAAGGGGCTTTGGGGACAGGCTGGTTTGCTTTCCCGGCCACCTGGCAGGCGTGGCAGGTCTTGCAGAAACGACGTACGTCCTCCTTCATATGCGGCCAGTAGAAGCCCTTGGCTAGGCGTTGGAAAGTCTTAGAGATCCCACCATGTCCAGCAAATCTATTAGCATGGGCTGTTTCTAACAGCTTAGATCTGAACACGGCTGGGACGACTATCTGATCACCTACCGCACTTGACTGGGGGTATTTCGGAGGATGCCGGCGACACAGTACACCATTTGACCACACATATAGATCCCCTCCTTTCGCAGGAGAGTCTACGGTGTCGGCCAACTTCCGTACCTGAGGGTCGTCCTTCTGTTCCTCTATCAGATGGGCTCGAGTCCAGCGTTCAGGAACCGGCATCTGGACGGGCGGGACTGGTGTATGGCTACTTGTATCCTGTGGGATAGGAGGAGAGTCAAACAAAGTGTTTAGATCTAGTGGTGCATGGAGGTGCGCCTGAGACCTGGTTTGCAATGCTGCGATGGGACTGGTCTCTTCACGTCCTGGATTATCCGTTACCAGGGGACAGTTGGGTAATAATCCTAGGGCTAAGTCATTGGCTAATATTACGTCAATCCCCTCTATGGGAAGACTATCCACCACGGCCAACCGACACTCACCTTTGAAGTGCTGAGAATCTAGATGCACTTGTACCAATGGGGCAACATACAAGGTGGAAGGGAATCCACCCAGGATTACCTTCTGCATCTCATCAGCTGATATACCTTCGGGTAATGATGTTGCCAGAATCAGAGACTGGGCCGCTCCACTGTCTCTAAGTATTACCACAGGCGTACTTGAAAGGCCACTGGCTACATATCCTTGGGAGGTATATGGGGCGAACAATCCTTTCCTCTTCTCTAGGGTGGATGTCGGTGGTACTATACTGTTCATCAGCATGACTTCCCTACGGGGATTAGTACCTGTACTGCTACGACACCTTGCAGCAATATGTCCTCTCTTACCGCAGGTCCAACACAATACGTCCCTTTTCGGACTAATTCTCCGAGGACTATCTGAGGTTGTCTTGGCGGCACTTCGAGGGGCGGTTTTATCCTCCGGTTTATGTTTGGCTGGATATCTTGAATAGGTCTTCGGGACGTACCTAGCAGATGGCCTATGAGTCAGGATATACTCTTCAGCCATGGTGGCTGCCGCACTCAAGGTCTCTACCTGCTGTTCCTCGAGGTACGTCTTCAGGTCTCCAGACAAACAATCCTTGAAGTCCTCGAGCAGAATCAGCTGCTCGAGGTCTTCCTTGGTCTCCACCTTCCGAGAGGCACACCATTCTTGAAAAAGTCGCTCCTTGATGGTGGCGAATTCGGTGAAAGTGTGCTCTGAGGTCTTCTTCAGGTTTCTGAACTTTTGCCTATATGCCTCAGGTACCAATTGGTACGCCATGAGCACCACTTTCTTCACCATATCGTAATCGCCGGAGTCGTCAAGGGATAACGTAGAGTAGGCGATTTGGGCCTTCCCAGTCAAGACTGACTGTATCATGATGGCCCAATTCTCCCTTGGCCACTCCAAAGAGGCAGCGACTTTCTCGAAGGCTGCGAAGAACTTCGAAACTTCTCTCTCGTTGAATTTGGGGACCATTTTTATATTCCTTACCGGATCGAAACCGCTTACTCCAGTTTGTCTGTTCAGCGCCTAGTCGTAATACTTCTAGTTCATGTTGTCTCTGTCTTTCCTTTTTTTCTCTTTCTCGTTCTTCTCTTCTTTCTTCTCTTTCTCTCTCTTCTCTCTCTCGTTTCTCTTCTCTTTCTCGTTCTTCTTTCCTTTCTTCTAATTCTAAACGCCTCATCGCCAATTCTTTATCTTTTAACTCTCGTTCTAATTCTAACTTCTTCCATTCAATTTCTCGATTGATTTACAAAGCCACGCATCTTTACAGTTAGGAAGCTGATATTAAGCTCACCTGCATCACTGTCAACGTCGCTGCCCTTATCTTCCTTTTCCGTGGAAGCTATCTCCTCACCTTCCCTTGTACTAGGAGTCTCGCCTTCCTGTTTCTCTTCTGCCTTCAGGTGCCGGTGAACCTTGGACAAGATCTCTACACGGGAATCACTGGCACGGATCTTGATCTCCAGGTAGGCGCTCACTAGTACAAGCTCTGGTTTGCTCAGATACTTTAATCTGGCAAGACAGTCCACTCTATTCAGAAAAGCCTGAACATCGTCCAGATCATCGATGGTAGCTTTGTCTGCCATTGTCACAGATGGAACACTTAACGAGCACTTAACACACCGAGCACTGTTCTACGTCAATATTGCACTTTATCGCACCAAACTCTGCACTTGCTAATATTGCACGTAATCACTCCGGGCACCGCACTACCCAATATTGCACTGAGTCCAAGCGAACACTTCGCTCTACAATATTGCACTGAATCACTGAGCACCGCACTAGTCAATATTGCACTTAATCGCTTAATCACAGCGAGCACCGCACTGCACAATATCGCACTTAGTCACTCTGAGCACCGCACAGGACGTATAACGTCACAATCGTCACACACAGGGGGAATTATTTACAGGGATTACGCCACTTCACCACCCCTGTCAAACATACTTAACAAGGGGACGGATCCCGCTGGAAATGCCAATTATGTTACGGCCCTCTCGGGACGCAACGGGGTCCTTACTCTGATGTTGTTAGAGGAAGATATATGTATCTGTTCCCAAGCCAGTATTGGCTATCAAGGGATGAGATCCGTGACGCAAGTAACTTAAAAGGGAGTAGGGAAAGAAAGCTAAGAACTTAAGATTATACTTGTCACCATCACCAATTAAATATATAAAATCAAAAAGTGCACAAGGGGGAGGGGTATTAACACTATACAAGGGGATTATACACAATATAGTCTTCTGCTGAAGACTCTGGTGCCACAACTCTCGGTGCCGAGTCCTTGGTGCTTCTTCGTGGCCACACAACGAAATATCCACAGAAGTTGAGCCTACCCTGGCCACAGGTCAGCCAAAACACAGGTCCACTGGGGGCACCGTCGAGGAGGCCGTCAACCACACGTCCAGCTGGTCTGCTGGCAGGTACTGAGCCACCAAGGCTGGTACGGCCACTCCACGAACGATATAAGGGGTACGCCCTAGACAGGAGTCTCGTGTGATATCACAAATCACCCTCCTGTCCTCAATACCCCAGTGGATGATCGTCTCCAACAGTCGGTCCCGGGTAAATCCTCTTACTGCCACTCCACTGGCAGGCTAACACACCACAGTGTTCTTCCGGGGGGACGACGTCACAACAGCTGCAGCAAGGTTCAAGGTATGGAGACTGGCTGCCTCGGGTAGACTGACTCAACCTTCAACACAGCGGTCCCAGGTCGACTCTGTAAACAGACACGTCATCAATGACTGGGACACACTAAAACACCTTACTTACGGGCTCGGGCACAAACACCTGACGTATCCAGTCCATAGATGGCGCTGTCGTCGGAGCACCACCTTACCAGAGGTCAGTGGCGGCGGTGTAGAGTGCTGAACGGGACTGGAAACTGGCCCTCGTAGCTGATACACGGCATCCTCACCAGGTGTCGTCGGCGTTTGGCGGGGGGTTTCGGGAGCTGACCCACAGATGGCGCGGTCGTTTACTACTCCGTGCTCGGATGCTGGATCCGGGTTCGTAACATCAGGACATTCAAGAAGGACATGCACGACCGTAAGAGGGACAATGCAACAAGGACAATAAGGAGCAGGGCGGCGCTCCATCAAGTGACCATGGGTTAAGCGAGTATGGCCAATATGCAACCTCGCCAGAGCTGTTTCCCATCGCCGAATACGGTGGTAGGAGGACGGCCACGAGGAAACACAACATTTAAGAGTTCGTTGTTTGTTATCAGTAACAGACAACCAAGAAGCTTGCCAACGGGTAAGGACGGAGGAATGGATAACCGGGTAAAAGTCGGAATATGGAATACCTTTACGAGAGATGGGACAAGAGCGGACAGCTTCCTTCGCGGCAGCATCTGCATGCTCATTTAAAGACACACCAATATGGTTGGGAACCATAACCCCTAACCCTGACTTTGCTGACCCTGATCCTGACCCTGATATTCTTTAACGTGCTCTGTTGCTCTTTCGCCTTTGTTTCTTCCTTGTTCTCTGTTTTTGTCCTTTCTCTTCTCGTCGTTGTCCATTCTTCAATGGAACGTTCGAGGTTATTACGCCAATTTCCTCGAACTCCAACTTCTGATTTCGCGGTTTTCGCCCCTTTGTGTGTCTCCAGGAGCCAATGCTTGGTGCTCGTCCTGGTCGTTTTCGTGGCTATTCCTTTCTCTCCCCCCCCCCAGCCATTGCTGAGGCTTCTAATTCTTCTGCTCTCTTGATTAGGGCTGATGTTCCCTTTGTTCCTTTACTTTTTCCTTTGCCTCTCCATTGTTCTGCTGCTCGTATCTTTGTGGGGAAATGGTACACAGTTTGTTCCATTTATCTCCCCCCGAGTGTCCCGCTCTCTCTTCCTGATTTGAAACACCTCCTAGACTCCTTGCCGGAGCCTGTGCTCCTGCTGGGTGACTTCAATTGTCGTCATTCTCTTTGGGGTGACGTTCTGACGAATACCCGGGGTCGCCTCCTTGAGCCGTTTCTCCTCTCTTCTTCCCTGTCTCTATTGAATTCTGGTGAGCCCACTCATTTGGACTCTCGGACTCGCACCCTTTCTTGTCTTGATCTTTCTCTCTGCTCTTCTCTTTACTTAGATTTCACGTGGCAGGTTCTTGATGACCTCCATGGAAGTGATCATTTCCCCATCCTTGTTTCCTTTATTTCTTTTCGCCCTTCCCTCTCTTTCCCTAGGTGGCAGTTTGCTAAGGCAGACTGGACCCTATTTACCCTCAGTGCTGCTCTCTCTGACCTCTCCCTTCTGCCTCTCTCTCGCGCTCTCCTCCTTTTTCATGACACTGTCTTCAACGCTGCCCTCCGCTCTATTCCTCGCTCTTCCTCTCGGGGTCCACGGAAGTGCGTTCCCTGGTGGAATGCGGACTGTGCTCGGGCTGTCCTCTGTAAGCGTGCAGCCTGGAAGAGGCACCGCCGTAGGCAGACGACCAATTCTTTTCTTTTCTTTCGGAAAGCAAGTGCGGTGGCCCGTAGGGCCATCCGTACGGCTAAACGTGAATGTTGGGTATCTTATGTCTCAACAATTACGTCCGACACCCCTCTGGCCCAGATCTGGAAGCGTATCCGCAAGATAGCGGGTAAGTTCGTTCCCGATGTTTCACCGGTCCTTCACCTCCATGATACTCATGTGGCGGACCCGTTGCAGGTCGCTTCCGAACTGGGTTCCCACTTTTCTTCTGTTATCTCTGGTCTTCATCTTCCCCAATCTTTCCTTCTTCGTAAACCTGTCCTTGAGTCTCGTCCTTTAGATTTCTGCACTCATCTTCAGCTTCCCTATAATGATCCCTTCTCTCTCTCTGAACTTCGTTCTGCCCTGGCCCTCTGCGATTCTACGGCGGCGGGCTCCGATGGTATTCATTATGAGATGCTTCGCCATCTCCCTCCGAGCACGTCTCAGTATTTACTGAGTCTGTATAATCGGATCTGGGAGTCGTCGTCAGTCCCTGAGGACTGGCTCGATGCCGTTGTCCTCCCTGTTCGCAAACCGGGGTCTCTGGGTACTTCCCCTAAGGACTTTCGCCCTATTGCTCTCACAAGTTGTGTCTGCAAACTCTTTGAACGTATGGTTAACGTTCGTCTGATGTGGTTCCTGGAACACCATCACCTCCTCTCCTCTTCTCAATTTGGTTTCCGCAAGTGCCGCAGCACGACAGATGTCCTGGTGAACTTGGAGGTCTATATTCGTACTGCTTTTGCTGCGAAGACCTCCGTTGTTGCCGTCCTTTTTGACCTAGAAAAGGCTTACGACACCACTTGGCGTTATCATATCCTATCTCAACTTCATTCTTTTGGCCTTCGTGGTCATCTCCCTCTCTTTCTCCGCAGCTTCCTCTCTCGTCGTTCCTTTCGGGTGCGCCTTGGTACCGCTCTCTCTCTCCCTCTTTTCAGCAATACGAAGGTGTGCCCCAGGGTAGTGTTCTGAGCACTACTCTTTTTCTGGTTGCCCTCAATGGTCTTCTTTCCTCTCTTCCTTCTGGTGTCTTCTCCGCTCTCTATGTCGATGATCTTACCCTTTGTTGTCAGGGTGATGATTCGCCTCTCCTTCAACGCCGGCTTCAACTTGCAATTGATGCCGTGTCGTCTTGGGCCACAGGTCATGGCTTCAAGTTCTCTGCTTCTAAGACTTGTGCCATGACTTTTACGCGGAAACGGGTTGTTCTTCGTCCCTCTTTGTCACTTTATCGTCATCCCCTTGAATACAAAGATTCCGCGAAGCTTTTGGGGTTATTCCTTGACATTCGTTTGTCTTGGTCTCCCCATATCTCTTACCTCCGTGTTGAGTGCTCTAAGGCCCTTACCCTCCTTCGGGTCTTGTCCCATACTTCTTGGGGGGCAGATAGGCGCACTCTCCTTGCTTTACATTCCTCTCTCGTCCTGTCTAAGCTCGATTATGGTTGCCCTGCTTACTCGTCTGCTTCTCCTTCTACTCTTCGCCGTCTTGATGCTTTGCACCATACTGGGTTGCGCCTCAGTTCTGGTGCCTTTCGTTCGACTCCCATCCTTAGCTTGTATGTTGACACTGGCTTCCTGTCTCTCCAGGACCGCCGTGATCGCTACTGTCTTCGCTATCTTGCGCGGTCCTTGCAACATCCTTCCTCTCGCCTCTGTCGTGTTTTAACTTTTACCCCTCCTGCGGTTCCTGTTCCTCTTCACCACCTCCCTCTTTCTGTCCGGTTATCTCGCCTACAGGATTCTCTTTCCGTTCGTATTTCTGATGTTTCTCCTCGTGTTGTTCCTTCTTTGCCCCCGTGGAGGGTCCCTCTTCCGCGGTTTTGTACATCCTTGACCCATATCACTAAAGCTTTTACCCCTCCTACGGTTCTAAAACGCCTTTTCCTCGAGCACTTTTCTTCTCACTCCCGCTCCGTTTCTTTCTTCACCGATGGGTCTAAGTCTGCGGATGGTGTTGGCTACTCTGTTGTTCTTCCTGATCGCACTTATATGTGTCGCTTGCCTCCGGAGACTAGCATCTTTACAGCGGAACTTTATGCTATTCTCTATGCTCTTCGTCTCCTGCTTTCTCGTTGTCAGTCTTCCTTTGTGGTTGTTGTTGACTCTCGTAGTGCCCTCATGGCTCTCGGGTCCTTTAATCCGGTTCATCCAGTAGTTGTCGAGATCCAGCATTGGCTGTTTCTCGTTCACAGTAAATTTAAGTCGGTTGAGTTTTGTTGGGTTCCCAGCCATATTGGTGTGTCTTTAAATGAGCGTGCGGATGCTGCCGCCAAGGAAGCTGTCCGCTCTTGTCCCATCTCTCGTAAAGGCATTCCGTATTCCGACTTTTACCCGGTTATCCATTCCTCAGTCCTTACCCGTTGGCAAGCTTCTTGGTTGTCTGTTACTGGTAACAAGCTACGTACTCTTAAATGTTGTGTTTCCTCATTGGCCGTCCTCCTTCCACCGTAACCGGAGGTGGGAAACAGCTCTGGCGAGGTTGCGTATTGGCCATACTCGCTTAACCCATGGTCACTTGATGGAGCGCCGCCCTGCCCCTTATTGTCCTAGTTGCATTGTCCCTCTTACGGTCGTGCATGTCCTTCTTGAATGTCCTGACTTCCAGGACGAGCGTGTGTCTTGCTTTCCGACCGCCCCTCGCGGTCACCTGTCCCTCGATAGAATTCTTGGTGACTCGGATACTTTTGATATCGTTCGCCTTATGCGTTTTTGTTCTCGTATTGGCATCCTTGGTGATATTTAGCGCCCTCTGATTATTTTGCGTATTTGATGGTGCTACATAGCCTTCCCGGTTTGGTGCCTTCTTTTGATAATTACTTACTTACTTTTGCCGGATCTCCTATTTATTTCCACTCTATGTCAACCAACACATCAACTAACTCTATTAGATGAAGTGCAGTAGGTCTATTCCTAAATAATAACCCCTTACTTCTCCATTTATAGGCATCAATAATGTAGCTCCATTAATATTCAAAAGGTCCTATTTATTTCCCTTACTTATCAAGAAGCTTTATAGTATTTGGCAAAGGATCGTTTATTGAGCATAGGAATGAAACAAAGGGCTTGAACTAATGTGCATTTTCGAGTTCGCCCCTGTTACCTGTATTTACCCAGGTCTTTTTCTAAATCTAAAACCTATCCAATTTATTCCTGTTCTGTTTCATGTAGATACGTTTAATAGGTTATTAATATCCCCCTTTACTATGGCCAATCAGTCACACCTTTATCATGTCACCCCTATTTCTTCTTCGTCTTTTTAGAGAATGTAATTTGAGCTTTGACAGTCTTTCTTGAAGGATCGTTTATTTCGCATAGGGCAAAATAAAAATGAAAACCGCTATCAGTCATTTATATGAAAAAACAGAGCCCTGGGCATTAGCGATTTCAACGCGAGTTCAGTAGTAATACAATATTGCTGTACCGTATACACATCTCACATTCGCTAAAAACATACCTCCCACACCTTACTATAGCATATAACAAACAAAAAAAATACTCATTCAGTAAAAGCAAGCCTCACATGTTTTTGAAATAAGGCCTTCTGCAGTTACCTTCTTTTCTGACTTCATCATCTCTAATGCGGTGCAAGGCGCCAACGTGCTAAATGCGGATCCAAGGAGGTTCACACATTAGTGCGAACTCTTAATCAGCTTAATATCTCAACTGTACTCTGTGCTTCATCAGAGTCGATATTCAGCTACATTGTCTCGTATTTTCGCTCATTGCTCATATTTTCTGTTATTCATTTCATAAACCCTAGCAAACCATCCTAACCTAACTTATTATATAACAAACAAATGTATTCTACAGGCCAGTTGTTGTCGTTGTTTAGCGACGTCGCAAAAGCGACCTCAGTATTGGGATAAGGTATGGCTGGCCATTAGCATATAAGTGTCAAGGTATCACAGCACCTGACTGGTCAACTATGTGTGACGTCACCAGATGGCCAATGCGGCACATGTACTATTTTTTTATGTTATTATTCAAAAATGGCTAGACTGTCCACCCCACCTAACCTAATCAGAGGTTTAAGAATATACATTTTAATCGTCCACAACTGTAATTATTATTCGGTAATAAGTGCAAAAGTACAACAGCAACCCAAATGTCGCACCGCAATTTAAGTAGAATCGTACATCTGGCAGCATAGCAGGTGAGCTGAACATAATAAAGGTTACTGCAGAAGTCCTATTGGCCCATACGAGGCAGCTCCTACCAAGCAAACAATTTAAGGTTGCGACAACATATCTGGAAAGTATTTGAAAGGATTGGAAACGTTTGTTTTATCGTATCAGATACGAATTTGTGTGTGGACTTAAATAGGTTTCCAAAACATAACCAAAACCTACGTATCTAACACTAATTTGAGATGTTGTGGCAACTTTACAATGCTAACATGAATCATTCATATACCAATAAGAAACTCTTATGAAAGGTTTGAGCCTATAATCTGAACCCTTTTCACATCTTTGTGTTTAAAGTTAAATTTCTTGAAATTAAATTATATTATTTTATATTATATTATTATTTTTATTATATTTTATTTTATATTATATTATTTTCAATTTAAATATTAAAACCAATTTAAGGGTAAAAAAAATCTAATAATTTATATTTCTTTTATTATTTACTAACAATTATAATTATTTACTAATGGAGAGAGGGGAGGTTGTACGGCGGAGAGTGGCGGCTGTGGGGATAGTGGCGGACAGTGGCGGCTGTGGCGGACAGTGGTGGCGGTGATGGACAGTGGCGGCGGTGGCGGATAGTGGCGGCGGGCAGACAGTGGCGGCTGTGGCGGACAGTGGCGGCTGTGGCGGACAATGGCGGCTGTGGCGGACAGTGGCGGCGGTGGTGCACAGCGCGGCGGTGGCGGACAGTGGCGGCGGTGGTGGACAGTGGCGGCGGTGGTGGACAGTGGCAGCGGTGGCGGATAGTGGCGGCGGGCGGACAGTGGCGGCTGTGGCGGACAGTGGCGGCAATGGTGGACGGTGGTGGCGGTGGTGGACAGTGGCGGCGGTGGTGGACAGTGGCGGCAGGCGGACAGTGGCGGCGGTGGTGGACAGTGGTGGCGGTGGTGGACAGTGGCGGCGGGTGGACAGTGGCGGCGGGTGGACAGTGATTGCGGTGGCGGATAGTGGCGGCGGGCGGACAGTGGCGGCGGTGGTGGACATTGGCGGCGGGCGGACAATGGCGGCGGGTGGTCAATGGCGGCGGGCGGACAGTGGTGGCGGTGGCAGACAGTGGTAGCAGTGGCGGCAGGTGGACAGTGGCAGTGGCGGCGGGTGGACAGTGGCAGTGGGCGGACAGTGGCAGTGGGCGGACAGTGGCGGCGGGCGGACAGTGGTGGCGGGCGGACAGTGGTGGCGGACACTGGCGGCTGTGTCTGGCGGTGGCGAACAGTGGCGGTGGTGGCGGGCAGTAGTGGTGGGTGTTGTAATCCACAAGTTAGTAGGAATTATTAGCTAGAGGATCATTACTACATGGGTGGTGGCGGGCGGCGGCAGCTGTGATGGGTGGTGGCGGCTTGCGGTGGCGACTGTGGCAACGGGCGGTGACGGCTGATGGCGGGCGGTGGTGGCAGCTGGTGGCGGGCGGTGGCAGCTGGTGGCGGCTGGTGTTGGGCGGTGGCGGCTGGTGGCGGGCGGTGGCAGCTGGTGGCGGCTGGTGGTGGCGGGCGGTGGCGGCTGGTGGCGGTGTCAGCTGATGGCGGCTGGTGGTGGCGGTGATGGCGGCTGGTGATGGTGGTGGCACCTGGTGGCGGCTGGCGGTGGCGACTGTGGCAACGGGCGGTGGCGGCTGATGGCGGGCGGTGGTGGTGGCAGCTGGTGGCGGGCGGTGGCAGCTGGTGGCGGCAGCTGGTGGCGGCAGCTGGTGGTGGTGGTGGTGGCTGGTGGCGGTAATGGCGGCTGGTGGTGGCGGCGGTGGTGGGTGGTGGTGGCGGCTGTGGTGGGTGGTGGTGGCAGCTGTGGTGGGTGGTGGTGGCGGCTGTGGTGGGTGGTGGCGTTGGCGGCGGTGATGGGTGGTGGCGTTGGCGGCGGTGATGGGTGGTGGCGTTGGCGGCGGTGATGGGTGGTGGTGGCGGCGGTGATGGGTGGTGGCGTTGGCGGCGGTGATGGGTGGTGGCGTTGGCGGCGGTGATGGGTGGTGGCGTTGGCGGCGGTGATGGGTGGTGGTGGCGGCGGCTGTGGTGGTGGCTGGTGGTGGCGGGTGGCGGCTGCTGGTGGTGGCGGCTGGTGGTGGTGGGCGGCTGGCGGCGGTGGTGGGTGGTGGTGGCGGCTGTGGTGGGTGGTGGCGGCGGTGATGGTGGCTGTGGTTGGTGGTGGCGGCTGTGGTGGGTGGTGGCGTTGGCGACGGTGATGGGTGGTGGTGGTGGGTGGTGGTGGTGGCGGCGGCGGTGGCAGCTGGTGGAGGCGGCTGGTGACGGCGGGTGGTGGCGGCTGGTGGCGGCCAGCTGGGACACACCCTTTACCACTGAAGGTCTGAGCACAACTAACCATATGTCTCTCTCACCACCAGCCCAGTGTTGCCAGCTCTCAAAATGTTTCCTTCAAAGATTGTATATTATCTTTGAACAACAAGTTTAATTATCAAGGAAATAATGCATATATTATTGTCACATTAATACTGTGCAATATCTTATTACATTCCTGCTAAATAATTATAATTTGAAACAGGACAAAAAATCCAACATATATATAAAAACCAACATTAGAGATCACGAGGCCTAGGCCTATCTGTGACCACACATCCTGCCTCCCTGGCCAGTTACCCTCACACACCTTACACTCTTAGCTCACTCTCATAATCACTCTCACTCTCATAATCACTCTCACTCTTACTCACTCTTACTCTCAGTCATCCTTACTCTCACCCACTCTTACTCACTCTTACTCTCACTCTCAGTCACTCTTACTCACTCTCAGTCACCCTTACCCATTCATACTCACTCTCACTCTTACTCTCAATCACTCTTACTCTCACTCACTCTCAATTACTCTTACTCTCAATCACTCTTACTCTCACTCTTACTCCCAATCACTCTTACTCTCAATCACTCTTACTCTCAATCACTCTTACTCTCAATCACTCTTACTCTCAATCACTCTTACTCCCAATCACTCTTACTCTCAATCACTCTTACTCTCATTCTTACTCTTACTCTCATTCTTACTCTTACTCTCATTCTTACTCTTACTCTCAATCACTCTTACTCCCAATCACTCTTACTCCCAATCACTCTTACTCCCAATCACTCTTACTCCCAATCACTCTTACTCCCAATCACTCATACTCCCAATCACTCTTACTCTCATTCCTACTCTTACTCACTTTTACTCTCACTCCTACTCCCAATCACTCTTACTCTCAATCACTCTTGCTCTCAATCACTCTTGCTCTCAATCACTCTTGCTCTCAATCACTCTTGCTCTCAATCACTCTTGCTCTCAATCACTCTTGCTCTCAATCACTCTTGCTCTCAATCACTCTTGCTCTCAATCACTCTTGCTCTCAATCACTCTTACTCTCAATCACTCTTACTCTCAATCACTCTTACTCTCAATCACTCTTACTCTCAATCACTCTTACTCTCATACTAACCCTTACTCACTCTTACTCTCACTCACTCTTACTTTTACTCACTCTTACTCACACTTACACACACTCTGGCACTCTCAATCACCTTCAGTCACTCTTACTCTTACTCACTCTTACTCTCAGTCACTCTTACCCACTCTCGCTCACTCTTACTCACTCTAGTTAAAAAGAACACGCCAATATAAGACAACAAAACGTTTTCAGATTCTTTCACACCACTTTCCAGCAACTTTTATAATTTATATAAATTATCTTAGGGAATAATACATAAATTATATATTTAAACATGATATTAGTGTTTAGTGGAATGCATAAGAAGTCAAATTGTGTTAAAAAGAGCGATTTTTAGAAAATTTGGAAAACTACTTTTTTCTGATCATATTAGTACTAAATGGATTTTGAACGTTTCACTGAGCCAATAAATATCATTAACAATTTATTAATGAATTTTACAAAAAACACCATAAATTTTATATTTAAACAAGTAAAAAAATTTGTAATACATTAGGAACAAAATAGTTGTAGAAAAACAATTTATTATAAAATCTTTGTGTTTGGATTTTTTTATTAAAAGTTTCTCAAAGGCTCTCCTGCACCATTCTCAACGCAAATCATTCCCACTCCTATGGGAAGAGATAAACGAACGTTTTCTAGATGATTTGTGTTTGCTGGGTACATATTATCACCCAATCTCATCATATTCATGTCCACCCTATGCTTAAAACAACCAAGGGATCTCACTTAAGAATTAGTTTACAATAATAGTTTTAATAAATAGCTCTCATTCTAGTTTTATACACAACAGCAATTATGAAACCCTTTAGCTAGATATCGTACCATAATCCACAAGTAGTTTCCACACATCTGGCAGCACAGCGGATTAGTAGCTGTGTTCATAGGCTAGTCAACTGTCCTCACATCCATCAAATAGCTTGTCAGGAGACATTTTCCCTGCTCTCTCGTGCACTGAATTAAGTACGAAATTGCATAGTGCACCAGTGATGTGCACCGTGATTCAACTTTCTGAATATAACGTTTCCACAGTCGTGTTGGGTGTCGTTGGACAGCCCATGACATTTGCTAGCCATTGATGTCATTCTGATCGCTGTATCAGGTCTGTGAAGGAAATTACAGGAGGGAATTGATTTCAGGGAAATTTTGTACAAGTCAAGTGTAGAGAGGGAGGTATGGGGGGTTAACGGCCGTAGACCCCCTCTATCACGTGTCCACCTCGTGTGAGATGGGGTAGCATCATGGGGCAGGTGCGGCATTGGCTAAGGCTCCTGGGCCTCAGAAAAGCTGAACCGTGATTGGCCAAGACGCTGAGGGGTACCACATGGTACCCCTGGCATAGTGTTGGCGGGAAAAGACATTCTTACCTAGGACATTGCTTGGAGTGGACGACATTTCCCGTGCTAGGCCAAGCATCGGGAAATACCGCCTGCAACGTTACTAAAGTCACGCCTACATCTTGCTATCTTTCCGTGTGCCGTGCGTAAGAATCCGGTAATCGGAAAGGGGCTTGTATCGAATCGTGTGAACTTGTCATCTAGCCGCGTAATTGTGGGACGCCATCTTAGAGGAACTGGACTGAGTGAGGCGTTAATTATCGGGCTACAAAAGTGACATCCGCCATCTATCGTATTTGTGCTTGAAGATACTGCTGGGAGACGTGCTAGAAAAAGGTTTCAGTGTTATGAGAGAAACCTTAAAAGTTCTAATTCTGAGGAACAGTGAAGGACTCCGTCTCAGGTCTCGTGTACCGTGTAACACCGTGTACCGTCGTATCCTGGGGTACCGTGTCAAGTGGAAGGGGCGTGGTACCGCATCACTGCTGTTGTGCGCTCACCCTGGCCTGCTAAGCCGGTGTGTCGTGCCATCCTGGTTTCTGTGTGTGGAGCTAACCCCGTGGTCTAGGACCCTGTGCTCCACCTGACCACGTGTAGGAAGTGAGGACGCCTACGTCATCATCCAGCAGCAGCAGTGGGAGTGTGATTGACGTGTATGTGTGAGTGCGAGAAGGTTGCGGGCCCGCATGTTTGATGTAAGTACACTGTTTCCGTTTGGGTAATAAAACTCTGAAGCTGGGTTCGCCCCCAGTGTTCCGTCTGTCCTCTGTCCCTGGGACCACCTGGGGAGGTGAATGGGAATTGGAGACGTGTGAGTCTACCCTGTTTGTCGCCATAAAGTTGAGGTTGGGCCCAACTGTGATTTTTGACGTGTGTGAAGACACCTAGTGACACATTCAGAGGTAGAGTAAAGCGAGTTATTTGCTTCTATTTTTCTATGTGCCGTGTATGTATTTGCTGTAATTTGATTCCCTTTTTCATCAGTGAAAAGAGATAACGGAGATTTCCCTTGGTTATATATTTTACATTGTGTTAATATATTATTTTTATATACCACAACACAATATTTTATATTGTGTTGTGGTAAAGTGTGAATTATTGGTGGATAATTTACTGGGGGAAGTCATTTACAAGTTTTGCCGTGAGTGGCAAGGATGTACTGTTTTATACTGTGATGTACTGTGTTGCACCGTGTGTAAACCGTAGACAAGTTTGACCTTGGTGGAAGGCGTTGTGTACTGTGAAGGATTCCGTGAGAATTAAAGTCAGTTAACGTCACCGGGGGTCACGATTTACTTAACGAGGTTACTTGTTTGTTGAACATTGTTGTGATTAACGTAGGGACGTGTAAAGGCAACAGTCACAGTGAAGTTCACGCAGTGGAGGAATTGTCAAGTGAAGACTAACGTAGTGTTAACGATTTAACGAGCTGTCGTTAATTGAGTGATTAACGTGAGGGGTTGACGGTCTGATATGATCGGAGTCAATTGCGCTGTAATTAAGCTGCTGTAATTCGTTGGACTGATCAGCTTCAATTGTTTCACAATCAATTTTAAACCCTTCCTTGAAGTAACCTTTACACTGTTATCCTTTGTAAATCCTTATTTGCTTCACTGAAACTGACAATCAATTTGAAACATTTCCCTAAACGTTTCTCCTGAAACTTGAGCCTAATGCTTACTGTATCTATAGCAGTTCTTTTCTCTACTTGCTGTACCTCCGTTATCTTGAGGTTATCTTGAGATGATTTCGGGGCTTTTTTGTGTCCCCGTGGCCCGGTCCTCGACCAGGCCTCCACCCCCAGGAAGCAGCCCGTGACAGCTGAATAACACCCAGGTACCTATTTTACTGCTAGGTAACAGGGGCATAGGGTGAAAAACTCTGCCCATTGTTTCTCGCCGGCGCCTGGGATCGAACTCAGGACCACAGGATCACAAGTCCAGCGTGCTGTCCGCTCGGCTCCGACCTCGGTGAGCAGTCCCTCCTCGTTGTCTGAAAACTGCTTCCATTTCCTCTATCTGTTCGACATTTTGACCTCTCCCAGTAGTAAGAGCCGATTCACATTCCTAGGTCTGGATAAATTTTTCAACTGAGGTCGAAAAATAATTTTCTCAGATAGAATCTGGGATACCTAACACCTAGTTGAGCAGTTTGGTCTACCTTTCACTGTCAAGCTTGGTACACCTTTAAAGGTACGCCAAAGTGGTACTGTTCAGAAGGTATCTACCAGCTCAGTGATACAGCCCCCAAGCGCGCGCACACACACCATAATAATAGATCATTGGGAGCCGGGCGACCAGACCACTGTGGTAACAGTCTGCGCAAAACTAGCCAGGTGTACAACAATCTACAAGGTTATTTATCCAACTGCAGAAGAAAACTGCAACGCTACTTCCAAACAATTGCACGACACACACTTCTGGCGGGCGAACACAAACACAGTTAGCGTATTACATCAACAGGTCTGAGTCTGGGTATTGATGGGTTGTTCCTCACAAAACATCATGGATTTGACCTGATGGTTGCTCATTATCTGAAGTTTTCCAGAGAACAAACCCATGTACGGCCTGCTGTACCAGTGGCGCCGGCGGCGAGTCTCGATGGCTGGTGATCGGCTCATCCTAGTAATGTAGATCATTATGAGCTTTCGCCACAGCCTACAGTTCCTAGTTACGACTACATCTCGCCTGACGCTTTACTACTCTTAATTTTATTATATCTTCGTTCAATTCTTAATGGAAAGACCAAGCCATTATATAATATTTTTATTAGCGTCTTGTCCTTTACACAGATACCAAACATGTTTGATCCCTCCCAATCATTAAAGATTCTAGAACACACTCCTGGCGCACGCACTCCTGGAGAACACACACATGCAGTCAACATGTAACATCAACAGCTATGGAAATCCGTTTCCTCGTATCACTGGAGATTGCTGCGAACAGAAAATGTTTCGTCTGAGAATATTTAATATGAGAACATTAAGATGCTACGCATGGATTGTTCACAAGAGTTGTGAGGACAGCCAAGTAACATTCTTACGCATATCCCCAACATGTGTAAGCCTGTGTACGGCTTACACAACCTTCTGTGTACGGCTTACACAACCGTCTGTGTACGCCTTACACAACCGTCTGTGTACGCCATCAGCAAACTCTAGCAGCTTCAAGCCTCAGTACTACAGGTACAAACGTTACCATCACCCTCCTCCTGGTGGTTCCTGAACCTCGGGCAGCTGTAAGTGCTTGACTGTAGTGGCCACCCATCTGTGGTCAGTCAGCATCATTTCAAAAACTTACTATTTGTCTGTGAATTGTCTTCCATTGACTTGTTCATGCATCAAAGTCCACATCTATTTGCCTGTCAGTGCCTGAACAGGTGAAGGTCGAGTCTTTGAGACGAAGATTACCTGACCCATCTCTGGTGTGTCCTACACTGGTTAGGACACTCATACTGATACACAGAGCAATCACGCTAACGTGATGTATCAGAGAATAAGTAGCCGTGATGAGGATTCTAACCTATGTGTTAGAATCCTCATCACTACAGACAAAGCTAGACATTTCCAGGTGCACACACAATACAACCAGACCATGATATGATCAAATGATTGCAATCTTGGGTTCTACTAAACCTTCTAGGCTTCCGTGGAAGCCCCTGGAACCCCCGATAGATCAGTTGAATCTCAGTATACAATCTTTTTACCATGTAGTGGCCTGGTTGTCTGGGGCATGTGCCTGGGAACGCCCAGCTCATAAGTTGCCTGTGCACACGAGTTTTTTTTTTAAGTTGTTAGACAGATATTTTAATTGAGTTAAAACACGCATTGTAATATTATTTCTCATAAATTCAAATGTTCGTTTCTACATCGGAGATTTGTGATTTAACACAGTATAATTGACACACTAGATTACCATTAACTCTGTATTAACATTTAAAAATATATATAAAATTTATTTTTTCTCAACCTATTCCAACATTATTATATGCAGCATTGTAATTACCGCTTTACCCCGTCGTAATAACCGCGGCCTCTATTGTAATAACCCAATGTTCCCCAGTATTAATCCTCTTATCTTGTGATCTCTCATAATCGTACTATACGCTCTCTGTTGTAATGCTCTGCCTCTCTTCACTCAATATCCCAGCTTAACACTGTTACAGTCCAGTATGACCCCTCACTGGACTGCCCCGTATGTAAGAGGAATATTAAATTCAGTTGGTATATTAAAAGACAGTTGGTATACTCTCCAAAATCAGATATTATGTTCCTAACTCTGCTCTCCTCTCACTATATTATGCACTAATCTACCCCTATCTTAATTATGGTATCTGTGCATGGGGGTCTACCACTGCAAACCACCTTAAGCCCATCATCACACAGCAAAAATCTGCTATCAGAATAATAACTAACTCTGCTTTCAGACAACACTCAGCTCCCTTGTTTAAATCTCTAAACTTGCTAAATATTAACTCCCTCCACACATTCTCTTGTGTCAACTACATTTACAAAACCCTGTTCTTAAATGCAAACCATGCTCTGAAACTCTCCCTGGACAGATGTAATAGGACCCATTATCACCACACCAGAAATAAATATCTCTTTGATATCCCCAGGGTCAAACTTAATCTGTGTAAACGCTCTATGCAAATTAAGGGACCTAGTCTATGGAACTCACTCCCTAGTGAATTGAAAAACTATAAAACTTTTGCCTTATTTAAAAGCAAAACCAAAAAGTACCTAACTTCATCTATTTAGTTTCCTACACTGAGCTTTAAATTTGCTCTGTACCTAGTGGTACCCAATCTCCTAATTTTTATGTAATATCAAACAACCTTATCATTGTGTTCATTGCTGTCTTCTTTTATGTGCTAGCCATATGCTGTATTGTGACTACCAATTTTTGTCAACTACCATTCAAGCTGTCATTGCAATCAATCTTATATTGTTTCTGCTGTATTGTGCCTACCAATTTGTTGTCAACTACCATTTTAAGCTGTCATTGCAATCAATCATAGCTACCTATGTGCTTTAATATACTGTACCTATAATTTTCTCTCATCTTTTTTTTTTTTCATTCCATGTAATCTGTTATCATTTTTTTGTCTATAAATTTTGCAAGTATTTACCTCCTTAAAATTTTCTTAGATTAAGGACCTGCCCGAAACGCTGCGCGTGCTAGTGGCTTTACAAGACTGTAATTACCATAATTGTATCCTCACATTCCTTATGTACATTCTTGTATATGCATAAATAAATAAATAAAAAATAAATAAATAAATAAATTAAATGAGGAAGATACACCAAGGACAAGGGTTATTAGTTAAAAAAATAACAAAAACACATTTGCACTGCCACCACCTTCCCGACCAACCTTTTCCTGAATGTGTCGATCACCGATCCCCCAGGAAGGCAAGGAATCAGTAACCATGGGACTCCGGGTAATATGAATTTCAGTAATAAATTTTGGAAAATTAGTTTGTGTAATTTACATTACTAATTTAAATCCAAGGGCAACTTTAGTATCGATTAATTGTAGGAGAACCTGGGGGCTTCCAATACAACACCTAAAAATGACAAAGTAACAAAATATATCAAAGGGGAGTTAAGTGAATACCACTGGACAAGCTATACAATTTATTTTATGAAACATGTAAATTAAGACAATTTGAAACACATAACCTATTCTATTCCCCTAGAGGCACAATGGATATTTACTGAGGGCACGAAACTCAAGTGCTACTATACCTTAAATACCCGCACTACGGCCAAGATGTTAATGGCTGTCCTCAGCCCCTAGGATACGGGCTTGCGGCCCTGTTCCTAATACACTCTCAAGACACACTGATGAAATTTTGTCTTACCAACTTATTGCTGGGAAGGATTACTCCTCCCACCATCTAATACAGCCCCAGGGCTCCACCCATTATTTTGGCCATGGCCAACCATTTAACACGTAGGCCTGAGGTCTGGCTCTCTAGGGGCAATAAGGACTTGGCCCTTATCTCAGGCCAATCACCTTCACTGATCTGCCGTGGAAAGCTACATGAATTCCTGAAGATTGAGTCAGCTCTCCCCAGCTATGAGAAGGGAGACAAGGCGCCTCTATGGAGCCCCAGTGCACCTGCGAGCAATGTTCACCAAACTGATAAATTATGTTCAAGGCTGTCTCCTCTAAGATAAAGAGTAGGGACATTTGACTCTGCCTAGTATGGGGAAGGGACTGGTGCTGAGAGGGAAAGAGAGGGAATGAGAGGAAAAGAGATGGAATGAGAGGGGGATGGAGAGGGAAAATCTGAGAGGGGGAAGCCAAAGGTATCCAAGACCACCCTCAGGTCAACCTCTTGACCCTGACAAATGGGGGACGGGGGGTGGGAAGAGGAGGAGACGAATGACGGCCAAGGGGAGGGGAGAAGGAAGGAGGGGAGAGGGAGAAGGAAAGTAGGGGAGAGGGAGAAGGAAAGGAGGGGAGAAGGAATGGAGGGGAGAAGGAGAAGGAAAGGAGGGGAGAAGGAGAGGGAAAGGAGGGGAGAAGGGAGAACTAATGATCTGAGCCCCAGATCATTACAGCATAATACATGGGTGCTTAATACACCGGATGACTAACACATCACAATTAAGTTAGGTAAGTTAGGTTGGGTTGCATCATTAATGTATGATTCATAACGCTAGTTAAAAAGAAAAAGTGAAGCTAGCACTATGGGTCACTTAGATGGAGGACATGGTAAAAGAATTGCAACCGGGAAATCATCCTGATTTACCGACGGATCCTGCAGTCTCTCAGAGATAAACCAGGGTTTTACGCAATTCCCCCATGCACTCGAGCTATGTCAATAGGCTGTTCTACGTCTTCGCCCTTACTTCATTACACACACAAATCACAATAGCATGATGCATCAAATGAACAAATCCACAAGGAATTACATAAAACCCTGGTTTGTGTCTCAGGCTGCAGGATCCGTCGGTAAATCTGGATGATTTCCCGGTTGCAAATCTTTCACCATGTCGTAGCGCAGTCGATTAAGGCAGCGTCTGAAATCCTCTCGGACGTAGGTTAGAATCCTCGTCACGACCCTTGTGGATTTGTTCTTTAGAATCTCTTGTATGGATACCATCTCACAAATATAGCCACCACAATGACTGACAATGCAGCGAAATTAGCTGGTAACAATGATGAGGTTGAATTAGGCCTTGGTAATCCCATCTCTGCTGTCATGACTATATTGTTCCCAGCACACTGGTGTAATAGAGAAATTACCGACTCCCTACGGTCTGAAATCACCAATATAAAAACCTGTGATTTGTTTAGATTCGAAACCTGTATTTATGGGCAGCACAAAACGACCACCAGACTGACTGAAAATCTGAGTAAGGCCCAACCGACCTGCACAATACGTTCTTAACATACTGAGAAGCTGCTCGTTAACCACACAATATATCAAGGCATCACGTGTCAGCAGACTCTGCAAAAGCCATTGACAGACTGGCTTGACTACTTTAAAATAAAAATTATGAATGACTTTCCACTTCCGACAAAATATTTCTTTGACAACCACAAAATTAAAGAGATTCTACCAGCAACACACTGACTACTTTGACCGTAATGCTGGAGTGCCACAAGGCTGTGTATTTACGCCAACATTACACCACACATTACAGAGGGAAGGAAGAGAAGGAGTGGCGGCCTTGCTAATGAAGGACTGGAGTTACAAGGAGATGGATATCCCGGGCTGCGAGGAGTTCAGAGACTACATAACAGGCACCATGACGATGGGAGGACCATATATAGTAGCAGTGATATATAACCCTCCATTAAATGACAATGACAGGCAAGATTATGACAAACAGCAGTACCTAGTATAACAAAGGGAAGTCTCTGTCACCTGTTAGAAATCGATCCCTACTTCTAATCGTGGGGGAAGGGGGTACTCCAACCATGGAAAGTTTCGAGAACCGTATGGGGGCACAGAACGAGCTAAACTACTGGACATATTAACAAGAATCCTTTTAAGCCAACACGTAAGATGATCCACAACACTAGAGGTAATGAGGAACCAGCTTGACTTTACCTAGAATTCATTGAACGATTTAATAAAAATAAATAAAATAAACGGGAAAATATCATTCGAAGCCCCATTGGAATGAGTGATCACTGTATATTGACGTTCGAATATATAGTGAAAGTATGGATAACTTAATTAAGGGGCCAGGAAACTAAAGACTGGTATAGCAAAAGTAGAATTATAAGGAAACAAAAGTTAAATTAAAAATACCATAGGTAGCAAAGCTCAAGAAGAAAGACTACATAAACGTGATTGACTACATCACCCAGAAGAGTAAGGAGGTGGCACAAGTTTGTCCTGGTATGAGGGAATGGAATTTCATAACTTACGTGGTGCGAGCGTGTATGACCAGATGTATATCAGCGTGAAATCTCCATAGTGCACATTCAGCAATGCACTCTCCTGTACCCTCTGGTCTGGGACCAAGGTCTGCCTTGCTGGGTATCTATGGTCAGCCCTCTGGCTGGGCTGACCAAGAATATAGTAAGAGTTGTTGCATTCCCAACTCACCTGAGGGGATTATACCCATCAGAGGAACTCAGTGGTTCCATTCATAGGGAAAGAACGTTGAGGGTTAGTTTCGTGCTCCCAGTCGAGAAGGGTTCACTCACGTTAACGCAGCTCTTCTAACCTTCCTTGTTCATTTTCCATTACATGAAACCTCGACAGAACTTACTTGTGTTAGGAATTGACACTGGTTTGAGAATTTGTCTGCTATTTGTCTATTCGGTAACAGGATCATTGGACAAAGGGAAAGTAGACCAAATGGTGTAACCGGTATCGTGCAGCACGAACCGAACTGACAAAACCAATCAATGACAACTTAGAGAAAATCTGAAGCCAGGGAGTCTTCTAATCTTGTCTGTATGTGATGATGATAGAACTAGTATTCTGAGCAGACCTAGATAAATTATGGACATTAACAGAATTTCAAGGAGTATCAAAGCTGAAGATTCTTCCAGAAGGCACCCGGGATACAGCAGAAATGGTATATCTGTCGAATGAAAGAATAAAACGCAATTTAAAAAAAAATGGTAATGACAAACAGGCCGGAGACAACGACAGGCCTAGACCAAGAGGCTAAGAGGAGGAGACGCTTGGTCACCAATACCAGTTTCATAACAAAGCAGCTATACCTACAACTGATCATTGAATGATCTGCGGGTATTTGATAACAGGGGCTGTCCCCTCCTAGAGAAGGCCGTGGTCCTCATAAAATAAGTAACCAGGTCAACTGATTCTGCACAATTTGAGACAACCCAAGGAACGACTGCCAAGTGTAACATTGACCTCGTAGAGGAGCATTAGAGTTTTATGACTGACACTACTGACAAAGGATTTAGAGTTGAGACCAGAGCTACAGAAGAGATGACTACGGGTACAACGAATGAAGAATATTGCAACAGCAGCATTACCTGGTTGGTCTGTGTGATGATAAACAAGCAATAAAAATCTAAATATTTTGATATATTAATTAAACACTTTAATGCGCGCGCGCCCCGTGAAAAAAATAGTTCATTGCGCGCGCTGCGTTTTGGGCTCTTGAGCGTAAACACCAAAAAGTGTGTAATCTTTTCACTCTCCTGTCACCAATTCTCGAGCTACGTATTTCATTTTGGTATCAATGTGTTGGCAATAAACTTCTCTACAAGATCATATGTATAACATGTCACCAAAGCATTAGCTATCCCACCACGAAATAAATAAAACGTAGATCACTCGCCATGACGCCCAAACTGCAACAAAATGTTCATACTCTTGTTTGTTGTCAGCTCCACATTAGTTCTACAGCGTTATATTTTATATCACTGAACTCGCAATAAAAATCCCTACACGGACATATGCATATAAATGTATAATCATGATCGTGGCTCACACCAAGAGTGTGAAGTGGGCGATTACCCTCGTTGTGTCAACTCAATAGTCTCTCCTCTAAGTTACAATACAATGCCGTTTTTTTAAAAAAGGTCATGTGCCTATTAGAGAAAACGGAAATTTAATGGCAAACATTTTCATACTAACCCCAAATCGATCAAATAAGAATTAGATTTTATATGTTTTTTTTTTTTAGATCGGCCGGCTATTTACGGCGCGGTTGCGGAACCCGTTAGCCAAGCCCGTCGTGTATTTACGGTCCGGTTGCGTTAAAGTGTTTAATATACTGTGTATATTTAGGCATTGGTTAGGTTAGGTGTTTAGGTTCTGATGGCAATTATTTGCATTTGTAGTACGTGGGTGAAGCACTTTTCAACTTCGTGGTTCGAACAAATGTCAACAGTGAATCGCTGATCGAGAAATGTTTGAACGTCATCAGTTGTGGCAGCCTGTCCAATAAACAAACGCTAAAGTACATTCCATGCATCCGCCAAACCCCATTTATTAACGAAAACGGTTTTTACTAAACTGACGACATTCGAACACCTTTGGAACAAATGCTTCGCTGACGACTTTTGTTCAAACCACAACGCTGTAAATGCTTCACCCCACGTACTAATACTTGCCAACAGAACCTAAACACCTAACCTAAACAATGCATAAATATCCACAGTATGCTAATATATATTATTAATTTTTATTTGATAAAAGTTCTGTTTTGAATTAACAGCATTATAAAATAGACGAATGCGTCTTTGGGGGTTGACCACAGGATGGAATGGACTAGGTCTGAGGACGGGTTGGTTGTGGGACATGCGATACAAAACGTTTCATTTATAAACATGGGGGTTTGGCAGGTGCATGGTATGGACTTTATCCTTTGTTTATGAGGTCGACCTGTTACACACTACTCAATAAATCGTGTTCTAACATTTCTCTAAAAGTGCTTCGCTGACGAGCTCTGCTCGAATCCCAAAGCTATAACTTTCACCCCATGTAGTTCTAATACAAATAATAGCCAACAGGACCTTAACACCTAATCTAACCTACCCCCTAAATTTACATTGAAATTTAAATTATAATATTAACTTTGATGATAATACAATTTTTAATACACAATGATGAAACTGATGAATGCATTGGATTGGAGGTGGTGGTGGGGGGGGGAGGACGACTACCACTAACTAGCCAGGCCTGAGGACGTGATGCTGGAAACGAGCATTTGCCCTTTTGTGGAAGAGGACTGGCTGCTTTCCTACAGTTTAATATACAGTTAACTGCAGTTCAAGCGGTCCATGAATAGGCAAGTTCAAGCAGACCTGAAATTTACCATCAAGACCCGCATGGAGGAGCTTCCCTTCCTAGGTATTTAAGTGTGTATATATATAGACGGAGAAAGACGCCTAATAAAGGTTTATTACAAAGACTCAGACCTTCACTTTTATTAACATCCTGCCACCCGGTTTCTTTCAAGAGTCCTCTTTCATTCTCCCTGGTAATCCGAGTCAAAGATCAACAAGTGATCAGAATAATCTGGGGAAAGCCTTGGAGCTCCTCCAAGGCTTCCCCCAGATTATTCTGGGACATCTTTAAAGCTAGAGGCTGTCCAGAATCTACCATACAAGAAGCTGCCATGAAACTCCCCTCTCCAGCGACAAAGTCTTGTACAGGAACAAACACATCCAGACTATAGAGGATGGTTCTATCCTAGTTATATAATTCCGACAGCTTCAGGAAGCATCCGAAAGGAAGTTAACAATCTCTAGTCATGGTTAGTTTAGTTCACTTATTATGCACCCCATACCCATCATGTGGGCGGTAGTGGAAAGGGTTACAGATGCACATAATGGGCTCAGGGACTCCTGAGACTCAAAATTGTGGGGAATTGTGAACCCCACAATTTTGCTAAACAAGTTACAATCTCGAGCTGGTTACAAAATTCAAAAGATCGTCACATCATTGGGTTCGAGAACGACCATAAGTTCAGTTACTAAATTAAGAAACTGACATGGAGAGCTAGTGTCAATATGTTTGTCCTGCACACTACACCCCCATCCAGTGGGCAGCGGTGAATAGGTTACAATTACTAAGTTACTACCAACAGTTAGCAAACTAGGGATATTTGGTCAAGATTTCTGGTAGCAGATTATTTTAAATGAAGTAGTTACACATCTCTGGAACATGTTTATATAATTCTCTGAATTCGCGTATCTTTTTGCCCTCCATCACAGTGACGGGGGGTGTGCGAATAATTTTGTTAACAGTTTATATTTGGTCAGGTCTACATCAGCAGAAAATTTGAATTCCCAATGATACTTGTAACCGAGTGTAAGCCGAGCATTTGTAACATCTTGAAGTCTCCAGATTGTATTGGATGATCCATAGATGTGTGGCTCCTCTTGCATGATAATATAATGATAGATGGAATTACTGGTGTCGATTTCATTGTGTCAGCGCTACAAGATTTTGTTGAAGTTCTTGGTGTACTTTTGCTCTCAGACTGCTTATTGGCAATCCAAGGTTATATTCAGTTTCTCCTTTAAAGACAGATTCTTTGGCTAACTCATCAGGTCTATCATGCATTCGGAGGCCAACATGAGATGGAGTCCACATGAAATGGACTCTTACCATCATTAATAATTTTGTTGTATTTGTGTCTAGCTTAAGACACGAGCATGTTACATCTATGTCTTAAAAAGAGTTGAGAGCAATTAAGGATGAGAGAGTCACTTACAATTAATGTAAGTTTGAAGACTTACACTTCAGTGGGAAAATCGAGGCTAATACTTCTGTCTGAAGGGTAGAGCTCCAATTATTTATACGGACTCGCAATTCAAAATATAAGTCATCGCACATTGTCAGGACAACTGCACTTCCAGCTGCTCACGCGGGGCGGTGTTGGGAACCATCAGTGTATATGATTTGAGAGAGAGAATCCTCCCTGGACAAGAGCATCAATATGGCTAAAGGCGTTGAGCTTTACCTCAAGACGAAGCTCGGGCTGATCTTTAATTTGCTTCTTGGGTGGAAACGGAGATATTAAAATGGGAAATGGTGTAATCTCCCACGGTGCAGGAAAGTGCCATTGTTGTCTTTCTTGGTACAAATTATAAATAATATATTCAGAGTTCAGTTCATTTTAGTTATCCATTTGGAACAATGTTGACTTTCAAATACAATAATCAAGGAGGGGCTCCTGTACAAGGGTTAGGATGAGTTAGCTTAAGCATTTTTATACCAATCTGACAATTTCAGTAACACGAACAACAACGCTCGGAATATTAAGTTCCTTTCTTATGTTAAGTATCGTTGTGGTACAATGGCACACAAGGATTATCCTCAAGGCTTCGTTCTGCAATTTTTCAATCCCTCCAAACTCTTTCAGGCATCAAAGCAAGCAGAGGTGCAGCATAATCCACTAAAGATCTAATGTATGCAAGGTACATCATTTTGACAATTCTGACATTGGCATCATAGCCTGAGTGATAATCTACAATAGCCTTGAGATCTGAGCCTCTCTTTATACTGACGACAAAGTCTGAATACAACAGGTCCATACAGTGGCACCTCAAGGCCAAGTTGTTTGAATCTGTTTACATAGTCAAGCTGGGATCTATCAGAGTTACATCTTGCGTACAACAGCTCCTCCTTGCCTGGGGTCCCAACCACTTGAGCTGGACAGTAGTGCGACAGTCTCGCTTCATGCCAGTCTATGTTCAATTCCCGGCCTTCCAAGTGGTTGGGAGTCACTCCCCCCCCCCATCCCAAATTCTTATCCTGACTCCTTTTAAGTGCTGTATAGTCATTATGGCTTGGCGCTTTCCACCTGATAATTCCCTTCCCTTCCTCCTTGCCTGGGTGGGAGCCGATTTAGTATGTTTTCTCTGCCGAGATGACTAAACCTAGGTCCTGACACGAGTTTAATACAGTTAAGAGTGTTCTGCGTGCTGGCATACCCAGTGGTGTGTATCATATCAGCAACAGTTTTTTTTTTGGCATAGAAATTCCTGCACGGGCCCTCTGGCTGGCACACTAAATGTTGTTTGTTTCTGTTTTACTTAGGCGGAGTGTGAGTATTTATGACTCGTATGGTCGCTTCAGTAAGGTTTTGTCCCCATGTGTTTAACAACTTCTGCTCTGTTCAATCTAAGTTGAAATCTTACTGGGTTTGTAACTGTGCACAGTGTTAGATAATGCAGCATAGCTAATCATGTGCACGTTGTGTTTGTTCGGAACACAGTTTAACAGCGTGTTTATTAAGATATTTAATAATTTAGGACTGACGACACCTCCCTGTGGGGTTCATAGTTTGAAGTCTCCTGTTACATAACTATTCCCCCTGGAATAGTTATGTAACTATTAAGTTATGTTAGAAGTTAAGTTATGTTATGGCCAACGTCCACTTGGCCGTTGTGTTGAGAACGTTCATGTTTGGCTGCCGGGTTAACGACCACTTGGCCGTTGTGTTGAGAACGTTCATGTTTGGCTGCCGGGTTAACGACCACTTGGCCGTTGTGTTGAGAACGTTCATGTTTGGCTGCCGGGTTAACGACCACTTGGCCGTTGAGAACGGGCTGTAGAAGACTCAAGTCTGAGGTTGGGTTATGCCATTGTGGCATAAGCCTGCTTTTTGCATCAAAGTAAGTCTGACCTGAGCGATTGTCTAGTTATTTCTTCATCTTTAAATGAGGATATGTTCAATTTAGTATTGAGGTATTTAATATAATGTGAAATTTCAGGTATGTACGAGGGTGCTTCAGTACAACGGCACTGCAGGTATGGTCAACCAGACCCCAAGAAATTGGTCTTGTACAACGGCACTGCAGGTATGGAGGGATTAAAGTTACTTGGGAAAACTTTCGAATTGCAATTGGTCATAATGTAGTGTATGTATATTTCCACAAGTACAACAGGTGAAGGGACTTAGTTTAAGTTTAACATGTTATACCTTGCAGCGGTGGCCTTCTAATAGGTATAGCCTAAGAACTCTGTACATTAACCACTTCAGAGTGGTAAACCATTCTTCTGGTCAGTAATTTGAACATTTAGTTGTGGTGTCCCATGGGTTAATGTTCATCTAACATTTTTAGGTACATTTCAATCCTCTTCCCTCTCCATCCACCCTTCTGTTAGTCTTTACTATCCCACCAGTCCAATCAATTATAAACACAAATTACCCAAGAGGGTGATGTTTCAGCTGGGGTTAGAAGGAAAGTTTGTGTGAGGGGAAAGTGCCGGGGCATAACCTAGCAAGCTGAATATACCGTCGGACACAGTTTTGGGAGGCTGAGCACTTGCAGCTTCGTGGCCATCATCCGCATCTTGCACAAGATATTGGTAGCCCCTGAACGCTTCAGCAATTCTGCAAATTGACAATTGTGGTCAGGCGGCAGACACTGAAGTGTTAGAGGTGAACATTCCTGGGTCTCCGGAACGGGGTAACGTGGTGCTTCAGGTTTGTTAGTGCTAACGGTTCCTCATTATTAGGAGGAGAAAAGATTATATAATTGGCGTATGATGCCTTGCCGGATTATGTAATTGGCGTTTACCGTAGGGCTGCCCGGCTGGACCCACCCGGGAGGACAGTTGCCAGGTACTGCTGCTGGTTCTACTACCTGTGCAGAGCCATCTGGACGTTGTGTTCGTAGCAGCTGGCTATCAAATACTTTACCATCTGTCAACCACCACGTATACCAGGGGGCCAGACGGCAGGTTTCTGTTCAACCTAATGGACGTAAAGTGCCAGGAACCTGCTGCCTAAGGCCTTCCCTTCCACACCACCATGAAGAACGGTTGCAAAGTTCTGCCTCCAGCTCCACTCGCTGCTCAAAGCCATCTGGAGGTGATATTCACTCCAGCCGACTACAAAACTCAACACCTGGTAATAACGAAGTGCACAAGGGGGACCAGTGCCAGACCAAAGACTCCTGCCATTTTTTTTTTTTTTTTTTTTTTTTTTTTTTTTTTTTTTTTTTTTTTTTTTTTTTTTTTTTTTTTGAGATATATACAAGAGTTGTTACATTCTTGTACAGCCACTAGTACGCGTAGCGTTTCGGCCAAGTCCTTAATCCTATGGTCCCTGGAATACGATCCCCTGCCGCGAAGAATCGTTTTTTCATCCAAGTACACATTTTACTGTTGCGTTAAACAGAGACTACAGTTAAGGAATTGCGCCCAGTAAATCCTCCCCGGCCAGGATACGAACCCATGACATAGCGCTCGCGGAACGCCAGGCGAGTGTCTTACCACTACACCACGGAGACTGCCAACCCTCCATCACTCCATCACTCCAGCTTTCCCACAAGTACCAAGTGCTGTAACTTCTGCCAGTGGTGGGCCTGCCCCTGATGTAGAATGGCCACACCTCGATTCTGCCAGTAGTGGGCATGCCCTTGATGTAGAGTGGTCACTCCCCGGGTCTGGGACTGTCGCCTACTCTGGAGGGACTTCCCACAGCTGGACCCCAGTCAACTGGAAGTTGGGAGATAAGCAACAGGATCAAGCTGAGACGGATCGCAACATCAGCCTCCATATCAACTCGCCACTGGGGGGTCGTATTCCAGGGACCTGCCCGAAACGCTACACGTACTAGTGGCTGTACAAGATTGTAACAACTCTTGTATATATCTCAAAAAAGTGTACTAGACAATTAGAAGCAAATGGGACATTGGTAATATGCTAAGAAATGTTCCTGGAGTTGTATCTAGTGAAATATATATATTAATTAAGTGGACTAATAATGTAAATCTATATAATGCTTACTTGAAATGCACAAATGAGTTATCCATCCTTAGCTGGAACATTGCATCCGTCAAAGAAAGTTCTGTAATTTACATCACAAAGTAACAACTGAACACACCAATATTGTAAGTCTCCAGGAGTGCAGAGTTCCTGCAAGAACCTCACCCTCAAAATTGCTCTCATTTGCTTCTTACTCCCTCAGATCCAGTAACTCTTGCATTCTATAAATCAAACAATCCCTACCCCATCAACTTCTTCGAGAAAAGCAAACTGAGGGGCAACAATATTATGTAGTGAGTACTTATGTGGGCAACTGTATCCTCAATGTATTTAATCTAGATGCTCCAGCAGGAGAGTTAAATTATATTGATCTTCCGGCCTGCACTCAAGCAGAGCCCACAATCATTCTTGGTGACGACAGTGCTAGACACAAGGACATTGGCGGCTCTCGCTTCAGAAACGGGAATGGGAATCAACTGCTTTCGCTACTAAATAGTCACGAAGATGTGCAGATTGTGGGCGACCTTGAACCCACACATATTTGTGGAGGCATTCTAGACCTCTGTGTTGGTTTCAACGTCACTCAGGTCTGGTGCACATCTATTGTAACAGATATGTTACAATATCATATGTTATACAAGATATCAGGAAAAACGATGTCAGATCATCCTAGATTGACTACTCTATGTATCTGAAATACCATCCTGCATGGTGGCATTTTTAAACGCAAACGGCTCAGTGTTCCTCCTGCTCGACGTAAAGACTTTGTCGCTCATGTGTCAGTGTTACAGCACTTATGATCCCTCCACAGTCGAGATACTTAACGACGGTCTAGTACAGAACATTCAGATGTTCGCTGACCCTTTAATTCGGCCCTCTTCACCAACCAGTGGTCGGAACGATATGAAAAGGAATAAACACCATTTCTATTAAAATGACCCTAAACTGCGTACGTAGAAATGCATTGCTAAACAGTTGGACTTGCATATAGGGAAACTCGTACGCCAGCAATGCTCAAGCTCTTTCAGAAAGCCCTAGACAAGGCAAAGGAGCGCATGACAGAGCTCAGGCAAGAAAACTGAGACACTTGTGAAGTCTCAATTCTCACACCCCCCTCAGCCAGGCATGGAAGAATATTCAAAGGTGATAAGATCGTTCAAGTGTCACACCCTCACCCTCTACACAGAGCAAACGAGGTTGTCGATGCTTGGACAACCACCTCTAGCGTCAATAATCTTCCCCCAGATAATAATCAGATTAAATGTTGGTTACGGAGATCTAGAAAGGCTCGTTGACTTCATGATCCACAAGGAAGATGAATGCAACGTGCCATTTACCAAGTTTTTTTGTTCGCCCTAAACAAAGGTAAAGCCACATCACCTGATGAGGATGGTACTACTTATGGCATTTTGCGTTTGCTTCCTCTAGTACCAGGAAACCCCCTTCTTGAGATATATGAGCTATATAACTGGGGAACTTCCTATCTCTTTGACCAACAGTATAATCATTCCAATTACCAAGTTAAATCAAGATAATACGTTCTGCCCAATTTCCCTTACTAGCTGCATTTACAAAACATTCGAGTGGTCCTAAACAGTCTCCTCCATAGAATAAGAACAAAGGTATTCCCCCCCCCCCCCAAGATATATAGCTATGTATCTGAAGGAGCTATATATCATGGTGGTGGTGCAATGATGCATGGAAGGAGTGTGCATCATTGCATCGCCACCTTTCTTACCCTGCACACTGAAATTATATACCATCTTCCTAGATCTCAAGTCTGCCTTTGATATTGGAAACCGATATGTTATCTTGAGTGAGTTTGCGAGAATGAATATCGGTGGTCGGCTTCTTTGTTGGATTAGGGGTTACTTATCCAACAGGAAGTAATGTTTTTCCAGGGGGAATAGTTATGTAACAGGAGACTTCAAACTAGGAACCCCACAGGGAGGTGTCGTCAGTCCTAAATTATTAAATATCTTAATAAACACGCTGTTAAACTGTGTTCCGAACAAACACAACGTGCACATGATTAGCTATGCTGCATTATCTAACACTGTGCACAGTTACAAACCCAATAAGATTTCAACTTAGATTGAACAGAGCAGAAGTTGTTAAACACATGGGGACAAAACCTTACTGAAGCGACCATACGAGTCATAAATACTCACACTCCGCCTAAGTAAAACAGAAACAAACAACATTTAGTGTGCCAGCCAGAGGGCCCGTGCAGGAATTTCTATGCCAAAAAAAAAACTGTTGCTGATATGATACACACCACTGGGTATGCCAGCACGCAGAACACTCTTAACTGTATTAAACTCGTGTCAGGACCTAGGTTTAGTCATCTCGGCAGAGAAAACATACTAAATCGGCTCCCACCCAGGCAAGGAGGAAGGGAAGGGAATTATCAGGTGGAAAGCGCCAAGCCATAATGACTATACAGCACTTAAAAGGAGTCAGGATAAGAATTTGGGATGGGGGGGGGAGTGACTCCCAACCACTTGGAAGGCCGGGAATTGAACATAGACTGGCATGAAGCGAGACTGTCGCACTACTGTCCAGCTCAAGTGGTTGGGACCCCAGGCAAGGAGGAGCTGTTGTACGCAAGATGTAACTCTGATAGATCCCAGCTTGACTATGTAAACAGATTCAAACAACTTGGCCTTGAGGTGCCACTGTATGGACCTGTTGTATTCAGACTTTGTCGTCAGTATAAAGAGAGGCTCAGATCTCAAGGCTATTGTAGATTATCACTCAGGCTATGATGCCAATGTCAGAATTGTCAAAATGATGTACCTTGCATACATTAGATCTTTAGTGGATTATGCTGCACCTCTGCTTGCTTTGATGCCTGAAAGAGTTTGGAGGGATTGAAAAATTGCAGAACGAAGCCTTGAGGATAATCCTTGTGTGCCATTGTACCACAACGATACTTAACATAAGAAAGGAACTTAATATTCTGAGCGTTGTTGTTCGTGTTACTGAAATTGTCAGATTGGTATAAAAATGCTTAAGCTAACTCATCCTAACCCTTGTACAGGAGCCCCTCCTTGATTATTGTATTTGAAAGTCAACATTGTTCCAAATGGATAACTAAAATGAACTGAACTCTGAATATATTATTTATAATTTGTACCAAGAAAGACAACAATGGCACTTTCCTGCACCGTGGGAGATTACACCATTTCCCATTTTAATATCTCCGTTTCCACCCAAGAAGCAAATTAAAGATCAGCCCGAGCTTCGTCTTGAGGTAAAGCTCAACGCCTTTAGCCATATTGATGCTCTTGTCCAGGGAGGATTCTCTCTCTCAAATCATATACACTGATGGTTCCCAACACCGCCCCGCGTGAGCAGCTGGAAGTGCAGTTGTCCTGACAATGTGCGATGACTTATATTTTGAATTGCGAGTCCGTATAAATAATTGGAGCTCTACCCTTCAGACAGAAGTATTAGCCTCGATTTTCCCACTGAAGTGTAAGTCTTCAAACTTACATTAATTGTAAGTGACTCTCTCATCCTTAATTGCTCTCAACTCTTTTTAAGACATAGATGTAACATGCTCGTGTCTTAAGCTAGACACAAATACAACAAAATTATTAATGATGGTAAGAGTCCATTTCATGTGGACTCCATCTCATGTTGGCCTCCGAATGCATGATAGACCTGATGAGTTAGCCAAAGAATCTGTCTTTAAAGGAGAAACTGAATATAACCTTGGATTGCCAATAAGCAGTCTGAGAGCAAAAGTACACCAAGAACTTCAACAAAATCTTGTAGCGCTGACACAATGAAATCGACACCAGTAATTCCATCTATCATTATATTATCATGCAAGAGGAGCCACACATCTATGGATCATCCAATACAATCTGGAGACTTCAAGATGTTGCAAATGCTCGGCTTACACTCGGTTACAAGTATCATTGGGAATTCAAATTTTCTGCTGATGTAGACCTGACCAAATATAAACTGTTAACAAAATTATTCGCACACCCCCCGTCACTGTGATGGAGGGCAAAAAGATACGCGAATTCAGAGAATTATATAAACATGTTCCAGAGATGTGTAACTACTTCATTTAAAATAATCTGCTACCAGAAATCTTGACCAAATATCCCTAGTTTGCTAACTGTTGGTAGTAACTTAGTAATTGTAACCTATTCACCGCTGCCCACTGGATGGGGGTGTAGTGTGCAGGACAAACATATTGACACTAGCTCTCCATGTCAGTTTCTTAATTTAGTAACTGAACTTATGGTCGTTCTCGAACCCAATGATGTGACGATCTTTTGAATTTTGTAACCAGCTCGAGATTGTAACTTGTTTAGCAAAATTGTGGGGTTCACAATTCCCCACAATTTTGAGTCTCAGGAGTCCCTGAGCCCATTATGTGCATCTGTAACCCTTTCCACTACCGCCCACATGATGGGTATGGGGTGCATAATAAGTGAACTAAACTAACCATGACTAGAGATTGTTAACTTCCTTTCGGATGCTTCCTGAAGCTGTCGGAATTATATAACTAGGATAGAACCATCCTCTATAGTCTGGATGTGTTTGTTCCTGTACAAGACTTTGTCGCTGGAGAGGGGAGTTTCATGGCAGCTTCTTGTATGGTAGATTCTGGACAGCCTCTAGCTTTAAAGATGTCCCAGAATAATCTGGGGGAAGCCTTGGAGGAGCTCCAAGGCTTTCCCCAGATTATTCTGATCACTTGTTGATCTTTGACTCGGATTACCAGGGAGAATGAAAGAGGACTCTTGAAAGAAACCGGGTGGCAGGATGTTAATAAAAGTGAAGGTCTGAGTCTTTGTAATAAACCTTTATTAGGCGTCTTTCTCCGTCTATATATATACACACTTAAATACCTAGGAAGGGAAGCTCCTCCATGCGGGTCTTGATGGTAAATTTCAGGTCTGCTTGAACTTGCCTATTCATGGACCGCTTGAACTGCAGTTAACTGTATATTAAACTGTAGGAAAGCAGCCAGTCCTCTTCCACAAAAGGGCAAATGCTCGTTTCCAGCATAACGTCCTCAGGCCTGGCTAGTTAGTGGTAGTCGTCCCCCCCCCCCCCCACCACCACCTCCAATCCAATGCATTCATCAGTTTCATCATTGTGTATTAAAAATTGTATTATCATCAAAGTTAATATTATAATTTAAATTTCAATGTAAATTTAGGGGGTAGGTTAGATTAGGTGTTAAGGTCCTGTTGGCTATTATTTGTATTAGAACTACATGGGGTGAAAGTTATAGCTTTGGGATTCGAGCAGAGCTCGTCAGCGAAGCACTTTTAGAGAAATGTTAGAACACGATTTATTGAGTAGTGTGTAACAGGTCGACCTCATAAACAAAGGATAAAGTCCATACCATGCACCTGCCAAACCCCCATGTTTATAAATGGAACGTTTTGTATCGCATGTCCCACAACCAACCCGTCCTCAGACCTAGTCCATTCCATCCTGTGGTCAACCCCCAAAGACGCATTCGTCTATTTTATAATGCTGTTAATTCAAAACAGAACTTTTATTAAATAAAAATTAATAATATATATTAGCATACTGTGGATATTTATGCATTGTTTAGGTTAGGTGTTTAGGTTCTGTTGGCAAGTATTAGTACGTGGGGTGAAGCATTTACAGCAGTTGTGGTTTGAACAAAAGTCGTCAGCGAAGCACTTGTTCCAAAGGTGTTCGAATGTCGTCAGTTTAGTAAAAACCGTTTTCGTTAATAAATGGGGTTTGGCGGATGCATGGAATGTACTTTAGCGTTTGTTTATTGGACAGGCTGCCACAACTGATGACGTTCAAACATTTCTCGATCAGCGATTCACTGTTGACATTTGTTCGAACCACGAAGTTGAAAAGTGCTTCACCCACGTACTACAAATGCAAATAATTGCCATCAGAACCTAAACACCTAACCTAACCAATGCCTAAATATACACAGTATATTAAACACTTTAACGCAACCGGACCGTAAATACACGACGGGCTTGGCTAACGGGTTCCGCAACCGCGCCGTAAATAGCCGGCCGATCTAAAAAAAAAAAAAAACATATAAAATCTAATTCATATTTGATCGACTTGGGGTTAGTATGAAAATGTTTGCCATTAAATTTTCGTTTTCTCTAATAGGCACATGACCTATTTGAGAAAACGGCATTGTATTGTAACTTAGAGGAGAGACTATTGAGTTGACACAACGAGGGTAATCGCCCACTTCACACTCTTGGTGTGAGCCACGATCATGATTATACATTTATATGCATATGTCCGTGTAGGGATTTTTATTGCGAGTTCAGTGATATAAAATATAACGCTGTAGAACTAATGTGGAGCTGACAACAAACAAGAGTATGAACATTTTGTTGCAGTTTGGGCGTCATGGCGAGTGATCTACGTTTTATTTATTTCGTGGTGGGATAGCTAATGCTTTGGTGACATGTTATACATATGATCTTGTAGAGAAGTTTATTGCCAACACATTGATACCAAAATGAAATACGTAGCTCGAGAATTGGTGACAGGAGAGTGAAAAGATTACACACTTTTTGGTGTTTACGCTCAAGAGCCCAAAACGCAGCGCGCGCAATGAACTATTTTTTTCACGGGGCGCGCGCGCATTAAAGTGTTTAATTAATATATCAAAATATTTAGATTTTTATTGCTTGTTTATCATCACACAGACCAACCAGGTAATGCTGCTGTTGCAATATTCTTCATTCGTTGTACCCGTAGTCATCTCTTCTGTAGCTCTGGTCTCAACTCTAAATCCTTTGTCAGTAGTGTCAGTCATAAAACTCTAATGCTCCTCTACGAGGTCAATGTTACACTTTGCAGTCGTTCCTTGGGTTGTCTCAAATTGTGCAGAATCAGTTGACCTGGTTACTTATTTTATGAGGACCACGGCCTTCTCTAGGAGGGGACAGCCCCTGTTATCAAATACCCGCAGATCATTCAATGATCAGTTGTAGGTATAGCTGCTTTGTTATGAAACTGGTATTGGTGACCAAGCGTCTCCTCCTCTTGACCTCTTGGTCTAGGCCTGTCGTTGTCTCCGGCCTGTTTGTCATTACCATTTTTTTTAAATTACGTTTTATTCTTTCATTCGACAGATATACCATTTCTGCTGTATCCCGGGTGCCTTCTGGAAGAATCTTCAGCTTTGATACTCCTTGAAATTCTGTTAATGTCCATAATTTATCTAGGTCTGCTCAGAATACTAGTTCTATCATCATCACATACAGACAAGATTAGAAGACTCCCTGGCTTCAGATTTTCTCTAAGTTGTCATTGATTGGTTTTGTCAGTTCGGTTCGTGCTGCACGATACCGGTTACACCATTTGGTCTACTTTCCCTTTGTCCAATGATCCTGTTACCGAATAGACAAATAGCAGACAAATTCTCAAACCAGTGTCAATTCCTAACACAAGTAAGTTCTGTCGAGGTTTCATGTAATGGAAAATGAACAAGGAAGGTTAGAAGAGCTGCGTTAACGTGAGTGAACCCTTCTCGACTGGGAGCACGAAACTAACCCTCTACGTTCTTTCCCTATGAATGGAACCACTGAGTTCCTCTGATGGGTATAATCCCCTCAGGTGAGTTGGGAATGCAACAACTCTTACTATATTCTTGGTCAGCCCAGCCAGAGGGCTGACCAGAGATACCCAGCAAGGCAGACCTTGGTCCCAGACCAGAGGGTACAGGAGAGTGCATTGCTGAATGTGCACTATGGAGATTTCACGCTGATATACATCTGGTCATACACGCTCGCACCACGTAAGTTATGAAATTCCATTCCCTCATACCAGGACAAACTTGTGCCACCTCCTTACTCTTCTGGGTGATGTAGTCAATCACGTTTATGTAGTCTTTCTTCTTGAGCTTTGCTACCTATGGTATTTTTAATTTAACTTTTGTTTCCTTATAATTCTACTTTTGCTATACCAGTCTTTAGTTTCCTGGCCCCTTAATTAAGTTATCCATACTTTCACTATATATTCGAACGTCAATATACAGTGATCACTCATTCCAATGGGGCTTCGAATGATATTTTCCCGTTTATTTTATTTATTTTTATTAAATCGTTCAATGAATTCTAGGTAAAGTCAAGCTGGTTCCTCATTACCTCTAGTATTGTGGATCATCTTACGTGTTGGCTTAAAAGGATTCTTGTTAATATGTCCAGTAGTTTAGCTCGTTCTGTGCCCCCATACGGTTCTCGAAACTTTCCATGGTTGGAGTACCCCCTTCCCCCACGATTAGAAGTAGGGATCGATTTCAAACAGGTGACAGAGACTTCCCTTTGTTATACTAGGTACTGCTGTTTGTCATAATCTTGCCTGTCATTGTCATTTAATGGAGGGTTATATATCACTGCTACTATATATGGTCCTCCCATCGTCATGGTGCCTGTTATGTAGTCTCTGAACTCCTCGCAGCCCGGGATATCCATCTCCTTGTAACTCCAGTCCTTCATTAGCAAGGCCGCCACTCCTTCTCTTCCTTCCCTCTGTAATGTGTGGTGTAATGTTGGCGTAAATACACAGCCTTGTGGCACTCCAGCATTACGGTCAAAGTAGTCAGTGTGTTGCTGGTAGAATCTCTTTAATTTTGTGGTTGTCAAAGAAATATTTTGTCGGAAGTGGAAAGTCATTCATAATTTTTATTTTAAAGTAGTCAAGCCAGTCTGTCAATGGCTTTTGCAGAGTCTGCTGACACGTGATGCCTTGATATATTGTGTGGTTAACGAGCAGCTTCTCAGTATGTTAAGAACGTATTGTGCAGGTCGGTTGGTCCTTACTCAGATTTTCAGTCAGTCTGGTGGTCGTTTTGTGCTGCCCATAAATACAGGTTTCGAATCTAAACAAATCACAGGTTTTTATATTGGTGATTTCAGACCGTAGGTAGTCGGTAATTTCTCTATTACACCAGTGTGCTGGGAACAATATAGTCATGACAGCAGAGATGGGATTACCAAGGCCTAATTCAACCTCATCATTGTTACCAGCTAATTTCGCTGCATTGTGGTGGCTATATTTGTGAGATGGTATCCATACAAGAGATTCTAAAGAACAAATCCACAAGGGTCGTGACGAGGATTCTAACCTACATCCGAGAGGATTTCAGACGCTGCCTTAATCGACTGCGCTACGACATGGTGAAAGATTTGCAACCGGGAAATCATCCAGATTTACCGACGGATCCTGCAGCCTGAGACACAAACCAGGGTTTTATGTAATTCCTTGTGGATTTGTTCATTTGATGCATCATGCTATTGTGATTTGTGTGTGTAATGAAGTAAGGGCGAAGACGTAGAACAGCCTATTGACATAGCTCGAGTGCATGGGGGGAATTGCGTAAAACCCTGGTTTATCTCTGAGAGACTGCAGGATCCGTCGGTAAATCAGGATGATTTCCCGGTTGCAATTATTTTACCATGTCCTCCATCTAAGTGACCCATAGTGCTAGCTTCACTTTTTCTTTTTAACTAGCGTTATGAATCATACATTAATGATGCAACCCAACCTAACTTACCTAACTTAATTGTGATGTGTTAGTCATCCGGTGTATTAAGCACCCATGTATTATGCTGTAATGATCTGGGGCTCAGATCATTAGTTCTCCCTTCTCCCCTCCTTTCCCTCTCCTTCTCCCCTCCTTTCCTTCTCCTTCTCCCCTCCTTTCCTTCTCCCCTCCTTTCCTTCTCCCTCTCCCCTACTTTCCTTCTCCCTCTCCCCTCCTTCCTTCTCCCCTCCCCTTGGCCGTCATTCGTCTCCTCCTCTTCCCACCCCCCCCCCGTCCCCCATTTGTCAGGGTCAAGAGGTTGACCTGAGGGTGGTCTTGGATACCTTTGGCTTCCCCCTCTCAGATTTTCCCTCTCCATCCCCCTCTCATTCCATCTCTTTTCCTCTCATTCTCTCTCTTTCCCTCTCAGCACCAGTCCCTTCCCCATACTAGGCAGAGTCAAATGTCCCTACTCTTTATCTTAGAGGAGACAGCCTTGAACATAATTTATCAGTTTGGTAAACATTGCTCGCAGGTGCACTGGGGCTCCATAGAGGCGCCTTGTCTCCCTTCTCATAGCTGGGGAGAGCTGACTCAAACTTCAGGAATTCATGTAGCTTTCCACGGCAGATCAGTGAAGGTGATTGGCCTGAGATAAGGGCCAAGTCCTTATTGGCCCTAGAGAGCCAGACCTCAGGCCTACGTGTTAAATGGTTGGCCATGGCCAAAATAATGGGTGGAGCCCTGGGGCTGTATTAGATGGTGGGAGGAGTAATCCTTCCCAGCAATAAGTTGGTAAGACAAAATTTCATCAGTGTGTCTTGGGAGTGTATTAGGAACAGGGCCGCAAGCCCGTATCCTAGGGGCTGAGGACAGCCATCAACATCTTGGCCGTAGTGCGGGTATTTAAGGTATAGTAGCACTTGAGTTTCGTGCCCTCAGTAAATATCCATTGTGCCTCTAGGGGAATAGAATAGGTTATGTGTTTCAAATTGTCTTAATTTACATGTTTCATAAAATAAATTGTATAGCTTGTCCAGTGGTATTCACTTAACTCCCCTTTGATATATTTTGTTACTTTGTCATTTTTAGGTGTTGTATTGGGAGCCCCCAGGTTCTCCTACAATTAATCGATACTAAAGTTGCCCTTGGATTTAAATTAGTAATGTAAATTACACAAACTAATTTTCCAAAATTTATTACTGAAATTCATATTACCCGGAGTCCCATGGTTACTGATTCCTTGCCTTCCTGGGGGATCGGTGATCGACACATTCAGGAAAAGGTTGGTCGGGAAGGTGGTGGCAGTGCAAATGTGTTTTTGTTATTTTTTTAACTAATAACCCTTGTCCTTGGTGTATCTTCCTCATTTAATATTCCTCTTACATACGGGGCAGTCCAGTGAGGGGTCATACTGGACTGTAACAGTGTTAAGCTGGGATATTGAGTGAAGAGAGGCAGAGCATTACAACAGAGAGCGTATAGTACGATTATGAGAGATCACAAGATAAGAGGATTAATACTGGGGAACATTGGGTTATTACAATAGAGGCCGCGGTTATTACGACGGGGTAAAGCGGTCATTACAATGCTGCATATAATAATGTTGGAATAGGTTGAGAAAAAATGAATTTTATATATATTTTTAAATGTTAATACAGAGTTAATGGTAATCTAGTGTGTCAATTATACTGTGTTAAATCACAAATCTCCGATGTAGAAACGAACATTTGAATTTATGAGAAATAATATTACAATGCGTGTTTTAACTCAATTAAAATCTCTGTCTAACAACTTAAAAAAAAAAAACTCGTGTGCACAGGCAACTTATGAGCTGGGCGTTCCCAGGCACATGCCCCAGACAACCAGGCCACTACATGGTAAAAAGATTGTATACTGAGATTCAACTGATCTATTGGGGGTTCCAGGGGCTTCCACGGAAGCCTAGAAGGTTTAGTAGAACCCAAGATTGCAATCATTTGATCATATCATGGTCTGGTTGTATTGTGTGTGCACCTGGAAATGTCTAGCTTTGTCTGTAGTGATGAGGATTCTAACACATAGGTTAGAATCCTCATCACGGCTACTTATTCTCTGATACATCACGTTAGCGTGATTGCTCTGTGTATCAGTATGAGTGTCCTAACCAGTGTAGGACACACCAGAGATGGGTCAGGTAATCTTCGTCTCAAAGACTCGACCTTCACCTGTTCAGGCACTGACAGGCAAATAGATGTGGACTTTGATGCATGAACAAGTCAATGGAAGACAATTCACAGACAAATAGTAAGTTTTTGAAATGATGCTGACTGACCACAGATGGGTGGCCACTACAGTCAAGCACTTACAGCTGCCCGAGGTTCAGGAACCACCAGGAGGAGGGTGATGGTAACGTTTGTACCTGTAGTACTGAGGCTTGAAGCTGCTAGAGTTTGCTGATGGCGTACACAGACGGTTGTGTAAGGCGTACACAGACGGTTGTGTAAGCCGTACACAGAAGGTTGTGTAAGCCGTACACAGGCTTACACATGTTGGGGATATGCGTAAGAATGTTACTTGGCTGTCCTCACAACTCTTGTGAACAATCCATGCGTAGCATCTTAATGTTCTCATATTAAATATTCTCAGACGAAACATTTTCTGTTCGCAGCAATCTCCAGTGATACGAGGAAACGGATTTCCATAGCTGTTGATGTTACATGTTGACTGCATGTGTGTGTTCTCCAGGAGTGCGTGCGCCAGGAGTGTGTTCTAGAATCTTTAATGATTGGGAGGGATCAAACATGTTTGGTATCTGTGTAAAGGACAAGACGCTAATAAAAATATTATATAATGGCTTGGTCTTTCCATTAAGAATTGAACGAAGATATAATAAAATTAAGAGTAGTAAAGCGTCAGGCGAGAGGTAGTCGTAACTAGGAACTGTAGGCTGTGGCGAAAGCTCCTAATGATCTACATTACTAGGATGAGCCGATCACCAGCCATCGAGACTCGCCGCCGGCGCCACTGGTACAGCAGGCCGTACATGGGTTTGTTCTCTGGAAAACTTCAGATAATGAGCAACCATCAGGTCAAATCCATGATGTTTTGTGAGGAACAACCCATCAATACCCAGACTCAGACCTGTTGATGTAATACGCTAACTGTGTTTGTGTTCGCCCGCCAGAAGTGTGTGTCGTGCAATTGTTTGGAAGTAGCGTTGCAGTTTTCTTCTGCAGTTGGATAAATAACCTTGTAGATTGTTGTACACCTGGCTAGTTTTGCGCAGACTGTTACCACAGTGGTCTGGTCGCCCGGCTCCCAATGATCTATTATTATGGTGTGTGTGCGCGCGTGTGGGGGCTGTATCACTGAGCTGGTAGATACCTTCTGAACAGTACCACTTTGGTGTACCTTTAAAGGTGTACCAAGCTTGACAGTGAAAGGTAGACCAAACTGCTCAACTAGGTGTTAGGTATCCCAGATTCTATCTGAGAAAATTATTTTTCGACCTCAGTTGAAAAATTTATCCAGACCTAGGAATGTGAATCGGCTCTTACTACTGGGAGAGGTCAAAATGTCGAACAGATAGAGGAAATGGAAGCAGTTTTCAGACAACGAGGAGGGACTGCTCACCGAGGTCGGAGCCGAGCGGACAGCATGCTGGACTTGTGATCCTGTGGTCCTGAGTTCGATCCCAGGCGCCGGCGAGAAACAATGGGCAGAGTTTTTCACCCTATGCCCCTGTTACCTAGCAGTAAAATAGGTACCTGGGTGTTATTCAGCTGTCACGGGCTGCTTCCTGGGGGTGGAGGCCTGGTCGAGGACCGGGCCACGGGGACACAAAAAAGCCCCGAAATCATCTCAAGATAACCTCAAGATAACGGAGGTACAGCAAGTAGAGAAAAGAACTGCTATAGATACAGTAAGCATTAGGCTCAAGTTTCAGGAGAAACGTTTAGGGAAATGTTTCAAATTGATTGTCAGTTTCAGTGAAGCAAATAAGGATTTACAAAGGATAACAGTGTAAAAGGTTACTTCAAGGAAGGGTTTAAAATTGATTGTGAAACAATTGAAGCTGATCAGTCCAACGAATTACAGCAGCTTAATTACAGCGCAATTGACTCCAATCATATCAGACCGTCAACCCCTCACGTTAATCACTCAATTAACGACAGCTCGTTAAATCGTTAACACTACGTTAGTCTTCACTTGACAATTCCTCCACTGCGTGAACTTCACTGTGACTGTTGCCTTTACACGTCCCTACGTTAATCACAACAATGTTCAACGAACAAGTAACCTCGTTAAGTAAATCGTGACCCCCGGTGACGTTAACTGACTTTAATTCTCACGGAATCCTTCACAGTACACAACGCCTTCCACCAAGGTCAAACTTGTCTACGGTTTACACACGGTGCAACACAGTACATCACAGTATAACACAGTACATCCTTGCCACTCACGGCAAAACTTGTAAATGACTTCCCCCAGTAAATTATCCACCAATAATTCACACTTTACCACAACACAATATAAAATATTGTGTTGTGGTATATAAAAATAAAATATTAACACAATGTAAAATATATAACCAAGGGAAATCTCCGTTATCTCTTTTCACTGATGAAAAAGGGAATCAAATTACAGCGAATACATACACGGCACATAGAAAAATAGAAGCAAATAACTCGCTTTACTCTACCTCTGAATGTGTCACTAGGTGTCTTCACACACGTCAAAATCACAGTTGGGCCCAACCTCAACTTTATGGCGACAAACAGGGTAGACTCACACGTCTCCAATTCCCATTCACCTCCCCAGGTGGTCCCAGGGACAGAGGACAGACGGAACACTGGGGGCGAACCCAGCTTCAGAGTTTTATTACCCAAACGGAAACAGTGTACTTACATCAAACATGCGGGCCCGCAACCTTCTCGCACTCACACATACACGTCAATCACACTCCCACTGATGCTGCTGGATGATGACGTAGGCGTCCTCACTTCCTACACGTGGTCAGGTGGAGCACAGGGTCCTAGACCACGGGGTTAGCTCCACACACAGAAACCAGGATGGCACGACACACCGGCTTAGCAGGCCAGGGTGAGCGCACAACAGCAGTGATGCGGTACCACGCCCCTTCCACTTGACACGGTACCCCAGGATACGACGGTACACGGTGTTACACGGTACGCGAGACCTGAGACGGAGTCCTTCACTGTTCCTCAGAATTAGAACTTTTAAGGTTTCTCTCATAACACTGAAACCTTTTTCTAGCACGTCTCCCAGCAGTATCTTCAAGCACAGATACGATAGATGGCGGATGTCACTTTTGTAGCCCGATAATTAACGCCTCACTCAGTCCAGTTCCTCTAAGATGGCGTCCCACAATTACGCGGCTAGATGACAAGTTCACACGATTCGATACAAGCCCCTTTCCGATTACCGGATTCTTACGCACGGCACACGGAAAGATAGCAAGATGTAGGCGTGACTTTAGTAACGTTGCAGGCGGTATTTCCCGATGCTTGGCCTAGCACGGGAAATGTCGTCCACTCCAAGCAATGTCCTAGGTAAGAATGTCTTTTCCCGCCAACACTATGCCAGGGGTACCATGTGGTACCCCTCAGCGTCTTGGCCAATCACGGTTCAGCTTTTCTGAGGCCCAGGAGCCTTAGCCAATGCCGCACCTGCCCCATGATGCTACCCCATCTCACACGAGGTGGACACGTGATAGAGGGGGTCTACGGCCGTTAACCCCCCATACCTCCCTCTCTACACTTGACTTGTACAAAATTTCCCTGAAATCAATTCCCTCCTGTAATTTCCTTCACAGACCTGATACAGCGATCAGAATGACATCAATGGCTAGCAAATGTCATGGGCTGTCCAACGACACCCAACACGACTGTGGAAACGTTATATTCAGAAAGTTGAATCACGGTGCACATCACTGGTGCACTATGCAATTTCGTACTTAATTCAGTGCACGAGAGAGCAGGGAAAATGTCTCCTGACAAGCTATTTGATGGATGTGAGGACAGTTGACTAGCCTATGAACACAGCTACTAATCCGCTGTGCTGCCAGATGTGTGGAAACTACTTGTGGATTATGGTACGATATCTAGCTAAAGGGTTTCATAATTGATGTTGTGTATAAAACTAGAATGAGAGCTATTTATTAAAACTATTATTGTAAACTAATTCTTAAGTGAGATCCCTTGGTTGTTTTAAGCATAGGGTGGACATGAATATGATGAGATTGGGTGATAATATGTACCCAGCAAACACAAATCATCTAGAAAACGTTCGTTTATCTCTTCCCATAGGAGTGGGAATGATTTGCGTTGAGAATGGTGCAGGAGAGCCTTTGAGAAACTTTTAATAAAAAAATCCAAACACAAAGATTTTATAATAAATTGTTTTTCTACAACTATTTTGTTCCTAATGTATTACAAATTTTTTTACTTGTTTAAATATAAAATTTATGGTGTTTTTTGTAAAATTCATTAATAAATTGTTAATGATATTTATTGGCTCAGTGAAACGTTCAAAATCCATTTAGTACTAATATGATCAGAAAAAAGTAGTTTTCCAAATTTTCTAAAAATCGCTCTTTTTAACACAATTTGACTTCTTATGCATTCCACTAAACACTAATATCATGTTTAAATATATAATTTATGTATTATTCCCTAAGATAATTTATATAAATTATAAAAGTTGCTGGAAAGTGGTATGAAAGAATCTGAAAACGTTTTGTTGTCTTATATTGGCGTGTTCTTTTTAACTAGAGTGAGTAAGAGTGAGCGAGAGTGGGTAAGAGTGACTGAGAGTAAGAGTGAGTAAGAGTGACTGAAGGTGATTGAGAGTGCCAGAGTGTGTGTAAGTGTGAGTAAGAGTGAGTAAAAGTAAGAGTGAGTGAGAGTAAGAGTGAGTAAGGGTTAGTATGAGAGTAAGAGTGATTGAGAGTAAGAGTGATTGAGAGTAAGAGTGATTGAGAGTAAGAGTGATTGAGAGTAAGAGTGATTGAGAGTAAGAGTGATTGAGAGCAAGAGTGATTGAGAGCAAGAGTGATTGAGAGCAAGAGTGATTGAGAGCAAGAGTGATTGAGAGCAAGAGTGATTGAGAGCAAGAGTGATTGAGAGCAAGAGTGATTGAGAGTAAGAGTGATTGGGAGTAGGAGTGAGAGTAAAAGTGAGTAAGAGTAGGAATGAGAGTAAGAGTGATTGGGAGTAAGAGTGATTGGGAGTATGAGTGATTGGGAGTAAGAGTGATTGGGAGTAAGAGTGATTGGGAGTAAGAGTGATTGGGAGTAAGAGTGATTGAGAGTAAGAGTAAGAATGAGAGTAAGAGTAAGAATGAGAGTAAGAGTAAGAATGAGAGTAAGAGTGATTGAGAGTAAGAGTGATTGGGAGTAAGAGTGATTGAGAGTAAGAGTGATTGAGAGTAAGAGTGATTGAGAGTAAGAGTGATTGAGAGTAAGAGTGATTGAGAGTAAGAGTGATTGAGAGTAAGAGTGATTGGGAGTAAGAGTGAGAGTAAGAGTGATTGAGAGTAAGAGTAATTGAGAGTGAGTGAGAGTAAGAGTGATTGAGAGTAAGAGTGAGAGTGAGTATGAATGGGTAAGGGTGACTGAGAGTGAGTAAGAGTGACTGAGAGTGAGAGTAAGAGTGAGTATGAGTGAGTAAGAGTGGGTGAGAGTAAGGATGACTGAGAGTAAGAGTGAGTGAGAGTGATTATGAGAGTGAGCTAAGAGTGTAAGGTGTGTGAGGGTAACTGGCCAGGGAGGCAGGATGTATGGTCACAGATAGGCCTAGGCCTCGTGATCTCTAATGTTGGTTTTTATATATATGTTGGATTTTTTGTCCTGTTTCAAATTATAATTATTTAGCAGGAATGTAATAAGATATTGCACAGTATTAATGTGACAATAATATATGCATTATTTCCTTGATAATCAAACTTGTTGTTCAAAGATAATATACAATCTTTGAAGGAAACATTTTGAGAGCTGGCAACACTGGGCTGGTGGTGAGAGAGACATATGGTTAGTTGTGCTCAGACCTTCAGTGGTAAAGGGTGTGTCCCAGCTGGCCGCCACCAGCCGCCACCACCCGCCGCCACCAGCCGCTGCCACCAGCTGCCACCGCCGCCGCCACCACCACCACCCACCACCACCACCCATCACCGTCGCCAACGCCACCACCCACCACAGCCGCCACCACCCACCACAGCCGCCATCACCGCCGCCACCACCCACCATAGCCGCCACCACCACCCACCACCGCCGCCAGCTGCCCACCACCACCAGCCGCCACCCGCCACCACCAGCCACCACCACAGCCGCCGCCACCACCACCCATCACCGCCGCCAACGCCACCACCCATCACCGCCGCCAACGCCACCACCCATCACCGCCGCCACCACCACCCATCACCGCCGCCAACGCCACCACCCACCACCGCCGCCACCACCACCCACCACAGCCGCCACCACCACCCACCACAGCCGCCACCACCACCCACCACCGCCGCCACCACCAGCCGCCATTACCGCCACCAGCCGCCACCACCACCACCAGCTGCCGCCACCAGCTGCCGCCACCAGCTGCCACCGCCCGCCACCAGCTGCCACCACCACCGCCCGCCATCAGCCGCCACCGCCCGTTGCCACAGTCGCCACCGCCAGCCGCCACCAGGTGCCACCACCACCACCAGCCGCCATCACCGCTACCACCAGCCGCCATCAGCTGCCACCGCCACCAGCCGCCACCGCCCGCCACCACCAGCCGCCACCAGCTGCCACCGCCCGCCACCAGCCGCCACCGCCCAACACCAGCCGCCACCAGCTGCCACCGCCCGCCACCAGCTGCCACCACCGCCCGCTATCAGCCGTCACCGCCCGTTGCCACTTTCGCCTACCGCAAGCCGCCACCACCCATCACAGCTGCCGCCGCCCGCCACCACCCACCACTACTGCCCGCCACCACCGCCACTGTTCGCCACCGCCAGACACAGCCGCCAGTGTCCGCCACCACTGTCCGCCCGCCACCACTGTCCGCCCGCCGCCACTGTCCGCCCACTGCCACTGTCCGCCCACTGCCACTGTCCACCCGCCGCCACTGCCACTGTCCACCCGCCGCCACTGCTACCACTGTCTGCCACCGCCACCACTGTCCGCCCGCCGCCATTGACCACCCGCCGCCATTGTCTGCCCACCGCCAATGTCCACCACCGCCGCCACTGTCCGCCCGCCGCCACTATCCGCCACCGCAATCACTGTCCACCCGCCGCCACTGTCCGCCCGCCGCCACTGTCCACCACCGCCGCCACTGTCCGCCCGCCGCCACTATCCGCCACTGTCCACCACCGCCGCCACTGTCCACCACCGCCGCCACTGTCCGCCACCGCCGCCACTGTGCCACCACCGCCGCCACTGTCCGCCACAGCCGCCACAGCCGCCACTGTCCGCCACAGCCGCCACTGTCCGCCACAGCCGCCACTGTCCGCCCGCCGCCACTATCTGCCACCGCCGCCACTGTCCATTACTGCCACCACTGTCCGCCACAGCGGCCACTGTCCGCCACTATCCCCACAGCCGCCACTCTCCGCCGTACAACCTACCCTCTCTCCATTAGTAAATAATTATAATTGTTAGTAAATAATAAAAGAAATATAAATTATTAGATTTTTTTTACCCTTAAATTGGTTTTAATATTTAAATTGAAAATAATATAATATAAAATAAAATATAATAAAAATAATAATATAATATAAAATAATATAATTTAATTTCAAGAAATTTAACTTTAAACACAAAGACGTGAAAAGGGTTCAGATTATAGGCTCAAACCTTTCATAAGAGTTTCTTATTGGTATATGAATGATTCATGTTAGCATTGTAAAGTTGCCACAACATCTCAAATTAGTGTTAGATACGTAGGTTTTGGTTATGTTTTGGAAACCTTATTTAAGTCCACACACAAATTCGTATCTGATACGATAAAACAAACGTTTCCAATCCTTTCAAATACTTTCCAGATATGTTGTCGCAACCTTAAATTGTTTGCTTGGTAGGAGCTGCCTCGTATGGGCCAATAGGACTTCTGCAGTAACCTTTATTATGTTCAGCTCACCTGCTATGCTGCCAGATGTACGATTCTACTTAAATTGTCGGTGCGACATTTGGGTTGCTGTTGTACTTTTGCACTTATTACCGAATAATAATTACAGTTGTGGACGATTAAAATGTATATTCTTAAACCTCTGATTAGGTTAGGTGGGGTGGACAGTCTAGCCATTTTTGAATAATAACATAAAAAAATAGTACATGTGCCGCATTGGCCATCTGGTGACGTCACACATAGTTGACCAGTCAGGTGCTGTGATACCTTGACACTTATATGCTAATGGCCAGCCATACCTTATCCCAATACTGAGGTCGCTTTTGCGACGTCGCTAAACAACGACAACAACTGGCCTGTAGAATACATTTGTTTGTTATATAATAAGTTAGGTTAGGATGGTTTGCTAGGGTTTATGAAATGAATAACAGAAAATATGAGCAATGAGCGAAAATACGAGACAATGTAGCTGAATATCGACTCTGATGAAGCACAGAGTACAGTTGAGATATTAAGCTGATTAAGAGTTCGCACTAATGTGTGAACCTCCTTGGATCCGCATTTAGCACGTTGGCGCCTTGCGCCGCATTAGAGATGATGAAGTCAGAAAAGAAGGTAACTGCAGAAGGCCTTATTTCAAAAACATGTGAGGCTTGCTTTTACTGAATGAGTATTTTTTTTGTTTGTTATATGCTACAGTAAGGTGTGGGAGGTATGTTTTGAGCGAATGTGAGATGTGTATACGGTAGCAGCAATATTGTATTACTACTGAACTCGCGTTGAAATCGCCAATGCCCAGGGCTCTGTTTTTTCATATAAATGACTGATAGCGGTTTTCATTTTTATTTTGCCCTATGCGAAATAAACGATCCTTCAAGAAAGACTGTCAAAGCTCAAATTACATTCTCTAAAAAGACGAAGAAGAAATAGGGGTGACATGATAAAGGTGTGACTGATTGGCCATAGTAAAGGGGGATATTAATAACCTATTAAACGTATCTACATGAAACAGAACAGGAATAAATTGGATAGGTTTTAGATTTAGAAAAAGACCTGGGTAAATACAGGTAACAGGGGCGAACTCGAATATGCACATTAGTTCAAGCCCTTTGTTTCATTCCTATGCTCAATAAACGATCCTTTGCCAAATACTATAAAGCTTCTTGATAAGTAAGGGGAATAAATAGGACCTTTTGAATATTAATGGAGCTACATTATTGATGCCTATAAATGGAGAAGTAAGGGGTTATTATTTAGGAATAGACCCTACTGCACTTCATCTAATAGAGTTAGTTGATGTGTTGGTTGACATAGAGTGGAAATAAATAGGAGATCCGGCAAAAGTAAGTAAGTAATTATCAAAAGAAGGCACCAAACCGGGAAGGCTATGTAGCACCATCAAATACGCAAAATAATCAGAGGGCGCTAAATATCACCAAGCATGCCAATACGAGAACAAAAACGCATAAGGCGAACGATATCAAAAGTATCCGAGTCACCAAGAATTCTATCGAGGGACAGGTGACCGCGAGGGGCGGTCGGAAAGCAAGACACACGCTCGTCCTGGAAGTCAGGACATTCAAGAAGGACATGCACGACCGTAAGAGGGACAATGCAACTAGGACAATAAGGGGCAGGGCGGCGCTCCATCAAGTGACCATGGGTTAAGCGAGAATGGCCAATACGCAACCTCGCCAGAGCTGTTTCCCACCTCCGGTTACGGTGGAAGGAGGACGGCCAATGAGGAAACACAACATTTAAGAGTACGTAGCTTGTTACCAGTAACAGACAACCAAGAAGCTTGCCAACGGGTAAGGACTGAGGAATGGATAACCGGGTAAAAGTCGGAATACGGAATGCCTTTACGAGAGATGGGACAAGAGCGGACAGCCTCCTTGGCGGCAGCATCAGCACGCTCATTTAAAGACACACCAATATGGCTGGGAACCCAACAAAACTCAACCGACTTAAATTTACTGTGAACGAGAAACAGCCAATGCTGGATCTCGACAACTACTGGATGAACCGGATTAAAGGACCCGAGAGCCATGAGGGCACTACGAGAGTCAACAACAACCACAAAGGAAGACTGACAACGAGAAAGCAGGAGACGAAGAGCATAGAGAATAGCATAAAGTTCCGCTGTAAAGATGCTAGTCTCCGGAGGCAAGCGACACATATAAGTGCGATCAGGAAGAACAACAGAGTAGCCAACACCATCCGCAGACTTAGACCCATCGGTGAAGAAAGAAACGGAGCGGGAGTGAGAAGAAAAGTGCTCGAGGAAAAGGCGTTTTTAGAACCGTAGGAGGGGTAAAAGCTTTAGTGATATGGGTCAAGGATGTACAAAACTGCGGAAGAGGGACCCTCCACGGGGGCAAAGAAGGAACAACACGAGGAGAAACATCAGAAATACGAACGGAAAGAGAATCCTGTAGGCGAGATAACCGGACAGAAAGAGGGAGGTGGTGAAGAGGAACAGGAACCGCAGGAGGGGTAAAAGTTAAAACACGACAGAGGCGAGAGGAAGGATGTTGCAAGGACCGCGCAAGATAGCGAAGACAGTAGCGATCACGGCGGTCCTGGAGAGACAGGAAGCCAGTGTCAACATACAAGCTAAGGATGGGAGTCGAACGAAAGGCACCAGAACTGAGGCGCAAACCCAGTATGGTCAAAGCATCAAGACGGCGATGAGTAGAAGGAGAAGCAGACGAGTAAGCAGGGCAACCATAATCGAGCTTAGACAGGACGAGAGAGGAATGTAAAGCAAGGAGAGTGCGCCTATCTGCCCCCCAAGAAGTATGGGACAAGACCCGAAGGAGGGTAAGGGCCTTAGAGCACTCAACACGGAGGTAAGAGATATGGGGAGACCAAGACAAACGAATGTCAAGGAATAACCCCAAAAGCTTCGCGGAATCTTTGTATTCAAGGGGATGACGATAAAGTGACAAAGAGGGACGAAGAACAACCCGTTTCCGCGTAAAAGTCATGGCACAAGTCTTAGAAGCAGAGAACTTGAAGCCATGACCTGTGGCCCAAGACGACACAGCATCAATTGCAAGTTGAAGCCGGCGTTGAAGGAGAGGCGAATCATCACCCTGACAACAAAGGGTAAGATCATCGACATAGAGAGCGGAGAAGACACCAGAAGGAAGAGAGGAAAGAAGACCATTGAGGGCAACCAGAAAAAGAGTAGTGCTCAGAACACTACCCTGGGGCACACCTTCGTATTGCTGAAAAGAGGGAGAGAGAGAGCGGTACCAAGGCGCACCCGAAAGGAACGACGAGAGAGGAAGCTGCGGAGAAAGAGAGGGAGATGACCACGAAGGCCAAAAGAATGAAGTTGAGATAGGATATGATAACGCCAAGTGGTGTCGTAAGCCTTTTCTAGGTCAAAAAGGACGGCAACAACGGAGGTCTTCGCAGCAAAAGCAGTACGAATATAGACCTCCAAGTTCACCAGGACATCTGTCGTGCTGCGGCACTTGCGGAAACCAAATTGAGAAGAGGAGAGGAGGTGATGGTGTTCCAGGAACCACATCAGACGAACGTTAACCATACGTTCAAAGAGTTTGCAGACACAACTTGTGAGAGCAATAGGGCGAAAGTCCTTAGGGGAAGTACCCAGAGACCCCGGTTTGCGAACAGGGAGGACAACGGCATCGAGCCAGTCCTCAGGGACTGACGACGACTCCCAGATCCGATTATACAGACTCAGTAAATACTGAGACGTGCTCGGAGGGAGATGGCGAAGCATCTCATAATGAATACCATCGGAGCCCGCCGCCGTAGAATCGCAGAGGGCCAGGGCAGAACGAAGTTCAGAGAGAGAGAAGGGATCATTATAGGGAAGCTGAAGATGAGTGCAGAAATCTAAAGGACGAGACTCAAGGACAGGTTTACGAAGAAGGAAAGATTGGGGAAGATGAAGACCAGAGATAACAGAAGAAAAGTGGGAACCCAGTTCGGAAGCGACCTGCAACGGGTCCGCCACATGAGTATCATGGAGGTGAAGGACCGGTGAAACATCGGGAACGAACTTACCCGCTATCTTGCGGATACGCTTCCAGATCTGGGCCAGAGGGGTGTCGGACGTAATTGTTGAGACATAAGATACCCAACATTCACGTTTAGCCGTACGGATGGCCCTACGGGCCACCGCACTTGCTTTCCGAAAGAAAAGAAAAGAATTGGTCGTCTGCCTACGGCGGTGCCT
>NC_091161.1:49304820-49515172 GCF_040958095.1 Procambarus clarkii
AAAACCTTCTTTTAGAGTGGCATAGAAACTACGATGTTTCTTAAGACATTAATCAGGATGAACAAGAATTAGAGCGACTCATAGTGCAGCCAAACACTCATTTCAACTGAAAAAGTCGTCCACCAGACAACACAACGATCACTGGTACTATTGCGACAGTGTCAGTATCAAAGAACTTGTTACGTACTGGTCCGCATAGCTCGTTGCACTACAGGGGTTAGTAAGGGCTCGTTCTAGGAGTATTCAAATGACCCCCCGTCTCTTAATGTCCAACCAGAATGTCACATCACTACGTACATACTTAACAAGCAGAAAATTTCACTATGGATGCAAATATCACACAGGTAAATAAAAGGTTTATATAAAATAGTGGGGTTTGGGTAGTTTAGTGGGTAGTGGGTAGTTTAATAAAATTTATATAAATAAAGATACATATATATAAATCAAGGTTACTATTCCTTCAGGTATATCAGTAATCAGATGGCCTACAAAAATATTTATAATAAAATAAAAAATTCTCACCAGACATTGTTACTAAAGCAAAAACAGAAACACAAAAACAGACACTTATCAGACCAGTTGACCCGACGCTCGTCTCCCAGTTACTGACTAACGTGGCGTCAGGACGCCTCACATTCGCTCCCTCACAACATAACGAATGGTAAATTTATATAAAATTATCTTGCGTAATGAGCAACAATACTTTGCAAAAACAAACATTAAAATAACTTAATTATGAATGATTAAATTTATATGCACAGAGGTAATGTATTTTATAATAAACAATTATTTATGGAAATAATAAAGAGGAAACTGCTGGCAACTACACAATACAAGCTTCCTGTACTCTAGCAGGAAGTTGACTCTAGTATCACAGGTCTAATACCTGACTAGTAATCCCCGCTCCTGTCCCCACTGTTGCCAACTCTCACGATATATTATAAAATATATAAACATGTTTTATTCTTGCATGAAGGTGTGTATAATTATATAGTTATATGAATGTGAATATTCCTTAAATAAGAATATGTAACAGAACTAAGACTCAACAGCACAAGGAAGCTATACAAAAAGCAACAAGTGACCGCAACAAGACCTTACGTTGTGAAGTCAAGGAACGTGCATCAAGAGACCTGGATAATCAAAGAACAAAAGTGGCTGGAATGGTGTTCACATGTGAATGAAAACACCTCTCCGAGAGATGTAGCAGCAAATCCAGTGTCAAAGTAAATAATGCACCTAAAGCCCCACACCCTAAGGAACAAGAAGCCGAACAACCAAATTTGCAGAAAAAGCAGCCAGTAACCAGCTTCCTCCAGTTGTACTAGCAGTGCAGACAGGATTAGAGGACGATAGGTGGCACAGAATCCTTACAGCATGGTCATAAGTCTGATATTAATGCCCCTTTCACTCTGGATGAGCTCAATCGAGCTAAGAAAAACTCCAAAGATACATCCCCGGGAGACAAAATAACCTATAAAATTATTAGAAACATCGGCCAAGAGGGAGACGCTGCACGCCTTAGTTTAATTATTTTAGCCTGGACTTCTCAAACTAGACCTACAGCATGGAATAGGGCAGACATGGTGCCACTCCCAATGCTCAAAGGTCCAGATAATCCAGGGCCCATCTCTCTCCAAAGCTGTGCAGTCAAGACGGCTGACAGAATGGCACTCAACTGACCTGAATGGAAAATGCCTAAACAGCACCAGGACATATATGCCTATAGAAGAGTTGGCGTCACAATGGAATGTATTTCAACTTTTAGCCCACTAGAATGACAGACCTGGAATGCTTATATTTCTGGACCTCGAGAAAGCCTTTCAACTGGCTAGCGCCCCAGATATTCTCTGCTGCCTCATCGACAAAAAGATAAAAGGCAACCTGCTCTCCTGGACTAAAATCTGTCTCAGAGAAGAGTGAAACTTCATGTCACAGTCTCTGAATACAAAAAGACATGTACGCTAACCTCCCTCTCTGGAGGAGTCAATCTGCATGTCCTTCGCACATGCTATGTACAGGCAGTCAGATCAGTGATCGACTATGCCGCACCTGCACTCAAGCCAATCATAATAACAGTGGAAAAAGTTTGATGTAGCCCAAACCAATGCTATGAGAGCCCCCATATGGACCAGGCATGAAACTAAGACTGGAAACTAGTTTGACCTTTCTTCTAGAAAGAATCTCAAAGAACAGCTACGATTTTCCGTAGATAAATATTTCCCCAGTAAGAAAGACCTTGGTGTTGGTAAGAAAGGCCTTGGCCAAAACAATGGAAACTCTTGGGCTGCCACAGTGGGGAAAGTCCTAAACAAACTACAATTAAAAAACATGATACTTGATAGAAGAGGTGATCAAAGGGAGAAATTATTTACGCATCCAAACTACACTTGTTCCCCACCGTGGGAGGAGCCTACCTTCAAGATAGTAATAGACCGTCTTCCGATGAAAGATGCTGCCTATACTCCAACAATCCAAAGGCGCATCATAGAAAAGCAAATGAGCATCACAAAAAAGCAAACGAGTAGCATTGCAGTAGTAGGATCCACCCATATCTTTACAGACGGATCGGTTGACACACAATATGAGAGTACTGGCGCTGCTCTTTGCACGGACAGCAAATAGGCTTATTGGAGACTGGGTTGATGATACTGGTCCTCCCAAACTGAGCTGTTTGCCATACAAAAGGCATTCACCTATGTGATTGCACAAAACTCAAAATGCAAACAGACTCAAAAGCTACACTTCAAATATTAGGAAAACTGCAGTGGAAAGACAACTTGGAAGTAATTACCACCATTTTGTCTTTTGGAGCAGTAGCTAAAGGCAAAAAGACTCAACATAGCCCTAAACTGGATCCCATCCCATGTTGAAATCCCATTAAATGAGAAAGCGATGATATTTCTAGAGGGACAACTCGTCATTCAGTGATACATAAAACACTCCAACCAAGCCTAAAGTACATAAAACACACCATCACCAAAAACCACTCCTCAACACAGCCCATTTACACCAGTGTTTTCCAGAAAGTTCACCTTCTGCAATATGGTGTCTTCAGGCCACCTAGCTAGAAAGGTTAAATACCTCAAAAAGAATCCAACGGGGGAAATAGCAGTTAGGTTATATAGACTAGACCCCACACACACACAACACCCCCCCCCACACACACACAACACCCCCCCCCCACACACACAACACCCCCCCCCACACACACACACACAACACCCCCCCCCACACACACACAACACCCCCCCCCCACACACACACACAACACCCCCCCACACACACACAACACACCCAACACACACACACACCCAACACACACACACACACACACAACACACACACACACACACACACCCAACACACACACACACACCCAACACACACACACACACACACCCAACACACACACACACACACACACACCCAAAACACACACACCCAACACACACACCCCCAACACACACACACACCCAACACACACACCCCCAACACACACACACACACACACACACACCCAACACACACACACACACACACACCCAACACACACACACACACCCAACACACACACACACACACCCAACACACCACACACACCCACACACACACACACACACACACACACACACACACCACACACACACACACACACACACCCACCCAACACACACACACACACACCCAACACACACACACACACCCAACACACACACACACCCAACACACACACACACCCAACACACACACACCCAACACACACACACCCAACACACACACACCCAACACACACACACCCAACACACACACACACCCAACACACACACACCCAACACACACACACACACACACCCAACACACACACACACACACACACACACACACCCAACACACACACACACACCCAACACACACACACCCAACACACACACACCCACACACACACACACACCCAACACACACACACACACACACACACACACACACACACACACCCAACACACACACACACACACCAACACACACACACACACACACACCACACACACACACACACACACACACACACACACACACACACACACACACACACACCCAACACACACACACACACACACGCACCCAACACCCAACACACACACACACACACACACACCCAACACACACACACACCCACACACACACACACACACACACACACACACACACACACACACACACACACACCCAACACACACACACACACCCAACACACACACACACACACACACACACACACACACACACACCCAACACACAAACACACACACACACGCACCCAACACCCAACACACACACACACACACACACCCAACACACACACACACACACACCCAACACACACACACACACCCAACACACACACACACCCAACACACACACACACCCAACACACACACAGACCCAACACACACACACACCCAACACACACACACACCCAACACACACACACACCCACACACACACACACACACACACCCAACACACACACACACCCAACACACACACACACACCCAACACACACCACACACACACACACACACACACACACACACACACACACACACACACACACACACACACACACACACACACACACACACACACCCTTCCTTGCCCCTGCATAATGCCCATCATGAAACCCAAATCCTCCACCTCCCCTTATCCCAAGTAGCCCCTGCTTTCCCAGCCCCTGGTCTTCTCCCTGCCCCAAGCAGGCCTGAGCAAGACCAAAGCCCTCTATCCCCCACTCCACCTCCCTTCAAACCCCTGTCAACTACACCGCAGGAGGGCGTGCCCTCTCCCCAAGCAATCCCTGCTCCCTCACCCCCAGGACTTCTTCCTGCCCCAAGCAGGCCCGAGGAAGACCTAAGCCCTCCACCCCCACTCCACCTCCCCCTGAACCCCTGGCAACTACCTCACAGGAGGAGGAGCCTACCCAAGTAGCAATGACCATAGAGTAGCAATGACCATAGAACAACCTCCTACACTTGTAGGGAGTGTGGGTGAAATTGGATATAAGAAAGTGAGCTTCAAGGTAATGTACTCAAACATTGATGGGATTACCAATAAAGCAAGTGAACTGGCAGAAAGGGTGCAAGAAGAAAACCCTGATGTAATAGGACTAACGGAAACAAAATTGTCAGGAGTCATAACAGATGTTGTGTTTCCAAAGGACTACTATATAGTAAGGAAAGAGAGGGAAGGGAGAGGAGATGGAGGAGTGGCCCTGCTGATAAGGAAGGACTGGAGTTTTGATGAGATGGAAATTCCGGGCTGTGACGGATTCAGAGATTACATAACAGGAACTATAACAATGGGTGGACCTAAGATAATAGTGGCAGTCATTTACAACCCTCCCTAAATGACAGAAGACCTAGACAGGAGTTTGATAGGAACAACATGGCAACCATTAATATAATAGAGAGAGCAGTTTCAGTGGCCTGCAGGAATGGCTCAAGACTCTTAATCATGGGTGATTTCAACCATGGAAAGATAGACTGGGAGAATGGGGACCCACTTGGAGGTGCAGATACGTGGCGAGCTAAACTCTTGGAAGTGGCAACAAGGAATTTTCTGAGCCAGCATGTCAAGGAACCCACAAGAATGAGAGGCAATGATGAATCAGCTAGACTCGACTTGATATTCACCCTGAATGAGTCAGAAATAAGTCAAAGTTGAAGCCCCATAGGAATGAGTGACCACAGTGTACTGACCTTTGAGTACTTGGTGGAGGTAGGGATAACCTATCCAAGGATGAGAGTGGAGGGGAAAAGACTGAATTACCGAAGATGAAAATATGACGAGATGAGGAACTTCCTCAGGGGAATACCATGGGAAACAGAACTTAGAGACAAGAATGTGCAGGTCATGATGGATTGTCACTCAAAAGTGCCAGGAAGCTGCAGACAGGTTTATCCCCGGTCAAAAGGAGAAAAACGAAAAAACAGAAAAACCCATGGTTCAACCAGGAATGTAAGGTAGCGAAACAACTGAGTAAAAGAACATGGAGAAACTACAGAAATAACAGAACACCAGAGAGCAGGGAGAGATACCAGAGGGCCAGAAATGAGTACATCAGAATGAGGAGGGAAGCAGAGACAGTTTGAAAATGACATCGCGAGTAAAGCCAAGACCCAACCAAAGCTGCTCCACAGCCATATCAGGAGGAAAACAGCAGTGAAGGAACAAGTGATGAAGCTGCGGAAAGGGGAGAACAGATACACAGAGAATGACAAGGAGGTGTGTGAAGAACTCAACAAGAGATTCCAGGTCTTCACAATAGAACAAGGAGAAGCCCCTGCACTAAATGAGGAGGCGGCAAACCAAGCAACCTTGGAGGAATTTGACCTCACCAGTGATGAGGTCAAAAGGTGTCTGCTGGAGCTGGATGTGACAAAGGCTGTTGGGCCTGATAGAATCTCACCATGGATACTAAAGGAAGGTGCAGAAGCACTAAGTGTGCCCCACTCTATGGTGTATAACAGGTCGCTGGAAACAGGAGACTTACCAGAAAGTTGGAAGACAGCTAACGTGGTCCCAAAATACAAAAATGGTGACAGGCAAGAGGCACTGAATTACAGGCCAGTTTCCTTAACTTGTATACCATGCAAGGTGCTGGAGAAGATCGTGAGGAAAAGGCTCGTAGAGCATCTGGAGGGAAATAACTTTGTAACGCACCACCAACATGGGTTCAGAGATGGTAAATCGTGCCTCACAGGTTTAATAGAATTTTATGACCAGGCAACGAAAATTAGGCAGGAAAGAGAAGGGTGGGCCGACTGCATTTTCCTAGATTGCCAAAAAGCCTTTGACACAGTACCCCATAAAAGGCTGTTAAAAAAGTTGAAGCAACAGGCAGGAGTAAAAGGGAAGGTGCTCCAGTGGATAAGGGAGTACTTAAGCAACAGGAAACAGCGAGTAACGGCGAGGGGGGAGACATCAGAGTGGCGAGATGTCACCAGCGGAGTCCCACAGGGCTCAGTACTTGGACCCATCCTGTTTCTAATATATGTGAACGATCTTCCAGAGGGTATAGACTCAATCCTCTCGATGTTTGCTGATGATGCAAAAATTATGAGAAGAATCAAGACGGATGAAGATAGACAGAGACTACAGGATGACTTGGATAAACTGGAGGAATGGTCTAGAAAATGGCTGCTAAAGTTCAACTCGGGAAAGTGTAAGGTGATGAAATTAGGCGAAGGGAGCAGGAGGCTGAACACAAGGTATCATCTGGGAGGGGAAATCCTGCAAGAGTCAAATAGAGACAAGGATCTGGGGGTTGATATCACACTGAACCTGTCCCCAGAGGCCCACATCAAAAGAATATCATCAGCGGCATATGCTAGACTGGCCAACATAAGAACTGCCTTCAGAAACATGTGTAAGGAATCTTTCAGAACCCTGTATACCACTTATGTAAGACCAATCCTGGAGAATGCAGCTCCAGCCTGGAGTCCATACCTAGCTAAACACAAGACAAAGTTAGAGAAGATTCAGCGGTATGCCACCAGGCTCGTCCCGGAACTGAGAGGATTGAGCTACGAGGAAAGGCTAAAGGAGCTGAACCTCACATCCCTGGAAAACAGAAGAGTAAGGGGAGACATGATAACCATCTACAAAATTCTCAGGGGAATTGACAGGGTGGACAAAGACAAACTCTTCAGCACGGGTGGGACACGAACAAGGGGGGACACTCTTGAAATACTTCAAGAGTCAGAGAGAGAGAAAGACCTGGGGGTTGATATCACGCCAGACCTGTCCCCTGAAGCTCTTATCAAGAGGATAACATCAGCAGCATATGCCAGGTTGGCTAACATAAGAACGGCCTTTAGAAACTTGTGTAAGGAATCTTTCAGAACATTATATACCACATATGTCAGACCAATCCTGGAGTATGCGGCTCCAGCATGGAGTCCATATCTAGTCAAGCATAAGACTAAACTGGAAAAGGTTCAAAGGTTTGCCACCAGACTAGTACCCGAGCTGAGAGGTATGAGCTACGAGGAGAGACTACGGAAATTGAACCTCACTTCGTTGGAAGACAGAAGAGTTAGGGGGGACATGATCACCACATTCAAGATTCAAGGGAATCGACAGGGTTGATAAAGACAGGCTATTTAACACAAGGGGCACACGCACTAGGGGACACAGGTGGAAACAGTGCCCAAATGAACCACAGAGATATTAGAAAGAACTTTTTTTAGTGTCAGAGTGGTTGACAAATGGAATGCACTAGGAAGTGATGTGGTGGAGGCTGACTCCATACACAGTTTCAATTGTAGATATGATAGAGCCCAATAGGCTCAGGAACCTGACCACCTGTTGATTGACGGTTGAGAGGCGGGACCAAAGAGCCAGAGCTCAACCCCTGCAAGCATGATTAGGTGAGTACACACACACCCCCAACGCACACCCTTCCACCCACCCGGTCCACACCAGCAAACCTGACTGACTTCACAAGACATCCGTCGCCACTAGGACCCGTTGAGGGGTTTTAACAACAACGAGGCACGACAAACGCCTGAAAGTCGGGACTCATAGCAATATGGAAGTTGTAGTTAAGGACCTGGTGACTCTAGTGGGAGCCCTGAGGACAGAGTTGGACTTTCTGCGGGAGGAGGTGCGTCAGCTTAAAGAACAACGAGAAGTAACGAAGGAGGAGACCAGCAGTAAAGGGACCTCGTCTTGGAGAGTTGTGAAAGACAGGGGCCTTAAGAAGACTTTGATAAAGCCGCCTTCAAACGCCATAGCAACCTCTAATTCATTTGACGTTTTGGAGGACGAGTGCTGTGGAGAGACTGTGGATCGCGCAAAAGGGAAAGCAACGAAGAGAAAGGAAGCGCAGGCCCCTCAGAGGGTAAAGGAAGTACCTAAGCAAACATTAGTTGTGGGAGATTCCCAGATAAGGTATTTGGATAGAACGTTTTGTGCTAGAGATAGGGGGAACAGGTTAAGGGTTTGCTATCCCGGAGCTGGCATTGGTGATATTATAAACAACATGAATGATATTATGGCTGGTAATGGGAACAATCCCATTATTTGCATTAGCGTGGGAGGAAATGATGTTGGTCGAGTTAGGAGTGAGGAACTGATTCAGAGGTATAAAACAGCCATAGAGTTAGTTAGGAGCAAGGGAGGAATCCCGATCATATGTGGCATTCTTCCAAGAAAGGGAGTGGGAAATGAATGGATATCGAGGGCACTTGGTGTCAATTGCCGGCTGGAAAGATATTGCAAATCAAATGCAATATCTTTCATAGACAACTGGGAACACTTCTATGGAAGAAATGAAATGTATGCTCGTGATGGGGTGCATCTATCGAGAGCTGGGGTTGTTGCTGTTGCGAACTCGTTAGAAGAAGTGGTTAGAGGTGTTTGTTTGGGTTTAAACTGTTAGTAGATAGAGGTATGGGAATTGATTTGGAGGAAGGAGGTAATAAAAGTATGTGTTTGTGGGAGAAAGGAATTGGCAAAACGACCAGGGAAAGAGAAGGTCCGCAAAATAACAATTCACTTAGGGTATATTACACTAACAGTAGAAGTCTAAGAAATAAAATTAACGAATTAAATGCTCTTGTCTGCACAGAAAAAATAGATATTATTGCACTTACCGAAACGTGGATGAATGTAGAAAATAGAGAACTATTAGCTGAATATCAAATATATGGATTTAAACTATTTCACACAGATAGATATATTAGACGAGGAGGTGGAGTAGCCATATATGTTAGGGACAATTTGAAATGTAGTCTCAAAGAGGGAATCAAAACAGAGCAACACACAGAAACTATTTGGATTGAATTAAACGAAAAAGCTAATAATATTATAATAGGAGTAATATATAGGCCACCAAATTTAGACAGAATGGAAGCAAAGCATCTATGGGATGAAATATCTAGAGCATCTAGATCTAACAGTATTTATGTCATGGGTGACTTTAATTTTAGCGGAATAAACTGGTTGAACAAAACAGGGAATAGTGAAGCAGAAGATTTTCTAGAATTAATTGACGATTGCTTTCTTACGCAACACATTAAGGAACCAACACGGGAAAATAATATTTTAGATTTAGTGTTAACTAACAGGGAAACGCAAATTAATGACATCGAAATAGGGAGTGAGCTAGGGAGCAGTGATCACAAAGAAATCAGATTTAGCATAGAATGGAATAAACCAGTAGGAGAAAATTCTGTTAAAGTGCCAGATTTTCGTAAAGCTGATTTTAATAGCCTAAGAAATTTTTTGGGTCAAATTGATTGGAAAGTCTTGGGTATGGGGTGTGGGCCGGTCTTGGAGCGAGACATGAACCCAGCGATAGGTGACTTAAATGGGGATTTCGATGTGGATTCAATATATAACTTATTTAAGAATATTCTAAACAAAGCACAGGAACGTAGTATACCATACAAATTGAATAGATCGAATACTAATGACCCAAAGTGGATAACAAAGAATTTGAAGAACCTTATAGGTAAAAAGAGAGCTTGGTACAAAAGGATTAAAAATGGGGAGGTCACTTTAGAACAGGAATTCGTACAACTGGTTAGAAATGTTAAAAAAGAGATAAGGAAAGCAAAAAGAAACTATGAAGTTCGCATAGCAGGGCAAGCAAAGACAAATCCTAAAGGGTTTTTTCAGTTATATCGTACTAAGACTAGGGAAAGGATAGGTCCATTAAAAACTGAGACAGGTCAAATAACAGATAGTGATGAAGAGATGAGTAGTATTTTTAATAAATATTTTGTATCTGTATTTACTAAAGAGGAACTTAACAATATGCCTTCAGCCGAACAAGTCTATGTGGGTGGGGACGAGGACAGGTTGACGAGTTTAACAGTTACCAGGGAGGATGTTCTTAAACAAATAGTAAAACTCAAACCAAACAAATCCCCAGGGCCGGATGAAGTGTTTGCCAGGGTGCTTAAAGAATGCAAAGAGGAGCTTTGTGACCCACTGTCAACCATATTTAATAAATCAATAGAGTCAGGCAGAGTGCCAGAGTTTTGGAAAGTTGCTAATGTGACACCAGTTTTTAAGAAAGGAGATAGATCACTTGCGTCTAACTATCGACCAATTAGCCTAACGTCTATTGTGGGAAAGTTACTCGAATCTATAATAGCAAATAAAATTCGTCTTCATCTTGAAAAACATAATTTAATAATTGAGTCGCAACATGGTTTTATAAATGGCCGTTCATGTTTAACAAATTTGTTATCTTTTTATTCTAGCATTGTTGAGGCAGTTGATAGTGGTAAGGATTGCGATGTTGTATACCTTGACTTTAGCAAAGCTTTTGATACAGTGCCACATGAAAGACTGATTAAAAAGATAGAGTCTCATGGTATTGGGGGTGCTATATTAAGCTGGATTAGGGCATGGCTATACCAAAGGAAACAGAGAGTTAGTATAAATGGAATCAAGTCAGAGTGGGAAAATGTTGTAAGTGGAGTGCCTCAAGGCTCTGTCCTGGGACCTCTGTTGTTTATAATATATATAAATGATTTAGATTCAGGTTTGAGTAGCAACATTTGCAAATTTGCCGATGATACGAAAATCGGTAGGGAAATTAATTCGGAGGAGGACTCACTATCACTTCAAGTTGATCTAGATAGGGTTTTGAAATGGTCAAAGGATTGGCAGATGCAGTTTAATGCTGATAAATGTAAAGTTCTGAGGTTAGGTAATGATGATAGAGTTACAAGATACGAGCTAGATGGTGTTGTGATTGCGAAGTCGGATTGCGAAAGGGATCTGGGAGTTATGATTAGTAAGAATTTAAAACAAAAAGATCAATGCATAAATGTTCGTAATAAGGCAAATCGGACACTTGGATTTATTAATCGCAGCGTTAGTAACAAGACACCTGGTGTGGTTCTCAAGCTATATCTTGCTCTAGTTAGGCCCCATTTAGATTATGCAGTTCAGTTTTGGTCGCCATATTATAGAATGGATATAAATTCACTTGAACGTGTCCAGCGTAGGATGACTAAGTTAATTCCCCAAATTAGAAATCTTTCATATGAAGAAAGATTAACAAAGCTTAAGTTGCATTCACTGGAAAGGCGAAGAGTTAGGGGTGACATGATAGAGGTTTACAAGTGGATGAATGGACATAACCGGGGGATATTAATAGGGTATTAAAAGTATCAACACAGGACAGAACACGAAACAATGGGTATAAATTGGATAAGTTTAGATTTAGGAAAGACTTGGGTAAATACTGGTTCAGTAACAGGGTTGTTGATTTGTGGAACCAATTGCCGCGTAACATTGTGGAGGTGGGGTCCCTCGATTGTTTCAAGCACGGGTTGGACAAGTATATGAGTGGGATTGGGTGGTTATAGAATAGGAGCTGCCTCGTATGGGCCAATAGGCCTTCTGCAGTTACCTTTGTTCTTATGTTCTTATGTACTCGCCCCATGGACTGCCATGCTTTCACCAAAGCCGACGTCTTTAAGATCCTAAAAGAAGCCATCGGATTACACCCATCGATCTTGATCAAGGTGAGAAAATTTTGCTCTATTTCTTGTGTGGAGGATCTCTAAAAACTCCCAAAATTCGATTGCACGCTTCGCAACGTGCATCACTTCTTTCCTCTTCCCAAGTCAATACACCACCGACCGAACAGTCTTTATCAGCGGGACCAGCCACTGGATCAGACCGAGAATAAACGGAGATCATTACCAACATCGAGGAAGAAAACCCGAACCTGGGGGTATTCGATGTTATATTCTGCAGCAACGATACCGACGATGACAAGCACACCACCATGAAGATATCCTTCACCACCTTAGCCTCGGCTAATCACTTCTTCCAAGTGAAGAAGGAACGATTCCACGATCTCCAACAGTGCTTTCGGTGCAACCATTACTCCCACCCCACCAACAAGTGTCGGCACCCCATCCAGAAGTGTTGCCTTTGTGCCCAGGACCATCATTACCCCATCTGTAAATCAACAACCCATCGCTGCCTTCTCTGCAACGGCAATCAACCTGCAATTTCACGCCGCTGCTCACGCAGACAGGAAAAGTCAAGGCCCAGGTTGAAACTAAGAAAGCCAACCCTCCTATTCCCGTCACCAGAGCCCCTGACGTTATACCCATCACCACAGCTCTCACAACCAACCAGATTCGGTCAGGTGAAGTCACAGTGAGAGGTTGTGTTAACCGGAGCTCCTGAGTGTTGTTATAGCAATATGGAAGTTGTAGTGAAGGACCTGGTGACTCTAGTGGGAGCCCTGAGGACAGAGTTGGACTCTCTGCGGGAGGAGGTGCGTCAGCTTAAAAAACTACGAGAAGTAACGAAGGAGGAGACCAGCAGTAAAGGGACCTCGTCTTGGAGAGTTGCGAAAGACAGGGGCCTTAAGAAGACTTTGATAAAGCCGCCTTCAAACGCCATAGCAACTTCAAATTCATTTGACGTTTTGGAGGACGAGTGCTGTGGAGAGACTGTGGATCGCGCAAAAGGGAAAGCAACGAAGAGAAAGGAAGCGCAGGCCCCTCAGAAAGTAAAGGAAGTACCTAAGCAAACATTAGTTGTGGGAGATTCCCAGATAAGGTATTTGGATAGAACGTTTTGTGCTAGAGATAGGGGGAACAGGTTAAGGGTTTGCTATCCCGGAGCTGGCATTGGTGATATTATAAACAACATGAATGATATTATGGCTGGTAATGGGAACAATCCCATTATTTGCATTAGCGTGGGAGGAAATGATGTTGGTCGAGTCAGGAGTGAGGAACTGATTCAGAGGTATAAAACAGCCATAGAGTTAGTTAGGAGCAAGGGAGGAATCCCGATCATATGTGGCATTCTTCCAAGAAAGGGAGTGGGAAATGAATGGATATCGAGGGCACTTGGTGTCAATTGCCGGCTGGAAAGATATTGCAAATCAAATGCAATATCTTTCATAGACAACTGGGAACACTTCTATGGAAGAAATGAAATGTATGCTCGTGATGGGGTGCATCTATCGAGAGCTGGGGTTGTTGCTGTTGCGAACTCGCTAGAAGAAGTGGTTAGAGGTGTTTGTTTGGGTTTAAACTGTTAGTAGTTAGAGGTATGGGAATTGATTTGGAGGAAGGAGGTAATAAAAGTATGTGTTTGTGGGAGAAAGGAATTGGCAAAACGATCAGGGAAAGAGAAGGTCCGCAAAATAACAATTCACTTAGGGTATATTACACTAACAGTAGAAGTCTAAGAAATAAAATTAACGAATTAAATGCTCTTGTCTGCACAGAAAAAATAGATATTATTGCACTTACCGAAACGTGGATGAATGTAGAAAATAGAGAACTATTAGCTGAATATCAAATATATGGATTTAAACTATTTCACACAGATAGATATATTAGACGAGGAGGTGGAGTAGCCATATATGTTAGGGACAATTTGAAATGTAGTCTCAAAGAGGGAATCAAAACAGAGCCACACACAGAAACTATTTGGATTGAATTAAACGAAAAAGCTAATAATATTATAATAGGAGTAATATATAGGCCACCAAATTTAGACAGAATGGAAGCAAAGCATCTATGGGATGAAATATCTAGAGCATCTAGATCTAACAGTATTTATGTCATGGGTGACTTTAATTTTAGCGGAATAAACTGGTTGAACAAAACAGGGAATAGTGAAGCAGAAGATTTTCTAGAATTAATTGACGATTGCTTTCTTACGCAACACATTAAGGAACCAACACGGGAAAATAATATTTTAGATTTAGTGTTAACTAACAGGGAAACGCAAATTAATGACATCGAAATAGGGAGTGAGCTAGGGAGCAGTGATCACAAAGAAATCAGATTTAGCATAGAATGGAATAGACCAGTAGGAGAAAATTCTGTTAAAGTGCCAGATTTTCGAAAAGCTGATTTTAATAGCCTAAGAAATTTTTTGGGTCAAATTGATTGGAATGGCTTGGGTATGGGGTGTGGGCCGGTCTTGGAGCGAGACATGAACCCAGCGATAGGTGACTTAAATGGGGATTTCGATGTGGATTCAATATATAACTTATTTAAGAATATTCTAAACAAAGCACAGGAACGTAGTATACCATACAAATTGAATAGATCGTATACTAATGACCCAAAGTGGATAACAAAGAATTTGAAGAACCTTATAGGTAAAAAGAGAGCTTGGTACAAAAGGATTAAAAATGGGGAGGTCACTTTAGAACAGGAATTCGTACAACTGGTTAGAAATGTTAAAAAAGAGATAAGGAAAGCAAAAAGAAACTATGAAGTTCGCATAGCAGGGCAAGCAAAGACAAATCCTAAAGGGTTTTTTCAGTTATATCGTACTAAGACTAGGGAAAGGATAGGTCCATTAAAAACTGAGACAGGTCAAATAACAGATAGTGATGAAGAGATGAGTAGTATTTTTAATAAATATTTTGTATCTGTATTTACTAAAGAGGAACTTAACAATATGCCTTCAGCCGAACAAGTCTATGTGGGTGGGGACGAGGACAGGTTGACGAGTTTAACAGTTACCAGGGAGGATGTTCTTAAACAAATAGTAAAACTCAAACCAAACAAATCCCCAGGGCCGGATGAAGTGTTTGCTAGGGTGCTTAAAGAATGCAAAGAGGAGCTTTGTGACCCACTGTCAACCATATTTAATAAATCAATAGAGTCAGGCAGAGTGCCAGAGTTTTGGAAAGTTGCTAATGTGATACCAGTTTTTAAGAAAGGAGATAGATCACTTGCGTCTAACTATCGACCAATTAGCCTAACGTCTATTGTGGGAAAGTTACTCGAATCTATAATAGCAAATAAAATTCGTCTTCATCTTGAAAAACATAAATTAATAATTGAGTCGCAACATGGTTTTATAAATGGCCGTTCATGTTTAACAAATTTGTTATCTTTTTATTCTAGCATTGTTGAGGCAGTTGATAGTGGTAAGGATTGCGATGTTGTATACCTTGACTTTAGCAAAGCTTTTGATACAGTGCCACATGAAAGACTGATTAAAAAAATAGAGTCTCATGGTATTGGGGGTGCTATATTAAGCTGGATTAGGGCATGGCTATACCAAAGGAAACAGAGAGTTAGTATAAATGGAATCAAGTCAGAGTGGGAAAATGTTGTAAGTGGAGTGCCTCAAGGCTCTGTCCTGGGACCTCTGTTGTTTATAATATATATAAACGATTTAGATTCAGGTTTGAGTAGCAACATTTGCAAATTTGCCGATGATACGAAAATCGGTAGGGAAATTAATTCGGAGGAGGACTCACTATCACTTCAAGTTGATCTAGATAGGGTTTTGAAATGGTCAAAGGATTGGCAGATGCAGTTTAATGCTGATAAATGTAAAGTTCTGAGGTTAGGTAATGATGATAGAGTTACAAGATACGAGCTAGATGGTGTTGTGATTGCGAAGTCGGATTGCGAAAGGGATCTGGGAGTTATGATTAGTAAGAATTTAAAACAAAAGGATCAATGCATAAATGTTCGTAATAAGGCAAATCGGACACTTGGATTTATTAATCGCAGCGTTAGTAACAAGACACCTGGTGTGGTTCTCAAGCTATATCTTGCTCTAGTTAGGCCCCATTTAGATTATGCAGTTCAGTTTTGGTCGCCATATTATAGAATGGATATAAATTCACTTGAACGTGTCCAGCGTAGGATGACTAAGTTAATTCCCCAAATTAGAAATCTTTCATATGAAGAAAGATTAACAAAGCTTAAGTTGCATTCACTGGAAAGGCGAAGAGTTAGGGGTGACATGATAGAGGTTTACAAGTGGATGAATGGACATAACCGGGGGATATTAATAGGGTATTAAAAGTATCAACACAGGACAGAACACGAAACAATGGATATAAATTGGATAAGTTTAGATTTAGGAAAGACTTGGGTAAATACTGGTTCAGTAACAGGGTTGTTGATTTGTGGAACCAATTGCCGCGTAACATTGTGGAGGTGGGGTCCCTCGATTGTTTCAAGCACGGGTTGGACAAGTATATGAGTGGGATTGGGTGGTTATAGAATAGGAGCTGCCTCGTATGGGCCAATAGGCCTTCTGCAGTTACCTTTGTTCTTATGTTCTTATGTTCTTATTCCAAGTCTTACCCAAACAGTGGCTCCTCCCACCAGTCAACCCAGCCTTCACAATGGGGGACCCAAGGCCAAACTAGCACCCTGGCCACCTCTTTAATCATGTGCCGGCATTTTCCCTGTTCTTGTACGATTAGCGGAGAGGCTTACCGGACCCAACAACCACCGATTCATCAGGGAACTGAATGTGCTGTACGTAGACAATGGCCTGGACCCTACCACAGCCCCTGACGCAAGTCTCACTACCTCCCCTACCACACCGGGAACTTTCACAAGGTCGACTGCTATGTCGATCTCAACTCAGACGTCAGCTCCACTAAAGACCCAGGCTGCACAAACAGCAGCATCCTCCAATCCAGCCCCAAAAGCTACCACCATCACTGTCTCAGCAGATGCACTCGTAGACGTGCTCTCTCCGACCACAACCACCACCACCGACGTGACCGAACCAGCTTCTACCATAACTCATCGACTCTACAGCCAACCTCATGCTGAGAGACCAAAACCACCAACAACGAACTACGTCACGATCTCCTCAGACTAGAAAATTTCAGTAAGAGCTCCATTGTCACGACACTTCCCCGACTCCATACAAGATCTCCTCATGGAGGGCACTTCACCAAACTCAAATGACAACACAGCTATGTCAACTAGCTGCAAGACTAAGAAAATTGAAGACCTCGAGGCCTGTATTAACTTACCAGCACTATAATTGTTATAGCTTGCCCTCTGTGACCACCCCCCTTATCCCCCCCCCAAAAAAAAAAATCCATCCATTTACAGATCTCCAGTATCAGCTATTGGTAATGTCTCCAAAAGGACCTCCACTTACGGGTGTATAATGCCCGTGCCACCTCTTGGATGGATTAATTTTTATCAATCAATCCATTTGGTCACAACTCACTACTTTCTCACTACACACAACACCTCATCACTCCATGTCAAACATCCATCTTTGCTGCTGACCCAAGATCCTATTGTGCAGAATCCAACTACACATGTTGCATAGGGTCAAGTTCCGCCTCCACGAGAACTTCGTTCTCTCCACTGCCGAGATTTTAGTCCAAATCTCCGCCCCCAACGTATCACCGGCCGACATCCAGATGACAAGAAAAGGTGTTCACCTGGTCTTTTCCATTGATTCGAACCAAGAAAAGATATTTACTACCACCGCCACGACGGCCCGGCAAGATGCTGGCATCATCCTCACGCCACCACCACGGTACTTGGCAGACAGGACCGTGTTCGCCAGGAATAACCAGTACATGAATCATCGACCAGAGCGACGACGACGACATCCTCCCCAGCATCAACGAATAGAACTCGACGCTGACTGATTAGAAAAGCTGTTGAGGAATGGGACTCACTAGTGAGCATTCTGCATCTACGTCCGCCTCCAAGATAATGTTAATGAAACAAGATTAAAACCAGTACACTAAAACAGAAGCGATAAATAAACAAGGAAAAAGGAGGAATCCCCTCCTATATTTTAAACTGAGACCCAAATATTACAAACAAGCTTATCGCAAATAACCGAACTCAATTACGGGCTCACCATAGCCCGTGCTACATGGACACTTCGTTCTGAGTAGCTAAATCTGAAAACAACAACAACAACAGCTTCATCCCAATCGACTTGAGAATGGTCCAGGACGGACCGAAACGTCGTCGTCCCTTCACCTTCTAGTGTGTGGTCTGGTCAACACCCATATGACCATTTTTCACCTTTGGACATTTCCCTGCGGTCGCTTGTCCCTCGATCGTACGATCGAGGGACAAGCGACCGCAGGGAACGGATGGAAAACAAGACACGCTCGTCCTGGAAGTCAGGACATTCAACAAGGATATGCACAACCTCAAGAGGGACAATGCAATTTGGACAATAAGGAGCAGGGCGGCGCTCCAAGTGACCATGTGTTAAGCAAGTATGTCCAATATGCAACCTCGCCAGAGCCGTTTCCCATCGCCGGCTATAGTGGTAGGACGACGGCCACGAGGACACAGAACTCTTAAGAGCACGCAGTTTTTTTCCATTAACAGAAGACTAACAAGCCTGCCAACGGGTATGGATGGAGGAGCGGATAACTGGGTAAAAATCTGAATAAGGAATACCTTTACGAAAGATGGGACAAGAGCGGACAGCTTCCCTGGCGGCAGTTTCCGCACGCTCATTTAAAGAGACACCAATATGGCTGGGAACCCAACAAAACTCGACCGACAAATTTACTGTGAACAAGAAATAGCCAATGTTGGATTTTGACAACCACTGGATGAACCGGATTAACCCTTAAGTTGCGCAACACATCATATGATGGGTTGAGTGACTTGCTATAAATTGTGTATCCCATCATATGATGTATTGGAGTACTACGCAAGATTTAAACGGCCTGCGGATACACGGGGTTCACCTCGCCTTCATCAGGGCTCTTGTAAACAGACGCCATTTTTTTTTTAAATCGTGGGCCAAATTCCCGGGTGTGAGGGCCTCAGTATTGAGTGAGCCACCAAGCCTGACGCATGCAGCATGAGCTCGCAGCACTGCTGTTCAGCTTGTGACCACAGCATCGCCTAAAAGTGCCATAATATACATGTTCATGCAATTATTTAGCTTTGATATTATTACAGAAGACCCCTGACTGTAAAAATTACCAGGATTCTGATAATAGCAGGATTGTGATAATTAGCGCTATAGTGGGAGGAGTAATCTTGGTGGGGAGGGAGGTAGCATGGTCTGCTGACTGTGTGACCACGATTTACTGTCTGGACTCACTAGACTCACGATTTTTTATTATTTTTCCCATGAACAGAGAACACAAATTAACAGATTAAGAAGAAAAAATAATGTTTTAATTTTTTTTTGGTATGCACCTGTGGGTGACAAATGCTAATTAGCCCTGAGCAACACAAGGGTTAAAGGACCCGAGAGCCATGAGGGCACTTCGAGAGTCAACAACAACTACAAAGGAAGATTGACAACGAGAAAGCAGGAAACGAAGAGCAGAGAGAATAGCATAAACTTCCGCTGTGAAGATGCTAAGTCTCAGGAGGTAAGCGACACAAGTGCTGCCAGGAAAAATAACAGTAGCCTACACCTTCCGCACACTTTTATATCCATAAAACATCACTTTTCTAAGAATATAGATACAATATTCACCAAAGATCCAAGCAGGTCAGGTGTAGGTCATTAGGCATATACCCAAAATCAACTCTTTTCATATCAACGAAGTTTCAATATTCGACAAAGGCCATTGCAGGTTAGGAACATGTCTGTTAGGTTTATGACCCAAATTATTACTTTCCACAATATGACGAATTACAGGCTAGGTCTCGGGTGGTTTGTGATAATGTGAGACAAAAATATATCTAGTAAGAACACACGTCTAAGAATATATTAGTAAAATCTGCTCTAATCCTGAGTAGAATGGAAGTTTGTGGTAGACATTAACAGCTCTGACAGCTAACTTTTGCTCTGGACGAGTTGTACATAGGTACATTTAGTAAAATATGGCTTTTGGGTTGATAATTAGGATAATTCAGTGGAATTGACAAATTGGGATGATTTGGATGAATTTAGCTTATGTGTTAGGATAGGATAGGTCTGGTTTGGTATGGACTAACTGTGCTATGATACGAAACATTTGGATGCATTGTGGAAATTGTCTTAAAATAAGTTAAATTGAGGTGGAACAGCATAAATTTCGTCAACTTTAATCAACTCTAGCTTTGGATGTGCAAGGTTAGGTAAGGTTGTGTAGGGTAGGATATATATATTAGAGGTGCAGAAGTAGCCAGCAAAACAGAATAAATTGCCCAATTTGGGACCGGGTTAGAGCTAGCTCTTGTGTGGAAGGACGGAGGTAACATGGGCTTCTATGTGAGGATATGGGATACTTATATTTAGTTAGTTCAGCTTTTGCTAGGTTGAATTTGGTCAAATTTGTGTAGTATTAGTAGAATTTTTGCTAGATTTAGATAAATTTATGTTCTAATAGGAGGCATTTGATAAGATATATAATTATCTAAATCAGCCCGGCAGATGTTGTGTCCATCATACACTCTCTAAAAACCAAGGCAGGGAACACCAGTGAAATTCCGTCCATTGTGTACAAGAGAGCCTCCCATGCCCTTGCCCCACCCATAGCACTACTGTTCAACAAATCTATAGTGTGTCACACCATCCCTGATATCCTCAAAAAAGCAAGAGTAACGCCAGTCCATAAAGGAGGCAATCCGGCGGACATAAACAATTATAGACCAATATCAAATCTACCCATTCTATCAAAAATATTTGAAAAAATTATTTACAAACAGCTCTATTCCTACCTCGTAAAATTCGACATACTCAGCCCCTGCCAGTTTGGCTTCTGGTCCCAAAAGAGCACCAACGATGCAATCATTAGTCTCCTTGACGTTATCCACTCAGCCCTTGACAAAAATGAGTTTCCGATTGGATTTTTCATTGACCTAAGAAAAGCCTTTGATACTGTTAATCACAACTACCTCTTACTTAAACTCCAGCATTATAGAATCCGAGGCCTTGCCCTTGACTACATCCGATCCTATCTTAGTGACAGACACCAATATGTAACCATCAATGATACAACTTCTTCCACTCTACCAATTACCGTTGGAGTGCCACAGGGCAGCATCTTAGGACCTCTTCTATTTCTTATATATATAAACGATCTGCCTAATGTCTCTAATATTCTCAAACCTATATTGTTTGCTGACGATACTACTCTTATCTATTCAAACCTCAACCCACATACACTAAATAATGTTGTGAATAATGAATTAAAAAAAGTCCACTTATGGATGTCAACGAACAAACTAACATTAAACATCGAAAAGACTTACTACATCTTATTTGGAAGCAAATCATCAAATGCAATTCAGCTACAGATAGACAACATTAACATCAGTAATAAAGATGATGGCAAGTTTCTTGGCCTATTCCTAGACAAGAGACTCAACTTCAGCACCCACATTCAACACATAACTAAGAAAGTCTCTAAGACAGTTGGTATACTCTCCAAAATCAGATATTATGTTCCTAACTCTGCTCTCCTCTCACTATATTATGCACTAATTTACCCCTATCTTAATTATGGTATCTGTGCATGGGGGTCTACCACTGCAAACCACCTTAAGCCCATCATCACACAGCAAAAATCTGCTATCAGAATGATAACTAACTCAGCTTTCAGACAACACTCAGCTCCCTTGTTTAAATCCCTAAACTTGCTAAATATTAACTCCCTCCACACATTCTCTTGTGTCAACTACATTTACAAAACCCTGTTCTTAAATGCAAACCATGCTCTGAAACTCTCCCTGGACAGATGTAATAGGACCCATTATCACCACACCAGAAATAAATATCTCTTTGATATCCCCAGGGTCAAACTTAATCTGTGTAAACACTCTATGCAAATTATGGGACCTAGTTTATGGAACTCACTCCCTAGATAATTGAAAAACTGTAAAACTTTTGCCTTATTTAAAAGCAAAACCAAAAAGTACCTAACTTCATCTTCTTAGTTTCCTACACTGAGCTTTAAATTTGCTCTGTACCTAGTGTTACCCAATCTCCTAATTTTTATGTAATTTCAAACAACCTTATCATTGTGTTCATTGCTGTCTTCTTTTATGTGCTAGCCATATGCTGTATTGTGACTACCAATTTTTGTCAACTACCATTCAAGCTGTCATTGCAACCAATCTTATATTGTTTCTGCTGTATTATGCCTACCAATTTTTTTGTCAACTACCATTCAAGCTGTCATTGCAACCAATCTTATATTGTTTCTGCTGTATTATGCCTACCAATTTTTTTGTCAACTACCATTCAAGCTGTCATTGCAATCAATCTTAGCTACCTATGTGCTTTAATATACTGTACCTACAATTTTCTCTCATCTTTTTTTCATTTCATGTAATCTGTTATCATTTTTTGACTATAATTTTGCAAGTATTTACCTCCTTAAAATTTTCTTAGATTAAGGACCTGCCCGAAACGCTGCGCGTGCTAGTGGCTTTACAAGACTGTAATTACCATATTTGTATCCTCACATTCCTTATGTACATTCTTGTACATGCATAAATAAAATAAAATAAAAATAAAATCAGAAGGTAATTTGTTATTTAGTTATTTATTCCATGACCCATGTTTGTGTGTTCCTGTATCATAGTATAATTTATTTATTTATATACAAGAAGGTACATTGGGATTGTGAGGCTGCATAGCATAGTAATTACATTTTGTAAAGCCACTAGAATGCGCAGTGTTTCAGGCAGGTCCTTAATGTATGAAAATTTTAAGTAGGTAAATTCTAACAAAATTCATAAAATGATAAAAGGTACATAGCAAGAAAAACAATAAAAGATGAGAGAAATTTGTAGGTATATTAAAGCACATAGGTAACTCAGATTGATTGCAATGACAGCTTGAATGGTAGTTTAACAAATATTAGTAGGCACAATACAGCATATGGCTAACACATAAAAGAAGACAGCAATGAACACAATGAAGGAGTTGTTTGGATTAAGTACATAAAGATTGGGAGATTGGGTAACACTAGATACAGAGCAAATTTAAGCTCAGTGTAGGAACTACGAAGATGAAATTAGGTACTTTTTGTTTTTGTTTTTGAATGATGCAAAAGTTTGACAGCTTTTCAATTCACTAGGGAGTGAGTTCCATAGACTAGGTCCCTTTCATAGAGTGTTTACACAGATTAAGTTTGACCCGGGGGATATCAAAGAGATATTTATTTCTGGGGTGGTGATAATGGGTTCTATTACATCTGTCCAGGGAGAGTTTCAGAGCATGGTTTGCATTTAAGAACAGGGTTTTGTAAATGTAGTTGACACAAGAGAATGTGTGTGGAGGGAGTTAATATTTAGCATGTTAAGGGATTTAAACAAGGGAGCTGAGTGTTGTCTGAAAGCAGAGTTTGTTATAATTCAGATAGCAGATTTTTGCTGGGTGATGATGAGCTTGAGGTGGTTTGCAGTGGTAGATCCCCATGCACAGATACCATAATTAAGATAGGGATAGATTAGTGCATTATATAGTGAGAGGAGAGCAGAGTTAGGAACATAATATCTGATTTTGGAGAGTATACTGTTATAATCCCAGGTAGCTGAAAAACGAGTCTCCCCTTTGAGAATTATTCTATCAGGCCTGGCCAGACTAGGTCAACGAAATATAGACATGATGATTCATATGTAAAATAATTGGTTGGATTTGATAGATAATTTAAGAATGGGGGCAGTGAAAAAGAAAATAAGTAAATGACTTGACACAATATGTGGAGAGTTTGCTGGAAATGTGAGGCCCGCTGCACCACTCCGACCGTGTTATGAATTAGTTTACTTCTTATGTGGGGTATAGGGGATTAATGAGAAGGGCCAATAGCTAGAATCAAGATGTATCAAAATTAGTGGAATATATAGGCCCAGCCCCCAAGGAACATAGGTTCCTGTTAATGCTTCAAGGTTTTAGAAACAGATCTACTGTCCAAAATACAATCATCTACACCACTACAACGGGATTAATGGATACACCTCAAAAACTAACTTATTTATTAAACCCTCAAACAACCCCCCTTATACATTACTATCATAACAATAACTGCTTTACCACACTATCTTATGTTAACTACCTTGGTCCACATAGACAGGATACAAGGCATACACTTGGGACAAGCTAGGGTAAAGTGTACTTGAAAAGAACTCGAAGGCTTGAAGCAGCCTGGGGTAGTTAAGCCCCACGTGGTACCCTAGTCACAACACAAACACTTAGGGATGCCCAAAACACTGGCTTATACTACACACTACCTATACATAACCCACACGCCTAGCTAGTAGCACGGTTACACAGGGTTGTACTTAACTTAGCGATTCACAGTAGACTAAGGTAAGGGAAAGGGAGAAGGAGGAGGAGAATAGAGACAGAGCCACACAGGAAAGATGTTGCCACAAGCACAACCCGACCAGAGAAGAAAGAGAAACAGCCTCTGAGCTTACTCACACTGATCGCTGCCGGCCGGATACTTAGCTAATCGTACAGCTGCCATCAATCCAAGTTTACTCAGACCTACTTTACTAGTTACTTAACTCATTTCTAAACATAGCTGATAACTAGTTCACTATTTTATCAACAACAAGCTCAGAGTCTGAATGCTCTGTGAGAAACAATATTCGTCTTATGTCTATCAAGGAAGGAACAAAAGCGCATCCGCACTCCTATCAATTACTGTAATATAAAGTAATTATTTAGAGCTCAATTTGACCTCTGGTTTCCAACTAAGGAACCCTGGGTCGTAACACTCCTGCCCCCTTTAGAGAAAGAAATGTGGCTACTAGAATAGTAGTCATATTTTTTGTAAGAATGTAGAGAGAATAAAAAGGAAAATCTATGCAATAAAAGAAAATCAACCAAAAACAAAAATTTCTCTGCAAAAAAAAGCACAAAGGAATTCTCTGAAAGAAAATGCACACAAAAAAAAATCTGAAAAGAAAAGCACATACATAAAAAATAAATATGGGGAAGTAAATAAATTTGACACAGAATATTTAGTGTCACAGAACCTAAAAAAAATAACTAAAGCATGACAGTTGGTATATGGCTTCCTGTGGCTCAGAAGACTGTTACTCAGGTAACCGGGACAGCACATCGGCTATCACCTTGAGCCGGCCCGATAGGTGGATAATGGAAAGATTGAAGTCCTGCAGGTACAAAGCCCACCTGAGGATGCGTTTATTTTTTGCCTTTATCTGGTGTATAAACACCAGTGGGTTATGGTCCGTGTACACTTCCACTATATTACCTGTTACATATACTTCAAATTTTTTACATGCTAACACTAACGCCAACGCTTCTTTTTCTACCACTGATGAATTGCGTTGCGTCTTGGCAAATTTCACAGAGTAATAGTATACTGGGTGGTCCACTTTATCATCCCCAGTTTGCAGCACCAGCACCCGAGTCAGATGCGTCAACGTGAATTTTAAATGGTCGGTCGAACCTTGGACTAGCGAGCACTGGGGCGGAAGCTAAGATCAATTTCAAATTTTTAAACGCCTCTGCACAGTCTGTTGACCTTTTAAATTTAACAGCCTTCCGCAACAAGTCCGTGAGAGGAGTGGCGACCCTGGAAATGTTCTGACAAAAGCGTCAGTAGCACGCACTCATACCGATAAACCTTTGAACATCCTTTTTAGACCGGAGCACTGGATACTCCAAAATGGCACTGATTTTATCTTGCCGAGGTAACACTTTTTCTTGGCCCACTTCGTAACCGAGGTACGTCACTGTGCCTTAGCCAAAATGACACTTTTTTGCAATTTAGAGTTAAATTTGCACTTCTCAGAACTGTGACCAACTGTTCCTAGCCTAGTGGTCAGCCAGTGGTCGTAACCTAGCTAAGTGGTCAGCCCAATTACTATTAAAGAGCACAATGTCATCTAAATACGCCCGAAAATTTGGCACATTAGCGAGCAGAGTTCATTAGCCTCTGGAACGTGGCAGGGGCATTATGCAAGCCGAACGGTAACACTTAATACTCGAAGACACCATCAGAAGACACCTAACTGTGTTACGAACACAGTTAGTTGCTTGGCACGTTCGGTGAACGGGATCTGATAATAACCTCTCGAGAGGTCAAATTTCGAGATGTACGTGGCGTTTCCGATCTCGTGGATGCAGTGCAAGAGGGGCAGCGGATAGGCATCCACAATGGTCACCTTGTTGAGCTGCCAATAGTCGGTGTATAATCGCTAGGAGCCGTCTGGTTTGGGGACCAAAAGGCAGGGCGAGCACCAAGAGCCCTTGCATGGCCGCATGAGGCCGTGCTGGAGCAGGAAGTCGACCTCTTTCCGCACGATGGCCTTCTTTTCCGAACTCATCCAATAGGGTTGAAGACGAATGGGGGTGTAGTCCATGAACACAATCGACTTGAGAATGGTCCAGGACGGACCGAAACGTCGTCGTCCCTTCAACTTCTAGTGTGTGGTCTGGTCAACATGTAGTCCATGAACTTGACATGGGAGATGGCATCAGTCTGGGTCGGGACCTCCCCGAACAGACTGGAGAATTCGTCAAGCAACGACTGCACCTCTTCACGTTGGGCAACTGCAAATGGGACAGTCCCTCCTCCACAGCATTCACAGAACTAGAATTATTGAGAATGAGATTAGTTGGGTCCCCCAGAACAATCATATCCTCCCTCACTGAAAAAGGAAACATTGGTTAGTGCGACAGGCCTGGGGCCCCTGGAACTTCTTCAGATGGTTCAAGTGTACAAGCATCACCTGGTTACGCTTGTCAGAGTGCCTTACTTTGAACGTATGGTCCCCAGCTTTTTCTATCACAATATAGGAGCCTTCGTACTTGTGAGACATATTGTTCTCTAGTCGAGGGTTTAATACCAGGACAGGGTCACCAGGTTGAAATACCCGCAACTTAGCCTTAGCATCGTGTCGTACTTTCATATTTTCTTGGGCCTTCCCAAGATACTTTAGTGCCGCCGCCTTGCAGTCCCTGAGTCTCTGGTGGTGTTGCGCAAAGAAAGCCGAACCTTCGGTCAACGTTACGTTCCCTAACAGATTCTCCTGTAACATTTGCATGGGTCCACGAACTTTATCGCCAAAGACTAATTCAAAATGAGAACAACTCCTCATTTTGCTGCTCCGAGCAGCAAACAAAACATAAGGCAGGTTTTCATCCAAGAAGTTGTGGGAATTCTCGCATGATGTCTTCAACATCTGCTTGAGCGTTTGATGGAACCGCTCAATTACCCCCTGACTCTGTGGATGGTATGGGCTTGAAACCTTATAAGTTATTACATGGACCTTACAGAATTGTTAAAAAATATCAGACTTAATTGCAACATATGAGCAACAACAGTCTTTGCTCGAATGTTCATTACAGCAAAAGCCTCTGGGTAACGAGTCATGATACACATCATCGTGATTAGGTAAATATTACCAGACTTAGGTCTAGATAATGGACCAACACAGTCCATTACCACATGAGAAAATGGTTCCTCCGGCACAACAATAGGCCTTAGAGGAGCTTTAGGTGGTGTCTGGTTTGGTTTCCCAACAAGCTGACAAGGAATACATGCATTACAAAATCTTGCCACATCGCTTTTCAGCTTGGGCCAAAAGAAGTATTTAAAGATTTTGTAATAGGTGATATTAATACCTTGATGTCCCCCATACGATCATCATGAGCAGCTGCCAAAACTCTCTCCCTATAGCAGGTAGGCAACATAACCTGGTAGATTACCTCCCATTCATTTGACAAGGGTCTCTGTGGTCTCCATTTTCTCATCAAAACCTGATCATTGTAGTACTACCCAGTTGCTGCATCTACAATCTCCTCCTTAGAGAGAGCTACATTGTGACATTCTGCAAGAATGGTGTCAGCTTTTTGTAAATCACTCAAGGATGCATCCATGCATGGGTCAGATGCCATTGGCCAAAACTCATCAGTGTTCTCCTCCACCTCCTCACTCGTTTTGGTAGGAAGCGATGGTAGGTTCTCCACAGTGTCCTCGGCCACGTCATCGATTCGGGCCATGAACGTGTCCGCAAGGTTCACTTGGCTTTCACCACTCAGAAAGTTCCTCGTGTCCTCGGGATTTACCACTTTGGCAACCACAGGGCTGCCCTTACATTTAAGTCCCATAGACCTGGTCACCGCACACGCAGGGTACACAACATTATCCTCTGCGGCGGGTAGATCCAGGGAAACCTTAGGGGTAGGCAACATAATAGGTAGTCTGGAGTCCCCTACCTTATCCCGTGTTAAATCATTACCCAATATTACATCAACATTAGGGAAAGGTAGGTATGAAGTGACTCCGACTGTACAAACACCCTTGTGGAAATCAGATTCCAGAATAACCTTACAGAGGGGTATTCTTTGAGTATCACTAGTGACACCCTCGACCAGTACTACCTCTCCAGTGTCGAGAGTGTTGGCACCTTGCAATGCACTCTCTAAAACTAAAGTCTGGATGGCACCAGTGTCTCGGAAGATCACAACATCCTTCAAGGAAGAACCCTCAGGCAACAATAGTCTCCCTTTCAATAAGAATGGGGTAAGCAGGTCCAACCACTGTGGGTTGGAGATCTTACTCCCTAACCCTTCAGGAGGCCTCAAACCCTGTGTCACAACAAGAGCATTGGGTCTTTTTTCCGGGTGCAGTTGCCAACAACAGCTAATAATGTGGTTTGCACGTTTACAGTGACCACAGACTCGTTGGGAAGAAGAGACATTATTAACAGGATTGCCCTTTGGTTCGCTCTTAGGTGCCATGGGGCTAGACAATTTAACAGGGTTAGCTATGTCTGAAACAGAAGGTACATTAGTTATAGGGTTAGAATGGACTGGTCTGGATTGGCTGTGGGTATAAGTTTTGTTACTATGTGGGCTATAATTATTTTTATTGGGCCTTTTGCCAACTGGTAGTTCTCTGCCATCTTGGCCAAACCCATAATATTAGAATCTACCTCTGTCCTTCCTCTAAGGTACCGTGCTACAGGCTCTGGCATATTATTTATAAAATTCTCTGCTAAAACTAAATTCTTGAGTGCCTCGTATGTTTTGGCTTTAGCCAAGCGAATCCATTTTTCAAACAATCTTATTTGGTCATTAACAAATTCAGTGAGAGGTTGGTTGTGAGTGGGCCTATGGTTGCAATAAGATTGGCGGTGAGCTTCAGGCGTAATTTCATTTGCCCTCAAAATCCGTTCCCTGACTTTACTATAATCAAAACACTCGCAGTCAGGCATGTTTATAAAAATATCTTGGGCTTTACCTCTAAGCCGCCCCTGTAAGATTTTCACCCACTCTTCCTTTGACCAGTTCATGGACATGGTCAGCTTCTGAAAATGGTTGAAAAACCTTTCAAGGTCTGACTGAAAATTCAGGCAAGTTATGCTTTTTATCATTATGCCTGGGGTTTTCATCCCTGGCAGGTGGTGGTACATAGGCATTGCCTCTAATTTTTGCCTCCTCAGTTTTGAGCCTTTGTTCCTCTACCCTAGCATTTTGTTCTGCCACTCTTGCCTCTTGTTCGGCTAGTTTTAATCGGGCCAGCTGTAATTCAAATTCTATCTTGCTAGATTCACTTTCAGCTGGACTGGCCTGGCATAAAATAGTATCACTTGCCAATAGGCCTTGGTCTATGCAATTCTGTAAAATTTCCTTGGTTATGACACTTTTTATTAGTTTCATTTAAATCGAGGCCCAATTCCTTGCCTAACAACACTAAATTAGCTTTGGTAAGCTTCTTGATCTCTACCACTGAAGGCGCCTTTGCCAGTTCCTGCAATTTAGCCTCCATCACTAATTATTTTGGCTCCTAACCAAATAAAACTAAAAAAAAAAAAAAATAGGAAAAAAACGAAAATTTGCCTATCTTTAGGACAGCAAAGGACAGGGGACAAATCCCCTGTCCTTTGCGACACTCCAGGACGATGACTTCCAAATGAAATTCTTAGACACATCCTTTGCTTCCTTTTGGGGGTAGACACCTTGTTTCATCTGCCTTAGCTCCTCCCACTGTGAATCCAATTATGTTCTCAGAGCTCTACATAGATTCCCCAGTTCCCTCACTATACCTTCCATTATTACTATGATAGTTTATTCGGAGCTCCAGGTAACACACCCTCTCACTGTGACTGAATGTGCCTGGCTTAATTAAAAACAAAAAATAATTATCAGGAAAGAAAGCGCCTAGCCACTACGACTACCACTTGAAAAGGGGCAACATGAGGTTTTGGGATGGAACGGCGTGTTGGCAGGGTCCCTACCTCTGGTAAGGACAGAGGGGGATTCCCTGCGGGAGTACCTATGACAGATGAAGGAACTGAAGCATGAAACAATGTCAAGAGGAAGGAAAGGGTGAGAGCAGCAGTAGAAAGTCTTCGTCTTAGAATGTCGTAGACAGGGATCTTAAGAAGACTCTGACAAGGCCGTCTACAGATGTCCTAAGGACTTCTAACTCATTCGCCGTGTTGGAAGACGAGTGCTGTAGGGAGCCTGCTGTTTGCTCAAAAAGGAAGGCAATCAAAAAGGACCTGCGCAAAAGGAGCGCAGGTCCCCCAAGGAGCTCAGAAAGTAAAGGAAGTACCAAAACGAATTTTGGTTGTTGGAGAATCCCAGGTTAGTTATTTGAGAAGAAGTTTTTGTGCCAGAGATAGGGGGAAAAGGTTAAGAGTTTGCTATCCGGGAGCTGGAATTGGTGATATTGTTAACAATATGAATGATATTATGGCTGGTAATGGGAACAAATCCGTTATTTGTATCAGTGCCGGTGGAAATGATGTAGGAGAAGTTAGGAGTGAGACACTGATACAGAGGTCTAAAACAGCATAGAATTAGTAAGGAGCAAGAACATATCCCGATCATATGTGGCATTCTTCCAAGAAAGGGAGATGAAAATGAATGGTTGTCGAGAGCACTTGGTGTCAATTGCCGACTGGAAAAATATTGCAAAACAAATGCAATATCATTCATAGATAACCAGAGAACTTCCATGGAAGAAATTACATGTATGCTCGGTATGAGTTGCATCTGTCTAGGGCTGGGGTTGTTGGTGCTGCCAAATCGTTGGAACCTGCGGTTGGAGGGGATTGTTTAGATTTAATGTGTTAGTAGATATTAGTATGAAAATTGATACCGAGAAAGGAGGTAATAAAAGTATGTGATTTGTGGGGAACACACATTGGCAAAATGAAGAGGGAAAGAGAAGGGCCTGAAAATAACAATACACTTAAAGTATATTACACAAACAAAATAAACAAAATAAACCATTTAAATCCTCTTGTCTGCAAGGAAAAAATAAATATTATTGCACTTAAGGAAATTATTATTTTAGGCTTAGTATTAACTAACAGGGAAACTCAAATTAATGACATCGAAATAGGCAGTGAGCTAGGGAACAGTGATCACAAAGAAATCAGACTTAGTAAAGAATGAAATAGTTTTGTAGGAGAAAATTCTGTTAGAGTGCCAGATTTTTGAAAACCTGATTTTAATTGCTTGAGAAATTCTCTGGGTGAAATAGATTGGAAAGTCTTGGGCATGTGCAGGTGGGCCGGTCTTGGAGCGAGATGTGAACCCTGGGATAGGTGATGTAAAAAGGGATTTCGATGTGAATTCAAATTATAACATATTTAAAAATATTATAAAAAAAAGGCACAGGAACATAGTATACCATACAAATTGAATAGATCGAATAATAATGACTCGAAATAAATAACAAGGGATCTGAAGAATCTTATAGGTAGAAAGGTTGGGAGAGGTTGTGTTAGCTGGAGCTCCGACTGTAGTAATATTATTATAGCAATAATGGGAGGATTAGTGAAGGAACTGATGAATCTAGTTGGAACTCTGAGAGCAGAGATAGATTCCCTATGAACATAAGAACAAAGGCAACTGCAGAAGGCCTATTGGCCCATACGAGGCAGCTCCTATAAATATAACCACCCAATCCCACTCATATACTTGTCCAACCCGCGCTTGAAACAATCGAGGGACCCCACCTCCAGCACGTTACGCTGTAATTGGTTCCACAAATCAACAACCCTGTTACTGAACCAGTATTTACCCAAGTCTTTCCTAAATCTAAACTTATCCAATTTATACCCATTGTTTCATGTTCTGTCTTGTGTTGATACTTTTAATACCCTATTAATATCCCCTTTGTTATGTCCATTCACCCACTTGTAAACCTCTATCATGTTACCCCTAACTCTTCGCGTTTCTAGTGAATGCAACTTAAGCTTTGTTAATCTTTCTTCATATGAAAGAATTCTAATTTGGGGAATTAACTTAGTCATCCTACGCTGGACACGTTCAAGTGAATTTATATCCATTCTATAATATGGCGACCAAAACTGAACTGCATAATCTAAATGGGGCCTAACTAGAGCAAGATATAGCTTGAGAACCACACCAGGTGTCTTGTTACTAACGCTGCGATTAATAAATCCAAGTGTCCGATTTGCCTTATTACGAACATTTATGCATTGATCCTTTTGTTTTAAATTCTTACTAATCATAACTCCCAGATCCCTTTCGCAATCCGACTTCGCAATCTCAACACTATCTAGCTCGTATCTTGTAACTCTATCATCATTACCTAACCTCAGAACTTTACATTTATCAGCATTAAACTTCATCTGCCAATCCTTTGACCATTTCAAAACCCTATCTAGATCAACTTGAAGTGATAGTGAGTCCTCCTCCGAATTAATTTCCCTACCGATTTTCGTATCATCGGCAAATTTGCAAATGTTGCTACTCAAACGTGAATCTAAATCATTTATAAGAACATAAGAACATAAGAACAAAGGTAACTGCAGAAGGCCTATTGGCCCATACGAGGCAGCTCCTATTCTATAACCACCCAATCCCACTCATATACTTGTCCAACCCGCGCTTGAAACAATCGAGGGACCCCACCTCCACAATGTTACGCGGCAATTGGTTCCACAAATCAACAACCCTGTTACTGAACCAGTATTTACCCAAGTCTTTCCTAAATCTAAACTTATCCAATTTATATCCATTGTTTCGTGTTCTGTCCTGTGTTGATACTTTTAATACCCTATTAATATCCCCCCGGTTATGTCCATTCATCCACTTGTAAACCTCTATCATGTCACCCCTAACTCTTCGCCTTTCCAGTGAATGCAACTTAAGCTTTGTTAATCTTTCTTCATATGAAAGATTTCTAATTTGGGGAATTAACTTAGTCATCCTACGCTGGACACGTTCAAGTGAATTTATATCCATTCTATAATATGGCGACCAAAACTGAACTGCATAATCTAAATGGGGCCTAACTAGAGCAAGATATAGCTTGAGAACCACACCAGGTGTCTTGTTACTAACGCTGCGATTAATAAATCCAAGTGTCCGATTTGCCTTATTACGAACATTTATGCATTGATCCTTTTGTTTTAAATTCTTACTAATCATAACTCCCAGATCCCTTTCGCAATCCGACTTCGCAATCACAACACCATCTAGCTCGTATCTTGTAACTCTATCATCATTACCTAACCTCAGAACTTTACATTTATCAGCATTAAACTGCATCTGCCAATCCTTTGACCATTTCAAAACCCTATCTAGATCAACTTGAAGTGATAGTGAGTCCTCCTCCGAATTAATTTCCCTACCGATTTTCGTATCATCGGCAAATTTGCAAATGTTGCTACTCAAACCTGAATCTAAATCATTTATATATATTATAAACAACAGAGGTCCCAGGACAGAGCCTTGAGGCACTCCACTTACAACATTTTCCCACTCTGACTTGATTCCATTTATACTAACTCTCTGTTTCCTTTGGTATAGCCATGCCCTAATCCAGCTTAATATAGCACCCCCAATACCATGAGACTCTATTTTTTTAATCAGTCTTTCATGTGGCACTGTATCAAAAGCTTTGCTAAAGTCAAGGTATACAACATCGCAATCCTTACCACTATCAACTGCCTCAACAATGCTAGAATAAAAAGATAACAAATTTGTTAAACATGAACGGCCATTTATAAAACCATGTTGCGACTCAATTATTAATTTATGTTTTTCAAGATGAAGACGAATTTTATTTGCTATTATAGATTCGAGTAACTTTCCCACAATAGACGTTAGGCTAATTGGTCGATAGTTAGACGCAAGTGATCTATCTCCTTTCTTAAAAACTGGTATCACATTAGCAACTTTCCAAAACTCTGGCACTCTGCCTGACTCTATTGATTTATTAAATATGGTTGACAGTGGGTCACAAAGCTCCTCTTTGCATTCTTTAAGCACCCTAGCAAACACTTCATCCGGCCCTGGGGATTTGTTTGGTTTGAGTTTTACTATTTGTTTAAGAACATCCTCCCTGGTAACTGCTAAACTCGTCAACCTGTCCTCGTCCCCACCCACATAGACTTGTTCGGCTGAAGGCATATTGTTAAGTTCCTCTTTAGTAAATACAGATACAAAATATTTATTAAAAATACTACTCATCTCTTCATCACTATCTGTTATTTGACCTGTCTCAGTTTTTAATGGACCTATCCTTTCCCTAGTCTTAGTACGATATAACTGAAAAAACCCTTTAGGATTTGTCTTTGCTTGCCCTGCTATGCGAACTTCATAGTTTCTTTTTGCTTTCCTTATCTCTTTTTTAACATTTCTAACCAGTTGTACGAATTCCTGTTCTAAAGTGACCTCCCCATTTTTAATCCTTTTGTACCAAGCTCTCTTTTTACCTATAAGGTTCTTCAAATTCTTTGTTATCCACTTTGGGTCATTAGTATACGATCTATTCAATTTGTATGGTATACTACGTTCCTGTGCTTTGTTTAGAATATTCTTAAATAAGTTATATATTGAATCCACATCGAAATCCCCATTTAAGTCACCTATCGCTGGGTTCATGTCTCGCTCCAAGACCGGCCCACACCCCATACCCAAGCCTTTCCAATCAATTTGACCCAAAAAATTTCTTAGGCTATTAAAATCAGCTTTTCGAAAATCTGGCACTTTAACAGAATTTTCTCTTACTGGTCTATTCCATTCTATGCTAAATCTGATTTCTTTGTGATCACTGCTCCCTAGCTCACTCCCTATTTCGATGTCATTAATTTGCGTTTCCCTGTTAGTTAACACTAAATCTAAAATATTATTTTCCCGTGTTGGTTCCTTAATGTGTTGCGTAAGAAAGCAATCGTCAATTAATTCTAGAAAATCTTCTGCTTCACTATTCCCTGTTTTGTTCAACCAGTTTATTCCGCTAAAATTAAAGTCACCCATGACATAAATACTGTTAGATCTAGATGCTCTAGATATTTCATCCCATAGATGCTTTGCTTCAATTCTGTCTAAATTTGGTGGCCTATATATTACTCCTATTATAATATTATTAGCTTTTTCGTTTAATTCAATCCAAATAGTTTCTGTGTGTGGCTCTGTTTTGATTCCCTCTTTGAGACTACATTTCAAATTGTCCCTAACATATATGGCTACTCCACCTCCTCGTCTAATATATCTATCTGTGTGAAATAGTTTAAATCCATATATTTGATATTCAGCTAATAGTTCTCTATTTTCTACATTCATCCACGTTTCGGTAAGTGCAATAATATCTATTTTTTCTGTGCAGACAAGAGCATTTAATTCGTTAATTTTATTTCTTAGACTTCTACTGTTAGTGTAATATACCCTAAGTGAATTGTTATTTTGCGGACCTTCTCTTTCCCTGATCGTTTTGCCAATTCCTTTCTCCCACAAACACATACTTTTATTACCTCCTTCCTCCAAATCAATTCCCATACCTCTATCTACTAACAGTTTAAACCCCAACAAACACCTCTAACCACTTCTTCTAGCGAGTTCGCAACAGCAACAACCCCAGCTCTCGATAGATGCACCCCATCACGAGCATACATTTCATTTCTTCCATAGAAGTGTTCCCAGTTGTCTATGAAAGATATTGCATTTGATTTGCAATATCTTTCCAGCCGGCAATTGACACCAAGTGCCCTCGATATCCAATATTATATATATTATAAACAACAGAGGTCCCAGGACAGAGCCTTGAGGCACTCCACTTACAACATTTTCCCACTCTGACTTGATTCCATTTATACTAACTCTTTGTTTCATTTGGTATAGCCCTGCCCTAATCCAGCTTAATATAGCACCCCCAATACCATGAGACTCTATCTTTTTAATCAGTCTTTCATGTGGCACTGTATCAAAAGCTTTGCTAAAGTCATGGTACACAACATCACAATCCTTACCACTATCAACTGCCTCAACTATGCTAGAATAAAAAGATAACAAATTTATTAAACATGAACGGCCATTTATAAAACCATGTTGCGACTCAATTATTAATTTATGTTTTTCAAGATAAAGACGAATTTTATTTGCTATTATAGATTCGAGTAACTTTCCCACAATAGACGTTAGGCTAATTGGTCGATAGTTAGACGCAAGTGATCTATCTCCTTTCTTAAAAACTGGTATCACATTAGCAACTTTCCAAAACTCTGGCACTCTGCCTGACTCTATTGATTTATTAAATATGGTTGACAGTGGGTCACAAAGCTCCTCTTCGCATTCTTTAAGCACCCTGGCAAACACTTTATCCGGCCCTGGGGATTTGTTTGGTTTGAGTTTTACTATTTGTTTAATTACATCCTCCCTTTGCTTAGAATATTTTTAAATAAGTTATATATTGAATCCACATCGAAATCCCCATTTAAGTCACCTATCGCTGGGTTCATGTCTCGCTCCAAGACCGGCCCACACCCCATACCCAAGACTTTCCAATCAATTTGATCCAAAAATTTTTTAGGCTATTAAAATCAGCTTTTCGAAAATCTGGCACTTTAACAGAATTTTCTCCTACTGGTCTATTCCATTCTATGCTAAATATGATTTCTTTGTGATCACTGTTCCCTAGCTCACTCCCTATTTCGATGTCATTAATTTGTGTTTCCCTGTTAGTTAACACTAAATCTAAAATATTATTTTCCCGCGTTGGTTCCTTAATGTGTTGCGTAAGAAAGCAATCGTCAATTAATTCTAGAAAATCTTCTGCTTCACTATTCCCTGTTTTGTTCAACCAGTTTATTCCACTAAAATTAAAGTCACCCATGACATAAATACTGATATATCTAGATGCTCTAGATATTTCATCCCATTGGTGCTTTGCTTCCGTTCTGTCTAAATTTGGCTCCTATTATAATTAGCTTTTTCGTTTAATTCTATCCAAATAGTTTCTGTGTGTGGCTCAGTTTTTATTCCCTCTTTGAGACTACATTTCAAATTGTCCCTAACATATATGGCTACTCCACCTCCTAGTCTAATATATCTATCTGTGTGAAATAGTTTAAATCCATTTATTTGGTATTCAGCTAATAGTTCTCTATTTTCTACATTCATCCACGTTTCGGTAATTGCAATAATATCTGTTTTTTCTGTGCAGACAAGAGCATTTAATTCGTTAATTTTATTTCTTAGACTTCTACTGTTAGTGTAATATACCCTAAGTGAATTGTTATTTTGAGGCCCTTCTCTTTCCCTGATCATTTTGTCAATTCCTTTCTCCCACAAACACATACTTTTATTGCCTCCTTCCTCCTAATCAATTCCCATGTCTCTATCTACTAACAGTTTAAACCCAAACAAACACCTCTAACCACTTCTTCCAACGAGTTCGCAACAGCAACAACCCCAGCCCTCGATAGATGTACCCCGTCACGAGCATACATTTCATTTCTTCCATAGAAATGTTCCCAGTTGTCTATGAAAGATATTGCATTTGATTTGCGATATCTTTCCAGCCGACAATTGACACCAAGTGTTCTCGATATCCAGTCATTTCCCACTCTCTTTCTTGGAAGAATGACACATATGATCGGGATTCCTCCCTTGCTCCTAACTAATTCTATGGCTGTTTTATACCTCTGAATCAGGCGATGAGTCACAATAACGTGGCTGAAGTATGTTGACCAGACCACACACTAGAAATTGAAGGGACGACGACGTTTCGGTCCGTCCTGGACCATTCTCAAGTCGGACAATCGACTTGAGAATGGTCCAGGACGGACCGAAACGTCGTCGTCCCTTCAATTTCTAGTGTGTGGTCTGGTCAACCTCTGAATCAGTTCCTCACTCCTAACTCGACCAACATCATTTCCTCCCACGCTAATGCAAATAATGGGATTGTTCCCATTTCCAGCCATAATATCATTCATGTTGTTTATAATATCACCAATGCCAGCTCCGGGATAGCAAACCCTTAACCTGTTCCCCCTTTCTCTAGCACAAAACCTTCTATCCAAATACCTTATCTGGGAATCTCCCACAACTAAGGTTTTCTTAGGTACTTCCTTTACTCTCTGAGGGGCCTGCGCTTCCTTGCTCTTCGTTGCTTTCCCTTTTGTGCGATCCGCAGTCTCACCACAGCACTCGTCCTCCAAAACGTCAAATGAATTAGAAGTTACTATGGCGTTTGAAGGCGGCTTTATCAAAGTCTTCTTAAGGCCCCTGTCTTTCACAACTCTCCAAGACGAGGTCCCTTTACTACTGGTCTCCTCCTTCGTTACTTCTCGTTGTTCTTTCAGCTGACGAACCTCCTCCCGCAGAGAGTCCAACTCTGTCCTCAGGGCTCCCACTAGAGTCACCAGGTCCTTCACTACACTAGAGTCACCAGGTCCTTCACTACACTAGAGTCACCAGGTCCTTCACTACACTAGAGTCACCAGGTCCTTCACTACACTAGAGTCACCAGGTCCTTCACTACACTAGAGTCACCAGGTCCTTCACTACACTAGAGTCACCAGGTCCTTCACTACACTAGAGTCACCAGGTCCTTCACTACACTAGTCACCAGGTCCTTCACTACACTAGAGTCACCAGGTCCTTCACTACACTAGAGTCACCAGGTCCTTCACTGCACTAGAGTCACCAGGTCCTTCACTACACTAGAGTCACCAGGTCCTTCACTACACTAGAGTCACCAGGTCCTTCACTACACTAGAGTCACCAGGTCCTTCACTACACTAGAGTCACCAGGTCCTTCACTACACTAGAGTCACCAGGTCCTTCACTACACTAGAGTCACCAGGTCCTTCACTACACTAGAGTCACCAGGTCCTTCACTACACTAGAGTCACCAGGTCCTTCACTACACTAGAGTCACCAGGTCCTTCACTACACTAGTCACCAGGTCCTTCACTACACTAGAGTCACCAGGCCCTTCACTACACTAGAGTCACCAGGCCCTTCACTACACTAGAGTCACCAGGCCCTTCACTACACTAGAGTCACCAGGTCCTTCACTGCACTAGAGTCACCAGGTCCTTCACTGCACTAGAGTCACCAGGTCCTTCACTACACTAGAGTCACCAGGTCCTTCACTACACTAGAGTCACCAGGTCCTTCACTACACTAGAGTCACCAGGTCCTTCACTACACTAGAGTCACCAGGTCCTTCACTACAGTAGAGTCACCAGGTCCTTCACTACACTAGAGTCACCAGGTCCTTCACTACACTAGAGTCACCAGGTCCTTCACTACACTAGTCACCAGGTCCTTCACTACACTAGTCACCAGGTCCTTCACTACACTAGAGTCACCAGGTCCTTCACTACACTAGAGTCACCAGGTCCTTCACTACACTAGAGTCACCAGGTCCTTCACTACACTAGAGTCACCAGGTCCTTCACTACACTAGAGTCACCAGGTCCTTCACTACACTAGAGTCACCAGGTCCTTCACTACACTAGAGTCACCAGGTCCTTCACTACACTAGAGTCACCAGGTCCTTCACTACACTAGAGTCACCAGGTCCTTCACTACACTAGAGTCACCAGGTCCTTCACTACACTAGAGTCACCAGGTCCTTCACTACACTAGAGTCACCAGGTCCTTCACTACACTAGAGTCACCAGGTCCTTCACTACACTAGAGTCACCAGGTCCTTCACTACACTAGAGTCACCAGGTCCTTCACTACACTAGAGTCACCAGGTCCTTCACTACACTAGAGTCACCAGGTCCTTCACTACACTAGAGTCACCAGGTCCTTCCTACACTAGAGTCACCAGGTCCTTCCTACACTAGAGTCACCAGGTCCTTCACTACACTAGAGTCACCAGGTCCTTCCTACACTAGAGTCACCAGGTCCTTCACTACACTAGAGTCACCAGGTCCTTCACTACACTAGAGTCACCAGGTCCTTCACTACACTAGAGTCACCAGGTCCTTCACTACACTAGAGTCACCAGGTCCTTCACTACACTAGAGTCACCAGGTCCTTCACTACACTAGAGTCACCAGGTCCTTCACTACACTAGAGTCACCAGGTCCTTCACTACACTAGAGTCACCAGGTCCTTCACTACACTAGAGTCACCAGGTCCTTCACTACACTAGAGTCACCAGGTCCTTCACTACACTAGAGTCACCAGGTCCTTCACTACACTAGAGTCACCAGGTCCTTCACTACACTAGAGTCACCAGGTCCTTCACTACACTAGAGTCACCAGGTCCTTCACTACACTAGAGTCACCAGGTCCTTCACTACACTAGAGTCACCAGGTCCTTCACTACACTAGAGTCACCAGGTCCTTCACTACACTAGAGTCACCAGGTCCTTCACTACACTAGAGTCACCAGGTCCTTCACTACACTAGAGTCACCAGGTCCTTCACTACACTAGAGTCACCAGGTCCTTCACTACACTAGAGTCACCAGGTCCTTCACTACACTAGAGTCACCAGGTCCTTCACTACACTAGAGTCACCAGGTCCTTCACTACACTAGAGTCACCAGGTCCTTCACTACACTAGAGTCACCAGGTCCTTCACTACACTAGAGTCACCAGGTCCTTCACTACACTAGAGTCACCAGGTCCTTCACTACACTAGAGTCACCAGGTCCTTCACTACACTAGAGTCACCAGGTCCTTCACTACACTAGAGTCACCAGGTCCTTCACTACACTAGAGTCACCAGGTCCTTCACTACACTAGAGTCACCAGGTCCTTCACTACACTAGAGTCACCAGGTCCTTCACTACACTAGAGTCACCAGGTCCTTCACTACACTAGAGTCACCAGGTCCTTCACTACACTAGAGTCACCAGGTCCTTCACTACACTAGAGTCACCAGGTCCTTCACTACACTAGAGTCACCAGGTCCTTCACTACACTAGAGTCACCAGGTCCTTCACTACACTAGAGTCACCAGGTCCTTCACTACACTAGAGTCACCAGGTCCTTCACTACACTAGAGTCACCAGGTCCTTCACTACACTAGAGTCACCAGGTCCTTCACTACACTAGAGTCACCAGGTCCTTCACTACACTAGAGTCACCAGGTCCTTCACTACACTAGAGTCACCAGGTCCTTCACTACACTAGAGTCACCAGGTCCTTCACTACACTAGAGTCACCAGGTCCTTCACTACACTAGAGTCACCAGGTCCTTCACTACACTAGAGTCACCAGGTCCTTCACTACACTAGAGTCACCAGGTCCTTCACTACACTAGAGTCACCAGGTCCTTCACTACACTAGAGTCACCAGGTCCTTCACTACACTAGAGTCACCAGGTCCTTCACTACACTAGAGTCACCAGGTCCTTCACTACACTAGAGTCACCAGGTCCTTCACTACACTAGAGTCACCAGGTCCTTCACTACACTAGAGTCACCAGGTCCTTCACTACACTAGAGTCACCAGGTCCTTCACTACACTAGAGTCACCAGGTCCTTCACTACACTAGAGTCACCAGGTCCTTCACTACACTAGAGTCACCAGGTCCTTCACTACACTAGAGTCACCAGGTCCTTCACTACACTAGAGTCACCAGGTCCTTCACTACACTAGAGTCACCAGGTCCTTCACTACACTAGAGTCACCAGGTCCTTCACTACACTAGAGTCACCAGGTCCTTCACTACACTAGAGTCACCAGGTCCTTCACTACACTTGAGTCACCAGGTCCTTCACTACACTAGAGTCACCAGGTCCTTCACTACACTAGAGTCACCAGGTCCTTCACTACACTAGAGTCACCAGGTCCTTCACTACACTAGAGTCACCAGGTCCTTCACTACACTAGAGTCACCAGGTCCTTCACTACACTAGAGTCACCAGGTCCTTCACTACACTAGAGTCACCAGGTCCTTCACTACACTAGAGTCACCAGGTCCTTCACTACACTAGAGTCACCAGGTCCTTCACTACACTAGAGTCACCAGGTCCTTCACTACACTAGAGTCACCAGGTCCTTCACTACACTAGAGTCACCAGGTCCTTCACTACACTAGAGTCACCAGGTCCTTCACTACACTAGAGTCACCAGGTCCTTCACTACACTAGAGTCACCAGGTCCTTCACTACACTAGAGTCACCAGGTCCTTCACTACACTAGAGTCACCAGGTCCTTCACTACACTAGAGTCACCAGGTCCTTCACTACACTAGAGTCACCAGGTCCTTCACTACACTAGAGTCACCAGGTCCTTCACTACACTAGAGTCACCAGGTCCTTCACTACACTAGAGTCACCAGGTCCTTCACTACACTAGAGTCACCAGGTCCTTCACTACACTAGAGTCACCAGGTCCTTCACTACACTAGAGTCACCAGGTCCTTCACTACACTAGAGTCACCAGGTCCTTCACTACACTAGAGTCACCAGGTCCTTCACTACACTAGAGTCACCAGGTCCTTCACTACACTAGAGTCACCAGGTCCTTCACTACACTAGAGTCACCAGGTCCTTCACTACACTAGAGTCACCAGGTCCTTCACTACACTAGAGTCACCAGGTCCTTCACTACACTAGAGTCACCAGGTCCTTCACTACACTAGAGTCACCAGGTCCTTCACTACACTAGAGTCACCAGGTCCTTCACTACACTAGAGTCACCAGGTCCTTCACTACACTAGAGTCACCAGGTCCTTCACTACACTAGAGTCACCAGGTCCTTCACTACACTAGAGTCACCAGGTCCTTCACTACACTAGAGTCACCAGGTCCTTCACTACACTAGAGTCACCAGGTCCTTCACTACACTAGAGTCACCAGGTCCTTCACTACACTAGAGTCACCAGGTCCTTCACTACACTAGAGTCACCAGGTCCTTCACTACACTAGAGTCACCAGGTCCTTCACTACACTAGAGTCACCAGGTCCTTCACTACACTAGAGTCACCAGGTCCTTCACTACACTAGAGTCACCAGGTCCTTCACTACACTAGAGTCACCAGGTCCTTCACTACACTAGAGTCACCAGGTCCTTCACTACACTAGAGTCACCAGGTCCTTCACTACACTAGAGTCACCAGGTCCTTCACTACACTAGAGTCACCAGGTCCTTCACTACACTAGAGTCACCAGGTCCTTCACTACACTAGAGTCACCAGGTCCTTCACTACACTAGAGTCACCAGGTCCTTCACTACACTAGAGTCACCAGGTCCTTCACTACACTAGAGTCACCAGGTCCTTCACTACACTAGAGTCACCAGGTCCTTCACTACACTAGAGTCACCAGGTCCTTCACTACACTAGAGTCACCAGGTCCTTCACTACACTAGAGTCACCAGGTCCTTCACTACACTAGAGTCACCAGGTCCTTCACTACACTAGAGTCACCAGGTCCTTCACTACACTAGAGTCACCAGGTCCTTCACTACACTAGAGTCACCAGGTCCTTCACTACACTAGAGTCACCAGGTCCTTCACTACACTAGAGTCACCAGGTCCTTCACTACACTAGAGTCACCAGGTCCTTCACTACACTAGAGTCACCAGGTCCTTCACTACACTAGAGTCACCAGGTCCTTCACTACACTAGAGTCACCAGGTCCTTCACTACACTAGAGTCACCAGGTCCTTCACTACACTAGAGTCACCAGGTCCTTCACTACACTAGAGTCACCAGGTCCTTCACTACACTAGAGTCACCAGGTCCTTCACTACACTAGAGTCACCAGGTCCTTCACTACACTAGAGTCACCAGGTCCTTCACTACACTAGAGTCACCAGGTCCTTCACTACACTAGAGTCACCAGGTCCTTCACTACACTAGAGTCACCAGGTCCTTCACTACACTAGAGTCACCAGGTCCTTCACTACACTAGAGTCACCAGGTCCTTCACTACACTAGAGTCACCAGGTCCTTCACTACACTAGAGTCACCAGGTCCTTCACTACACTAGAGTCACCAGGTCCTTCACTACACTAGAGTCACCAGGTCCTTCACTACACTAGAGTCACCAGGTCCTTCACTACACTAGAGTCACCAGGTCCTTCACTACACTAGAGTCACCAGGTCCTTCACTACACTAGAGTCACCAGGTCCTTCACTACACTAGAGTCACCAGGTCCTTCACTACACTAGAGTCACCAGGTCCTTCACTACACTAGAGTCACCAGGTCCTTCACTACACTAGAGTCACCAGGTCCTTCACTACACTAGAGTCACCAGGTCCTTCACTACACTAGAGTCACCAGGTCCTTCACTACACTAGAGTCACCAGGTCCTTCACTACACTAGAGTCACCAGGTCCTTCACTACACTAGAGTCACCAGGTCCTTCACTACACTAGAGTCACCAGGTCCTTCACTACACTAGAGTCACCAGGTCCTTCACTACACTAGAGTCACCAGGTCCTTCACTACACTAGAGTCACCAGGTCCTTCACTACACTAGAGTCACCAGGTCCTTCACTACACTAGAGTCACCAGGTCCTTCACTACACTAGAGTCACCAGGTCCTTCACTACACTAGAGTCACCAGGTCCTTCACTACACTAGAGTCACCAGGTCCTTCACTACACTAGAGTCACCAGGTCCTTCACTACACTAGAGTCACCAGGTCCTTCACTACACTAGAGTCACCAGGTCCTTCACTACACTAGAGTCACCAGGTCCTTCACTACACTAGAGTCACCAGGTCCTTCACTACACTAGAGTCACCAGGTCCTTCACTACACTAGAGTCACCAGGTCCTTCACTACACTAGAGTCACCAGGTCCTTCACTACACTAGAGTCACCAGGTCCTTCACTACACTAGAGTCACCAGGTCCTTCACTACACTAGAGTCACCAGGTCCTTCACTACACTAGAGTCACCAGGTCCTTCACTACACTAGAGTCACCAGGTCCTTCACTACACTAGAGTCACCAGGTCCTTCACTACACTAGAGTCACCAGGTCCTTCACTACACTAGAGTCACCAGGTCCTTCACTACACTAGAGTCACCAGGTCCTTCACTACACTAGAGTCACCAGGTCCTTCACTACACTAGAGTCACCAGGTCCTTCACTACACTAGAGTCACCAGGTCCTTCACTACACTAGAGTCACCAGGTCCTTCACTACACTAGAGTCACCAGGTCCTTCACTACACTAGAGTCACCAGGTCCTTCACTACACTAGAGTCACCAGGTCCTTCACTACACTAGAGTCACCAGGTCCTTCACTACACTAGAGTCACCAGGTCCTTCACTACACTAGAGTCACCAGGTCCTTCACTACACTAGAGTCACCAGGTCCTTCACTACACTAGAGTCACCAGGTCCTTCACTACACTAGAGTCACCAGGTCCTTCACTACACTAGAGTCACCAGGTCCTTCACTACACTAGAGTCACCAGGTCCTTCACTACACTAGAGTCACCAGGTCCTTCACTACACTAGAGTCACCAGGTCCTTCACTACACTAGAGTCACCAGGTCCTTCACTACACTAGAGTCACCAGGTCCTTCACTACACTAGAGTCACCAGGTCCTTCACTACACTAGAGTCACCAGGTCCTTCACTACACTAGAGTCACCAGGTCCTTCACTACACTAGAGTCACCAGGTCCTTCACTACACTAGAGTCACCAGGTCCTTCACTACACTAGAGTCACCAGGTCCTTCACTACACTAGAGTCACCAGGTCCTTCACTACACTAGAGTCACCAGGTCCTTCACTACACTAGAGTCACCAGGTCCTTCACTACACTAGAGTCACCAGGTCCTTCACTACACTAGAGTCACCAGGTCCTTCACTACACTAGAGTCACCAGGTCCTTCACTACACTAGAGTCACCAGGTCCTTCACTACACTAGAGTCACCAGGTCCTTCACTACACTAGAGTCACCAGGTCCTTCACTACACTAGAGTCACCAGGTCCTTCACTACACTAGAGTCACCAGGTCCTTCACTACACTAGAGTCACCAGGTCCTTCACTACACTAGAGTCACCAGGTCCTTCACTACACTAGAGTCACCAGGTCCTTCACTACACTAGAGTCACCAGGTCCTTCACTACACTAGAGTCACCAGGTCCTTCACTACACTAGAGTCACCAGGTCCTTCACTACCACTAGAGATCACCAAGTCCTTCACTACACTAGAAGTCACCAGGTCCTTCACTACACTAGAGTCACCAGGTTCATTCACTACACTAGGAGTCAACAGGTCCTTCCTAACACTAGAAGTCACCATGGGGGGCCCACTCAGGTCACTTACACTAGAGTCACCAGGTCCTTCACTACACTAGAGTCACCAGGTCCTTCACTACACTAGAGTCACCAGGTCCTTCACTACACTAGAGTCAGCCAGGTCCCTTCACTACACGAGAGTCACCAGGTCCTTCACTACACTAGAGTCACCAGGTCCTTCACTACACTAGAGTCACCAGGTCCTTCACTACACTAGAGTCACCAGGTCCTTCACTACACTAGAGTCACCAGGTCCTTCACTACATACTAGAGTCACCAGGTCCTTCCACTACACTAGAGTCCACCCAGGTCCTTCACTACACTAGAGTCACCAGGTCCTTCACTACACTAGAGTCACCAGGTCCTTCACTACACTAGAGTCACCAGGTCCTTCACTACACTAGAGTCACCAGGTCCTTCACTACACTAGAGTCACCAGTCCTTCACTACACTGAGTCACCAGGTCCTTCACTACACTAGAGTCACCAGGTCCTTCACTACACTAGAGTCACCAGGTCCTTCACTACACTAGAGTCACCAGGTCCTTCACTACACTAGAGTCACCAGGTCCTTCACTACACTAGAGTCACCAGGTCCTTCACTACACTAGAGTCACCAGGTCCTTCACTACACTAGAGTCACCAGGTCCTTCACTACACTAGAGTCACCAGGTCCTTCACTACACTAGAGTCACCAGGTCCTTCACTACACTAGAGTCACCAGGTCCTTCACTACACTAGAGTCACCAGGTCCTTCACTACACTAGAGTCACCAGGTCCTTCACTACACTAGAGTCACCAGGTCCTTCACTACACTTGAGTCACCAGGTCCTTCACTACACTAGAGTCACCAGGTCCTTCACTACACTAGAGTCACCAGGTCCTTCACTACACTAGAGTCACCAGGTCCTTCACTACACTAGAGTCACCAGGTCCTTCACTACACTAGAGTCACCAGGTCCTTCACTACACTAGAGTCACCAGGTCCTTCACTACACTAGAGTCACCAGGTCCTTCACTACACTAGAGTCACCAGGTCCTTCACTACACTAGAGTCACCAGGTCCTTCACTACACTAGAGTCACCAGGTCCTTCACTACACTAGAGTCACCAGGTCCTTCACTACACTAGAGTCACCAGGTCCTTCACTACACTAGAGTCACCAGGTCCTTCACTACACTAGAGTCACCAGGTCCTTCACTACACTAGAGTCACCAGGTCCTTCACTACACTAGAGTCACCAGGTCCTTCACTACACTAGAGTCACCAGGTCCTTCACTACACTAGAGTCACCAGGTCCTTCACTACACTAGAGTCACCAGGTCCTTCACTACACTAGAGTCACCAGGTCCTTCACTACACTAGAGTCACCAGGTCCTTCACTACACTAGAGTCACCAGGTCCTTCACTACACTAGAGTCACCAGGTCCTTCACTACACTAGAGTCACCAGGTCCTTCACTACACTAGAGTCACCAGGTCCTTCACTACACTAGAGTCACCAGGTCCTTCACTACACTAGAGTCACCAGGTCCTTCACTACACTAGAGTCACCAGGTCCTTCACTACACTAGAGTCACCAGGTCCTTCACTACACTAGAGTCACCAGGTCCTTCACTACACTAGAGTCACCAGGTCCTTCACTACACTAGAGTCACCAGGTCCTTCACTACACTAGAGTCACCAGGTCCTTCACTACACTAGAGTCACCAGGTCCTTCACTACACTAGAGTCACCAGGTCCTTCACTACACTAGAGTCACCAGGTCCTTCACTACACTAGAGTCACCAGGTCCTTCACTACACTAGAGTCACCAGGTCCTTCACTACACTAGAGTCACCAGGTCCTTCACTACACTAGAGTCACCAGGTCCTTCACTACACTAGAGTCACCAGGTCCTTCACTACACTAGAGTCACCAGGTCCTTCACTACACTAGAGTCACCAGGTCCTTCACTACACTAGAGTCACCAGGTCCTTCACTACACTAGAGTCACCAGGTCCTTCATACACTTGAGTCACCAGGTCCTTCACTACACTAGAGTCACAGGTCCTTCATTACACTAGAGTCACCAGGTCCTTCACTACACTAGAGTCACCAGGTCCTTCACTACACTAGAGTCACCAGGTCCTTCACTACACTAGTCACCAGGTCCTTCACTACACTAGAGTCACCAGGTCCTTCACTACACTAGAGTCACCAGGTCCTTCACTACACTTGAGTCACCAGGTCCTTCACTACACTAGAGTCACCAGGTCCTTCATTACACTAGAGTCACCAGGTCCTTCATTACACTAGAGTCACCAGGTCCTTCACTACAACTTCCATATTGCTATGATAATATAACAACACTCAGGAGCTCCGGTTAACACACCCTCTCACTGAGACTATCTGCGCCTGACTGTCTCAGGCGCAGATAGTCTATGGGAAGAGGTACCTATGGGAAGATAGTACCTATGGGAAGAGGTACGTCAGCTGAAACAACATCGGGAAGAAACGAAGGAGGAGACCAATATTAAAAAGACCTCGTCGTGGAAAGTCGTAAAGGACAGGGATCTTAAGAAAGACCTTGACAAGGCCGCCTACAGACGCCCTATAACGACTTCATATTCATTTGCCGTGTTGGAAGACGAGTGCTGTGGTGAGCCTGCAGTTCACTCAAAAGGGAAATCAACGAAGCGCAGGCCCCTCAAAGTACTCAGAAAGTAAAGGAGGTACCTAAGCGAATTTTGATTGTGGGAGACTCCCAGGTGAGGTATTTAGACAGAAGGTTTTGTGCTAAAGATAAGGAGAACAGGTTAAGGGTTTGCTATCCGGGAGCTGGAATTGGTGATATTATAAACAACATGAATGATATTATGACTGGAAATGGGAACAATCCCATTATTTGCATTAGCGCAGGAGGTAATGATATTGGTCGAGTTAGGAGTGAGGAACTGATTCAGAGGTATAAAACAGCCATAGAATTAGTTAGGAGCTCGTTGGAACCAGTGGTTGGAGGCGTTTGTTTGGGTTTAAACTGTTAGCAGGTAGTGGTATGGGAATTGATAGGGAGGAAGGAGGTAATAAAAGTATGTGTTTGTTGGAGAAAGAAATTGGCAAAATGATCAGGGAAAGAATAAAAAAAAAAATAGGGTCTCAAAATATCGATACACTTAGGGTACATTACACTAACAGTTGAAGTCTAAGAAACAAAATAAACGAATTAAATAATCTTGTCTATTTGAAAGGCTAAGAGTTAGGGGTGAATTGACAGAGGTATACAAGGGGATGAATGGACATTGCAAAGGGGATATTAATAGGGTATTAAAAGTAACAACACAAGACAGAACACGAAACAATTGGTATAAGTTGAATAAGTTTAGATTTAGGAAAGACTTGGATAAATACTGGTTCGGTAACAGGGTTGTTGATTTATGGAACCAATTACCGCATAAGTTTTGTATTGTTGCAAGCAATACAAAAGTATTGCATTCACTGGAAAGGCGAAGAGTTAGGGGTGACATGATAGAGGTTTACAAGTGGATGAATGGACATAACTAAAGGGATATGAATAGCTTATTAACAGCATCAACACAAGACAGAACACGAAACAATGGAAACTTTTCAATTGCAAAATTTAGATTTAGGAAAGACTTGGGTAAATACTGGTTCAGTAACAGGGTTGTTGATTTGTGGAACCAATTGCCGCGTAACGTGGTGGAGGTGGGGTCCCATGATTGTTTCAAGCGTGGGTTGGACATGTATATGAGTGGGATTGGGTGGTTATAAATAGGAGCTGCCTCGTATGGGCCAATAGGCCTACTGCAGATACCTTTGTTCTTATGTTCTTATGTTCTTATAACGTAGTGAAAGTGGGGTCCCTCGATTGTTTCAAGCGTGGGTTGGACATGTATATGAGTGGGATTGGGTGGTTATAGATAGGAGCTGCCTCATATGGGCCAATAGGCCTTCTGCAATTATCTTTGTTCTTATGTTCTTAAGAACATACGAGGGCTGGGGTTGTTGGAAGGATTAGTAAATGATTTGGTGAGTTTGGTTGGAGCTCTGAGAGCAGAGATGGATTCGCTGAGGGAGGAGGTACGACGGCTGAGACTTCGAGAGGAAACGAAGGAGGAGACCAGTGTTGACGAGACCTCATCGTGGAGAGTAGTGAAAGACAGGGGTCTTAAGAATACCTTGACAAGGCCGCCTACAGACGCCCTAAGGACGGCAAATTCATTTGCCGTGTTGAAGGACGAGTAATGTAGTGCGCCGGCAGCAAGGAAATCAGCGAGGAACGGCGGAGCGCAGGCCCCTCAGGCTGCTCAGAAAGTTAAGGCGGTACCGAAGCGAATTTTGGTTGTGGGAGGGATTCCCAGGTGAGGTATTTACTAGAGGTATTTACTGTATTTACTAAAGAGGAACTTAACAATATGCCTTCAGCCGAACAAGTCTATGTGGGTGGGGACGAGGACAGGTTGACGAGTTTAGCAGTTACCAGGGAGGATGTTCTTAAACAAATAGTAAAACTCAAACCAAACAAATCCCCAGGGCCGGATGAAGTGTTTGCTAGGGTGCTTAAAGAATGCAAAGAGGAGCTTTGTGACCCACTGTCAACCATATTTAATAAATCAATAGAGTCAGGCAGAGTGCCAGAGTTTTGGAAAGTTGCTAATGTGATACCAGTTTTTAAGAAAGGAGATAGATCACTTGCGTCTAACTATCGACCAATTAGCCTAACGTCTATTGTGGGAAAGTTACTCGAATCTATAATAGCAAATAAAATTCGTCTTCATCTTGAAAAACATAAATTAATAATTGAGTCGCAACATGGTTTTATAAATGGCCGTTCATGTTTAACAAATTTGTTATCTTTTTATTCTAGCATTGTTGAGGCAGTTGATAGTGGTAAGGATTGCGATAAGAACATAAGAACATAAGAACAAAGGTAACTGCAGAAGGCCTATTGGCCCATACGAGGCAGCTCCTATTCTATAACCACCCAATCCCACTCATATACTTGTCCAACCCGTGCTTGAAACAATCGAGGGACCCCACCTCCACAATGTTACGCGGCAATTGGTTCCACAAATCAACAACCCTGTTACTGAACCAGTATTTACCCAAGTCTTTCCTAAATCTAAACTTATCCAATTTATATCCATTGTTTCGTGTTCTGTCCTGTGTTGATACTTTTAATACCCTATTAATATCCCCCCGGTTATGTCCATTCATCCACTTGTAAACCTCTATCATGTCACCCCTAACTCTTCGCCTTTCCAGTGAATGCAACTTAAGCTTTGTTAATCTTTCTTCATATGAAAGATTTCTAATTTGGGGAATTAACTTAGTCATCCTACGCTGGACACGTTCAAGTGAATTTATATCCATTCTATAATATGGCGACCAAAACTGAACTGCATAATCTAAATGGGGCCTAACTAGAGCAAGATATAGCTTGAGAACCACACCAGGTGTCTTGTTACTAACGCTGCGATTAATAAATCCAAGTGTCCGATTTGCCTTATTACGAACATTTATGCATTGATCCTTTTGTTTTAAATTCTTACTAATCATAACTCCCAGATCCCTTTCGCAATCCGACTTCGCAATCACAACACCATCTAGCTCGTATCTTGTAACTCTATCATCATTACCTAACCTCAGAACTTTACATTTATCAGCATTAAACTGCATCTGCCAATCCTTTGACCATTTCAAAACCCTATCTAGATCAACTTGAAGTGATAGTGAGTCCTCCTCCGAATTAATTTCCCTACCGATTTTCGTATCATCGGCAAATTTGCAAATGTTGCTACTCAAACCTGAATCTAAATCATTTATATATATTATAAACAACAGAGGTCCCAGGACAGAGCCTTGAGGCACTCCACTTACAACATTTTCCCACTCTGACTTGATTCCATTTATACTAACTCTCTGTTTCCTTTGGTATAGCCATGCCCTAATCCAGCTTAATATAGCACCCCCAATACCATGAGACTCTATTTTTTTAATCAGTCTTTCATGTGGCACTGTATCAAAAGCTTTGCTAAAGTCAAGGTATACAACATCGCAATCCTTACCACTATCAACTGCCTTAACAATGCTAGAATAAAAAGATAACAAATTTGTTAAACATGAACGGCCATTTATAAAACCATGTTGCGACTCAATTATTAATTTATGTTTTTCAAGATGAAGACGAATTTTATTTGCTATTATAGATTCGAGTAACTTTCCCACAATAGACGTTAGGCTAATTGGTCGATAGTTAGACGCAAGTGATCTATCTCCTTTCTTAAAAACTGGTATCACATTAGCAACTTTCCAAAACTCTGGCACTCTGCCTGACTCTATTGATTTATTAAATATGGTTGACAGTGGGTCACAAAGCTCCTCTTTGCATTCTTTAAGCACCCTGGCAAACACTTCATCCGGCCCTGGGGATTTGTTTGGTTTGAGTTTTACTATTTGTTTAAGAACATCCTCCCTGGTAACTGCTAAACTCGTCAACCTGTCCTCGTCCCCACCCACATAGACTTGTTCGGCTGAAGGCATATTGTTAAGTTCCTCTTTAGTAAATACAGATACAAAATATTTATTAAAAATACTACTCATCTCTTCATCACTATCTGTTATTTGACCTGTCTCAGTTTTTAATGGACCTATCCTTTCCCTAGTCTTAGTACGATATAACTGAAAAAACCCTTTAGGATTTGTCTTTGCTTGCCCTGCTATGCGAACTTCATAGTTCCTTTTTGCTTTCCTTATCTCTTTTTTAACATTTCTAACCAGTTGTACGAATTCCTGTTCTAAAGTGACCTCCCCATTTTTAATCCTTTTGTACCAAGCTCTCTTTTTACCTATAAGGTTCTTCAAATTCTTTGTTATCCACTTTGGGTCATTAGTATACGATCTATTCAATTTGTATGGTATACTACGTTCCTGTGCTTTGTTTAGAATATTCTTAAATAAGTTATATATTGAATCCACATCGAAATCCCCATTTAAGTCACCTATCGCTGGGTTCATGTCTCGCTCCAAGACCGGCCCACACCCCATACCCAAGCCTTTCCAATCAATTTGACCCAAAAAATTTCTTAGGCTATTAAAATCAGCTTTTCGAAAATCTGGCACTTTAACAGAATTTTCTCCTACTGGTCTATTCCATTCTATGCTAAATCTGATTTCTTTGTGATCACTGCTCCCTAGCTCACTCCCTATTTCGATGTCATTAATTTGCGTTTCCCTGTTAGTTAACACTAAATCTAAAATATTATTTTCCCGTGTTGGTTCCTTAATGTGTTGCGTAAGAAAGCAATTGTCAATTAATTCTAGAAAATCTTCTGCTTCACTATTCCCTGTTTTGTTCAACCAGTTTATTCCGCTAAAATTAAAGTCACCCATGACATAAATACTGTTAGATCTAGATGCTCTAGATATTTCATCCCATAGATGCTTTGCTTCCATTCTGTCTAAATTTGGTGGCCTATATATTACTCCTATTATAATATTATTAGCTTTTTCGTTTAATTCAATCCAAATAGTTTCTGTGTGTGGCTCTGTTTTGATTCCCTCTTTGAGACTACATTTCAAATTGTCCCTAACATATATGGCTACTCCACCTCCTCGTCTAATATATCTATCTGTGTGAAATAGTTTAAATCCATATATTTGATATTCAGCTAATAGTTCTCTATTTTCTACATTCATCCACGTTTCGGTAAGTGCAATAATATCTATTTTTTCTGTGCAGACAAGAGCATTTAATTCGTTAATTTTATTTCTTAGACTTCTACTGTTAGTGTAATATACCCTAAGTGAATTGTTATTTTGCGGACCTTCTCTTTCCCTGATCGTTTTGCCAATTCCTTTCTCCCACAAACACATACTTTTATTACCTCCTTCCTCCAAATCAATTCCCATACCTCTATCTACTAACAGTTTAAACCCAAACAAACACCTCTATGTTGTATACCTTGACTTTAGCAAAGCTTTTGATACAGTGCCACATAAAATACTGATTAAAAAAATAGAGTCTCATGGTATTGGGGGTGCTATATTAAGCTGGATTAGGGCATGGCTATACCAAAGGAAACAGAGAGTTAGTATAAATGGAATCAAGTCAGAGTGGGAAAATGTTGTAAGTGGAGTGCCTCAAGGCTCTGTCCTGGGACCTCTGTTGTTTATAATATATATAAATGATTTAGATTCACGTTTGAGTAGCAACATTTGCAAATTTGCCGATGATACGAAAATCGGTAGGGAAATTAATTCGGAGGAGGACTCACTATCACTTCAAGTTGATCTAGATAGGGTTTTGAAATGGTCAAAGGATTGGCAGATGCAGTTTAATGCTGATAAATGTAAAGTTCTGAGGTTAGGTAATGATGATAGAGTTACAAGATACGAGCTAGATGGTGTTGTGATTGCGAAGTCGGATTGCGAAAGGGATCTGGGAGTTATGATTAGTAAAAATTTAAAACAAAAGGATCAATGCATAAATGTTCGTAATAAGGCAAATCGGACACTTGGATTTATTAATCGCAGCGTTAGTAACAAGACACCTGGTGTGGTTCTCAAGCTATATCTTGCTCTAGTTAGGCCCCATTTAGATTATGCAGTTCAGTTTTGGTCGCCATATTATAGAATGGATATAAATTCACTTGAACGTGTCCAGCGTAGGATGACTAAGTTAATTCCCCAAATTAGAAATCTTTCATATGAAGAAAGATTAACAAAGCTTAAGTTGCATTCACTGGAAAGGCGAAGAGTTAGGGGTGACATGATAGAGGTTTACAAGTGGATGAATAGACATAACCGGGGGGATATTAATAGGGTATTAAAAGTATCAACACAGGACAGAACACGAAACAATGGATATAAATTGGATAAGTTTAGATTTAGGAAAGACTTGGGTAAATACTGGTTCAGTAACAGGGTTGTTGATTTGTGGAACCAATTGCCGCGTAACATTGTGGAGGTGGGGTCCCTCGATTGTTTCAAGCACGGGTTGGACAAGTATATGAGTGGGATTGGGTGGTTATAGAATAGGAGCTGCCTCGTATGGGCCAATAGGCCTTCTGCAGTTACCTTTGTTCTTATGTTCTTAGGTATTTAGACAGAACGTTTTGTGCCAGAGATAGGGGGAACAGATTAAGGGTTTGCTATCCGGGAGCTGGAATTGGTGATATTGTTGGAAACATGAATGATATTATGACGGGAAATGGGAACAAACCCATTATTTGTATTAGTGCAGGGGGTAATGATGTTGGGCGAGTTAGGAGTGAGGAACTAATACAGAGATTTAGGACAGCCATTGAATTAGTTAGGAGCAAGGGAGGAATCCTGATCATAAGTGGCATTCTTCCAAGAAAGGGAGTGGGAAATGAATGGATGTCGAGGGCACTTGGTGTCAATTGCCGGCTGGCAAGATATTGCAAATCAAATGTAATATCTTTCATAGACAACTGGGAACGCTTCTATGGAAGAAATGAAATGTATGCTCGTGATGGGGTGCATCTATCGAGGGCTGGGGTTGTTGCGAACTCGTTGGAAGAAGTGGTTAGAGGTGTTTGTTTGGGTTTAAACTGTTAGTAGATAGAGGTATGGGAATTGATTTGGAAGAAGGAGGTAATAAAAGTATGTGTTCGTGGGAGAAAAGAATTGGCAAAATGATCAGGGAAAGAAAAGGGCCTCAAAATAACAATTCACTTAGGATATATTACACTAACAGTAGAAGTCTAAGAAATAAAATTAATGAATTAAATGTTCTTGTCTGCACAGAAAAAACAGATATTATTGCACTTACCGAAACGTGGATGAATGTAGAAAATAGAGAACTATTAGCTGAATATCAGATAAATGGATTTAAACTATTTCACACAGATAGATATATTAGACGAGGAGGGGGAGTAGCCATATATGTTAGGGACAATTTGAAATAAGAACATAACATAAGAACATAAGAACAAAGGTAACTGCAGAAGGCCTATTGGCCCATTCGAGGCAGCTCCTATTCTATAACCACCCAATCCCACTCATATACTTGTCCAACCCGCGCTTGAAACAATCGAGGGACCCCACCTCCACCACGTTACGCGGCAATTGGTTCCACAAATCAACAACCCTGTTACTGAACCAGTATTTACCCAAGTCTTTCCTAAATCTAAACTTATCCAATTTATACCCCATTATTTCGTGTTCTGTCCTGTGTTGATACTTTTAATACCCTATTAATATCCCCCTTGTTATGTCCATTCACCCACTTGTAAACCTCTATCATGTCACCCCTAACTCTTCGCCTTTCCAGTGAATGCAACTTAAGCTTTGTTAATCTTTCTTCATATGAAAGATTTCTAATTTGGGGAATTAACTTAGTCATCCTACGCTGGACACGTTCAAGTGAATTTATATCCATTCTATAATATGGCGACCAAAACTGAACTGCATAATCTAAATGGGGCCTAACTAGAGCAAGATATAAGAACATAAGAACAAAGGCAACTGCAGAAGGCCTGTTGGCCCATACGAGGCAGCTCCTATTCTATAACCACCCAATCCCACTCATATACTTGTCCAACCCGTGCTTGAAACAATCGAGGGACCCCACCTCCACAATGTTACGCGGCAATTGGTTCCACAAATCAACAACCCTGTTACTGAACCAGTATTTACCCAAGTCTTTCCTAAATCTAAACTTATCCAATTTATACCCATTGTTTCGTGTTCTGTCCTGTGTTGATACTTTTAATACCCTATTAATATCCCCCTTGTTATGTCCATTCACCCACTTGTAAACCTCTATCATGTCGCCCCTAACTCTTCGCCTTTCCAGTGAATGCAACTTAAGCTTTGTTAATCTTTCTTCATATGAAAGATTTCTAATTTGGGGAATTAACTTAGTCATCCTACGCTGGACACGTTCAAGTGAATTTATATCCATTCTATAATATGGCGACCAAAACTGAACTGCATAATCTAAATGGGGCCTAACTAGAGCAAGATATAGCTTGAGAACCACACCAGGTGTCTTGTTACTAACGCTGCGATTAATAAATCCAAGTGTCCGATTTGCCTTATTACGAACATTTATGCATTGATCCTTTTGTTTTAAATTCTTACTAATCATAACTCCCAGATCCCTTTCGCAATCCGACTTCGCAATCACAACACCATCTAGCTCGTATCTTGTAACTCTATCATCATTACCTAACCTCAGAACTTTACATTTATCAGCATTAAACTGCATCTGCCAATCCTTTGACCATTTCAAAACCCTATCTAGATCAACTTGAAGTGATAGTGAGTCCTCCTCCGAATTAATTTCCCTACCGATTTTCGTATCATCGGCAAATTTGCAAATGTTGCTACTCAAACCTGAATCTAAATCATTTATATATATTATAAACAACAGAGGTCCCAGGACAGAGCCTTGAGGCACTCCACTTACAACATTTTCCCACTCTGACTTGATTCCATTTATACTAACTCTCTGTTTCCTTTGGTATAGCCATGCCCTAATCCAGCTTAATATAGCACCCCCAATACCATGAGACTCTATTTTTTTAATCAGTCTTTCATGTGGCACTGTATCAAAAGCTTTGCTAAAGTCAAGGTATACAACATCGCAATCCTTACCACTATCAACTGCCTCAACAATGCTAGAATAAAAAGATAACAAATTTGTTAAACATGAACGGCCATTTATAAAACCATGTTGCGACTCAATTATTAATTTATGTTTTTCAAGATGAAGACGAATTTTATTTGCTATTATAGATTCGAGTAACTTTCCCACAATAGACGTTAGGCTAATTGGTCGATAGTTAGACGCAAGTGATCTATCTCCTTTCTTAAAAACTGGTATTACATTACTGTCAACCATATTTAATAAATCAATAGAGTCAGGCAGAGTGCCAGAGTTTTGGAAAGTTGCTAATGTGTTACCAGTTTTTAAGAAAGGAGATAGATCACTTGCGTCTAACTATCGACCAATTAGCCTAACGTCTATTGTGGGAAAGTTACTCGAATCTATAATAGCAAATAAAATTCGTCTTCATCTTGAAAAACATAAATTAATAATTGAGTCGCAACATGGTTTTAGAAATGGCCGTTCATGTTTAACAAATTTGTTATCTTTTTATTCTAGCATTGTTGAGGCAGTTGATAGTGGTAAGGATTGTGATGTTGTATACCTTGACTTTAGCAAAGCTTTTGATACAGTGCCACATGAAAGACTGATTAAAAAAATAGAGTCTCATGGTATTGGGGGTGCTATATTAAGCTGGATTAGGGCATGGCTATACCAAAGGAAACAGAGAGTTAGTATAAATGGAATCAAGTCAGAGTGGGAAAATGTTGTAAGTGGAGTGCCTCAAGGCTCTGTCCTGGGACCTCTGTTGTTTATAATATATATAAATGATTTAGATTCAGGTTTGAGTAGCAACATTTGCAAATTTGCCGATGATACGAAAATCGGTAGGGAAATTAATTCGGAGGAGGACTCACTATCACTTCAAGTTGATCTAGATAGGGTTTTGAAATGGTCAAAGGATTGGCAGATGCAGTTTAATGCTGATAAATGTAAAGTTCTGAGGTTAGGTAATGATGATAGAGTTACAAGATACGAGCTAGATGGTGTTGTGATTGCGAAGTCGGATTGCGAAAGGGATCTGGGAGTTATGATTAGTAAGAATTTAAAACAAAAGGATCAATGCATAAATGTTCGTAATAAGGCAAATCGGACACTTGGATTTATTAATCGCAGCGTTAGTAACAAGACACCTGGTGTGGTTCTCAAGCTATATCTTGCTCTAGTTAGGCCCCATTTAGATTATGCAGTTCAGTTTTGGTCGCCATATTATAGAATGGATATAAATTCACTTGAACGTGTCCAGCGTAGGATGACTAAGTTAATTCCCCAAATTAGAAATCTTTCATATGCAGAAAGATTAACAAAGCTTAAGTTGCATTCACTGGAAAGGCGAAGAGTTAGGGGTGACATGATAGAGGTTTACAAGTGGATGAATGGACATAACCGGGGGGATATTAATAGGGTATTAAAAGTATCAACACAGGACAGAACACGAAACAATGGATATAAATTGGATAAGTTTAGATTTAGGAAAGACTTGGGTAAATACTGGTTCAGTAACAGGGTTGTTGATTTGTGGAACCAATTGCCGCGTAACATTGTGGAGGTGGGGTCCCTCGATTGTTTCAAGCACGGGTTGGACAAGTATATGAGTGGGATTGGGTGGTTATAGAATAGGAGCTGCCTCGTATGGGCCAATAGGCCTTCTGCAGTTACCTTTGTTCTTATGTTCTTATGTTCTTATTAGCAACTTTCCAAAACTCTGGCACTCTGCCTGACTCTATTGATTTATTAAATATGGTTGACAGTGGGTCACAAAGATCCTCTTTGCATTCTTTAAGCACCCTAGCAAACACTTCATCCGGCCCTGGGGATTTGTTTGGTTTGAGTTTTACTATTTGTTTAAGAACATCCTCCCTGGTAACTGCTAAACTCGTCAACCTGTCCTCGTCCCCACCCACATAGACTTGTTCGGCTGAAGGCATATTGTTAAGTTCCTCTTTAGTAAATACAGATACAAAATATTTATTAAAAATACTACTCATCTCTTCATCACTATCTGTTATTTGACCTGTCTCAGTTTTTATTGGACCTATCCTTTCCCTAGTCTTAGTACGATATAACTGAAAAAACCCTTTAGGATTTGACAAAATCATTTGTCAGTTGTACGAATTCCTGTTCTAAAGTGACCTCCCCATTTTTAATCCTTTTGTACCAAGCTCTCTTTTTACCTATAAGGTTCTTCAAATTCTTTGTTATCCACTTTGGGTCATTAGTATTCGATCTATTCAATTTGTATGGTATACTACGTTCCTGTGCTTTGTTTAGAATATTCTTAAATAAGTTATATATTGAATCCACATCGAAATCCCCATTTAAGTCACCTATCGCTGGGTTCATGTCTCGCTCCAAGACCGGCCCACACCCCATACCCAAGACTTTCCAATCAATTTGACCCAAAAAAATTCTTAGGCTATTAAAATCAGCTTTTCGAAAATCTGGCACTTTAACAGAATTTTCTCCTACTGGTCTATTCCATTCTATGCTAAATCTGATTTCTTTGTGATCACTGTTCCCTAGCTCACTCCCTATTTCGATGTCATTAATTTGCGTTTCCCTGTTAGTTAACACTAAATCTAAAATATTATTTTCCCGTGTTGGTTCCTTAATGTGTTGCGTAAGAAAGCAATCGTCAATTAATTCTAGAAAATCTTCTGCTTCACTATTCCCTGTTTTGTTCAACCAGTTTATTCCGCTAAAATTAAAGTCACCCATGACATAAATACTGTAAGATCTAGATGCTCTAGATATTTCATCCCATAGGTGCTTTGCTTCCATTCTGTCTAAATTTGGTGGCCTATATATTACTCCTATTATAATATTATTAGCTTTTTCGTTTAATTCTATCCAAATAGATTCTGTGTGTGGCTCTGTTTTGATTCCCTCTTTGAGACTACATTTCAAATTGTCCCTAACATATATGGCTACTCCACCTCCTCGTCTAATATATCTATCTGTGTGAAATAGTTTAAATCCGTATATTTGATATTCAGCTAATAGTTCTCTATTTTCTACATTCATCCACGTTTCGGTAAGTGTAGTCTCAAAGAGGGAATCAAAACTGAGCCACACACAGAAACTATTTGGATAGAATTAAACGAAAAAGCAAATAATATTATAATAGGAGCTATATAGGCCACCAAATTTAGACAGAATTGAAGCAAAGCATCTATGGTATGAAATATCTTGAGCATCTAGATCTAACAGTATTTAAGTCATGGGTGACTTTAATTTTAGTGGAATAAACTGGGTGAACAAAACAGGGAATAGTGAAGCAGAAGATTTTCTAGAATTAACTGACGATTGCTTTCTTACGCAACACATTAAGGAACCAATGCGGGAAAATAATATTTTAGATTTAGTGTTAACTAACAGGGAAACACAAATTAATGTCATCGAAATAGGGAGTGAGCTAGGGAACAGTGATCACAAAGTTATCAGATTTAGCATCGAATGGAATAGACCTGTAGGAGAAAATTCTGTTAAAGTGCCAGATTTTTGAAAAGCTGATTTTAATAGCCTAAGAAATTTTTTGGGTCAAATAGATTGGAAAGTCTTGGGTATGGGGTGTGGGCCGGTCTTAGAGCGAGACATGAACCCAGCGACAGGTGACGTAAAAGGGGATTTCGATGTAGATTTAATATATAACTTATTTAGGAATATTCTAAACAAAGCACAGGAACGTAGTATACCATACAAATTGAATAGATCGAATACTAATGACCCAAAGTGGATAACAAATAATTTAAAGAACCTTATAGGTAAAAGGAGAGCTTGGTACAAAAGGATTAAGAATGGGGAAGTCAGGTTAGAACAGGAATTCATACAACTGGTTAGAAATGTTAAAAAAGAGATTAGGAGAGCAAAAAGAAACTATGAAGTTCGCATAGCAGAGCAAGCAAAGTCAAATCCTAAAGGTTTTTTTCAGTTATATCGAACTAAGACTAGGGAAAGGATAGGTCCATTAAAATCTGAGACAGGTCAAATATCGGATAATGACAAGGAGATGAGTAGTATTTTTAACAAATAAGAACATAAGAACATAAGAACAAAGGTAACTGCAGAAGGCCTATTGGCCCATACGAGGCAGCTCCTATTCTATAACCACCCAATCCCACTCATATACTTGTCCAACCCGTGCTTGAAACAATCGAGGGACCCCACCTCCACAATGTTACGCGGCAATTGGTTCCACAAATCAACAACCCTGTTACTGAACCAGTATTTACCCAAGTCTTTCCTAAATCTAAACTTATCCAATTTATATCCATTGTTTCGTGTTCTGTCCTGTGTTGATACTTTTAATACCCTATTAATATCCCCCCGGTTATGTCCATTCATCCACTTGTAAACCTCTATCATGTCACCCCTAACTCTTCGCCTTTCCAGTGAATGCAACTTAAGCTTTGTTAATCTTTCTTCATATGAAAGATTTCTAATTTGGGGAATTAACTTAGTCATCCTACGCTGGACACGTTCAAGTGAATTTATATCCATTCTATAATATGGCGACCAAAACTGAACTGCATAATCTAAATGGGGCCTAACTAGAGCAAGATATAGCTTGAGAACCACACCAGGTGTCTTGTTACTAACGCTGCGATTAATAAATCCAAGTGTCCGATTTGCCTTATTACGAACATTTATGCATTGATCCTTTTGTTTTAAATTCTTACTAATCATAACTCCCAGATCCCTTTCGCAATCCGACTTCGCAATCACAACACCATCTAGCTCGTATCTTGTAACTCTATCATCATTACCTAACCTCAGAACTTTACATTTATCAGCATTAAACTGCATCTGCCAATCCTTTGACCATTTCAAAACCCTATCTAGATCAACTTGAAGTGATAGTGAGTCCTCCTCCGAATTAATTTCCCTACCGATTTTCGTATCATCGGCAAATTTGCAAATGTTGCTACTCAAACCTGAATCTAAATCATTTATATATATTATAAACAACAGAGGTCCCAGGACAGAGCCTTGAGGCACTCCACTTACAACATTTTCCCACTCTGACTTGATTCCATTTATACTAACTCTCTGTTTCCTTTGGTATAGCCATGCCCTAATCCAGCTTAATATAGCACCCCCAATACCATGAGACTCTATTTTTTTTTAATCAGTCTTTCATGTGGCACTGTATCAAAAGCTTTGCTAAAGTCAAGGTATACAACATCGCAATCCTTACCACTATCAACTGCCTCAACAATGCTAGAATAAAAAGATAACAAATTTGTTAAACATGAACGGCCATTTATAAAACCATGTTGCGACTCAATTATTAATTTATGTTTTTCAAGATGAAGACGAATTTTATTTGCTATTATAGATTCGAGTAACTTTCCCACAATAGACGTTAGGCTAATTGGTCGATAGTTAGACGCAAGTGATCTATCTCCTTTCTTAAAAACTGGTATCACATTAGCAACTTTCCAAAACTCTGGCACTCTGCCTGACTCTATTGATTTATTAAATATGGTTGACAGTGGGTCACAAAGCTCCTCTTTGCATTCTTTAAGCACCCTAGCAAACACTTCATCCGGCCCTGGGGATTTGTTTGGTTTGAGTTTTACTATTTGTTTAAGAACATCCTCCCTGGTAACTGCTAAACTCGTCAACCTGTCCTCGTCCCCACCCACATAGACTTGTTCGGCTGAAGGCATATTGTTAAGTTCTTCTTTAGTAAATACAGATACAAAATATTTATTAAAAATACTACTCATCTCTTCATCACTATTTGTTATTTGACCTGTCTCAGTTTTTAATGGACCTATCCTTTCCCTAGTCTTAGTACGATATAACTGAAAAAACCCTTTAGGATTTGTCTTTGCTTGCCCTGCTATGCGAACTTCATAGTTTCTTTTTGCTTTCCTTATCTCTTTTTTAACATTTCTAACCAGTTGTACGAATTCCTGTTCTAAAGTGACCTCCCCATTTTTAATCCTTTTGTACCAAGCTCTCTTTTTACCTATAAGGTTCTTCAAATTCTTTGTTATCCACTTTGGGTCATTAGTATACGATCTATTCAATTTGTATGGTATACTACGTTCCTGTGCTTTGTTTAGAATATTCTTAAATAAGTTATATATTGAATCCACATCGAAATCCCCATTTAAGTCACCTATCGCTGGGTTCATGTCTCGCTCCAAGACCGGCCCACACCCCATACCCAAGCCTTTCCAATCAATTTGACCCAAAAAATTTCTTAGGCTATTAAAATCAGCTTTACGAAAATCTGGCACTTTAACAGAATTTTCTCCTACTGGTCTATTCCATTCTATGCTAAATCTGATTTCTTTGTGATCACTGCTCCCTAGCTCACTCCCTATTTCGATGTCATTAATTTGCGTTTCCCTGTTAGTTAACACTAAATCTAAAATATTATTTTCCCGTGTTGGTTCCTTAATGTGTTGCGTAAGAAAGCAATCGTCAATTAATTCTAGAAAATCTTCTGCTTCACTATTCCCTGTTTTGTTCAACCAGTTTATTCCGCTAAAATTAAAGTCACCCATGACATAAATACTGTTAGATCTAGATGCTCTAGATATTTCATCCCATAGATGCTTTGCTTCCATTCTGTCTAAATTTGGTGGCCTATATATTACTCCTATTATAATATTATTAGCTTTTTCGTTTAATTCAATCCAAATAGTTTCTGAGTGTGGCTCTGTTTTGATTCCCTCTTTGAGACTACATTTCAAATTGTCCCTAACATATATGGCTACTCCACCTCCTCGTCTAATATATCTATCTGTGTGAAATAGTTTAAATCCATATATTTGATATTCAGCTAATAGTTCTCTATTTTCTACATTCATCCACGTTTCGGTAAGTGCAATAATATCTATTTTTTCTGTGCAGACAAGAGCATTTAATTCGTTAATTTTATTTCTTAGACTTCTACTGTTAGTGTAATATACCCTAAGTGAATTGTTATTTTGCGGACCTTCTCTTTCCCTGATCGTTTTGCCAATTCCTTTCTCCCACAAACACATACTTTTATTACCTCCTTCCTCCAAATCAATTCCCATACCTCTATCTACTAACAGTTTAAACCCAAACAAACACCTCTAACCACTTCTTCTAGCGAGTTCGCAACAGCAACAACCCCAGCTCTCGATAGATGCACCCCATCACGAGCATACATTTCATTTCTTCCATAGAAGTGTTCCCAGTTGTCTATGAAAGATATTGCATTTGATTTGCAATATCTTTCCAGCCGGCAATTGACACCAAGTGCCCTCGATATCCATTCATTTCCCACTCCCTTTCTTGGAAGAATGCCACATATGATCGGGATTCCTCCCTTGCTCCTAACTAACTCTATGGCTGTTTTATACCTCTGAATCAGTTCCTCACTCCTGACTCGACCAACATCATTTCCTCCCACGCTAATGCAAATAATGGGATTGTTCCCATTACCAGCCATAATATCATTCATGTTGTTTATAATATCACCAATGCCAGCTCCGGGATAGCAAACCCTTAACCTGTTCCCCCTATCTCTAGCACAAAACGTTCTATCCAAATACCTTATCTGGGAATCTCCCACAACTAATGTTTGCTTAGGTACTTCCTTTACTTTCTGAGGGGCCTGCGCTTCCTTTCTCTTCGTTGCTTTCCCTTTTGCGCGATCCACAGTCTCTCCACAGCACTCGTCCTCCAAAACGTCAAATGAATTTGAAGTTGCTATGGCGTTTGAAGGCGGTTTTATCAAATATATAATATCTGTATTTACTAAAGAAGAACTTAACAATATGCCTTCAGCCGAACAAGTCTATGTGGATAGGGATGAGGACAGGTTGACTAGTTTAGCAGTTACCAGGGAGGATGTAATTAAACAATTAGAAAAACTAAAACCAAACAAATCCCCAGGGCCGGATGAAGTGTTTGCCAGGGTGCTTAAAGAATGCAAAGAGGAGCTTTCCGAGCCACTGTCTACCATATTTAATAAATCAATAGAGTCAGGCAGAGTGCCAGAGTCATGGAAGGTTGCTAATGTGGTACCAATTTTTAAGAAAGGAGATAGATCACCTGCGTCAAACTATCGGCCAATTAGCCTAACGTCTATTGTGGGAAAGTTACTTGAATCAATAATTGCAAACACAATTCGTCTCCATCTTGAAAAACGCAAATTAATAAATGAGTCGCAACATGGTTTTACAAATGGCCGTTCATGTTTAACAAATTTGCTAACTTTTTATTCTAGCATAGTTGAGGCAGTTGATAGTGGTAAGGATTGTGATGTCGTGTACCTTGACTTTAGCAAAGCTTTTGATACAGTGCCACATGAAAGACTAATTAAAAAAGTAGAAGCTCATGGTATTGGGGCTGCTATATTAACTTGGATTAGGGCATGGCTATTCCAAAGGAAACAGAGAGTTAGTATAAATAGGGTTAAGTCAGAGTGGGATAATGTTGTTAGTGGAGTACCTCAGGGCTCTGTCCTGGGACCTCTGTTGTTTATAATATATATAAATGATTTAGATTCAAGTTTGAGTAGCAACATTTGCAAATTTGCCGATGATACGAAAATCGGTAGGGAAATTAATTCGGAGGAGGACTCACTATCACTTCAAGTTGATCTAGATAGGGTTTTGAAATGGTCAAATGATTGGCAAATGCAGTTTAATGCTGATAAATGTAAAGTTCTGAGGCTAGGTAATGATGATAGAGTTACAAGATACGAGCTAGATGGTGTTGAGACTGCGAAGTCGGATTGCGAAAGGGATCTGGCAGTTATGATTAATAAGAATTTAAAACAAAAGGATCAATGCATGAATGTTCTTAATAAGGCGAATAGGACACTGGGATTTATTAATCGAAGCGTTAGTAACAAGACACCTGGTGTGGTTCTTAAGCTATATCATGCACTGGTTAGGCCCCATTTAGATTATGCAGTTCAGTTTTGGTCGCCGTATTATAGAATGGATATAAATTCACTTGAACGTGTCCAACGTAGGATGACTAAGTTAATTCCCCAAATTAGAAATCTTTCATATGAAGAAAGATTAACAAAGCTTAAGCTGCATTCACTGGAAAGGCGAAGAGTTAGGGGTGACATGATAGAGGTTTACAAGTGGGTGAATGGACATAACAGGGGGGATATTAATAGGGTATTAAAAATATCAACACAAGACAGAACGCGAAACAATGGGTATAAATTGGATAAGTTTAGATTTAGGAAAGACTTGGGTAAATACTGGTTCAGTAACAGGATTGTTGATTTGTGGAACCAATTGCCGCGTAACGTGGTGGAGGTGGGGTCCCTCGATTGTTTCAAGCGCGGGTTGGACAAGTATATGAGTGGGATTGGGTGGTTATAGAATAGGAGCTGCCTCGTATGGGCCAATAGGCCTTCTGCAGTTACCTTTGTTCTTGTGTTGCTGTTGCGAACTCGTTGGAACCAGTGGTTAGAGGTGTTTGTTTGGGTTTAAACTGTTAGTAGATAGTGGTATATATTAAAAAGTCTTTCCTAAATCTAAACTTATCCAATTTATACCCATTGTTTCGTGTTCTGTCTTGTGTTGATACTTTTAATACCCTATTAATATCCCCTTTGTTATGTCCATTCACCCACTTGTAAACCTCTATCATGTCATCCCTAACTCTTCGCCTTTCCAGTGAATGCAACTTAAGCTTTGTTAATCTTTCTTCACATGAAAGATTTCTAATTTGGGGAATTAACTTAGTCATCCTACGCTGGACACGTTCAAGTGAATTTATATCCATTCTATAATATGGCGACCAAAACTGAACTGCATAATCTAAATGGGGCCTAACTAGAGCAAGATATAGCTTGAGAACCACACCAGGTGTCTTGTTACTAACGCTGCGATTAATAAATCCAAGTGTCCGATATGCCTTATTACGAACATTTATGCATTGATCCTTTTGTTTTAAATTCTTACTAATCATAACTCCTAGATCCCTTTCGCAATTCGACTTCGCAATCTCAACACCATCTAGCTCGTATCTTGTAACCCTATCATCATTACCTAACCTCAGAACTTTACATTTATCAGCATTAAACTGCATCTGCCAATCCTTCGACCATTTCAAAACCCTATCTAGATCAACTTGAAGTGATAGCGAGTCCTCCTCCGAATTAATTTCCCTACCGATTTTCGTATCATCGGCAAATTTGCAAATGTTGCTACTCAAACCTGAATCTAAATCATTTATATATATTATAAACAACAGAGGTCCCATGACAGGGCCTTGAGGCACTCCACTTACAACATTTTCCCACTCTGACTTGACTCCATTTATACTTACTCTCCGTTTCCTTTGGTATAGCCCTGCGCTAATCCAGCTTAATATAGCACCCCCAATACCATGAGACTCTATCTTTTTAATTAGTCTTTCATGTGGCACTGTATCAAAAGCTTTGCTAATGTCAAGGTACACAACATCACAATCCTTACCACTATCAACTGCCTCAACTTTGCTGGAATAAAAAGTTAGTAAATTTGTTAAACATGAACGGCCATTTGTAAAACCATGTTGCGACTCATTTATTAATTTATGTTTTTCAAGATGGAGACGAATTGTATTTGCAATTATTGATTCAAGTAACTTTCCCACAATAGACGTTAGGCTAATTGGCCGATAGTTTGACGCAAGTGATCTATCTCCTTTCTTAAAAATTGATACCACATTAGCTACCTTCCATGACTCGGGCACTCTGCCTGACAAATTTATTTATTAAATATGGTAGACAATGGCTCGGAAAGCTCCTCTTTGCATTCTTTAAGCACCCTGGCAAACACTTCATCTGGCCCTGGTGATTTGTTTGGTTTTAGTTTTTCTAATTGTTTAATTACATTATTCCTGGTAACTGCTAAACTAGTCAACCTGTCCTCATCCCCACTCACATAGACTTGTTCGGCTGAAGGCATATTGTTAAGTTCTTTAGTATATACAGATATAAAATATTTGTTAAAAATACTACTCATCTCCTTGTCTTTATCCGTTATTTGACTTGTCTCAGATTTTAATGGACCTATCCTCTCCCTAGTCTTAGTTCGATATAACTGAAAAAAACTTTAGGATTTGACTCTGCTTGCCCTGCTATGCGAACTTCATAGTTTCTTTTTGCTTTCCTAATCTCTTTTTTAACATTTCTAACCAGTTGTATGAATTCCTGTTCTAAACTGACCTCCCCATTCTTAATCCTTTTGTACCAAGCTCTCTTTTTACCTATAAGGTAAAAAAGGTGTCCTATCCCCAAGACATTCCAATCTATTTGACACAAAAAATTTCTTAGGCTATTGAAATCAGCTTTTCGAAAATCAGGCACTTTAACAGAATTTTCTCCTACAGATCTATTCCATTCTATGTTAAATCTGATTTCTTTATGATCACTGTTCCGTAGCTCACTCTCTAGTTATAAATTAAAGCTGCATGGCATGGACCAATAGGCCTTCTGCAGTTGTCTATATTCTTATGCTCTTTTGTTCTTAAGCTGACTTATGTTCTTAAATATTTGCAATTATCGATTCAAGTAATTTTACCACAGTAGACGTTAGGCTAATTATAGTTCTTGATAATAAATTAGTTCTTGATAATAAAATAGTTTTTGATAATAAATTAGTTCTTGATAATAAAATAGTTCTTGATAATAAATTAGTTATAGATAATAAATTAGTTATGAATAATAAATTAGTTCGTGATAATAAATTAGTTCTTGATAATAAATTGGGTCCTGATAATAAATTATTTTTTGATAATAAATTATTTTTTGATAATAAATTAGTTCTTGATATTAAATTGAATAGTTCTTGATAATAAATTGATTAATTCTTGATAATAAATTGATTAGTTCTTGATAATAAATTGATTAGTTCTTGATAATGAATTGATTAGTTCTTAATATTAAATGAATTAGTTCTGGATAATACATTAATTAGTTCTTGATAATAAATTGATTAGTTCTTGAAAATAAATTGATTAGTTATTGATAATAAATTGATTAATTCTTGATAATAAATTGATTAGTTCTTGATAAATAAATTGATTAGTTCTTGATAATAAATTGATTAGTTCTTGATAATATATGATATCAGGTATTTAAAGCCAAAGAGTTTAAATTTATGCGTACATTATCGAAATCAGGTAAATAAAATATTGAGTTTGTTTCAAGAATTTTTATTCTAGAAAATTATTTTAAAATAATAACAACCCAGGCAGCATCAAACAGGCTTCACATGCACCTGACTCTCCAGGTATCTCACGTCACCTCCTCTTAGGGTGACCTATATATTAACCCGCAGACAAGAGAGACAACAACAACAACAAAAGAGAGCTGATAGCTTATTCATTTTCATTTTGGCGTGACATCTTTTACTGTCATAGTGACACTTTCCGAGACAATGGATACAATTCCTCAAGCTGATTATTTTCCTAGTCTTCCACGGTCGATCTTAACCGTCGTCAGGACTCTAGGTGAAGAATTTTCTGCGGACCAAATTTTAGAATTCATTAACACGTCAAAAGACAGTCTTAATGTATTGCATAATAACAATTCAACGATGTTATGCGCTTGCAAATTTCAGCTTGGAATTTTAGGTGCATTAACTCTTTCCTTTCGTACGCCTTCAGTTGTGATGACGGGGCAGTGGGAATATGTCTTTTGGGAAATTATTGACCTAGCACGATATTTGGCGCCTGAAAATAGTACAAATTTAAGTGCACTCGAGTCTACCACATTAAAACCCTGGATACTAAAAATATTCACGGACCCGGAGATGTGCCCTAACCCGTACCTGCGTCTGAAAATGGTCTACTTAATCAGCCTTTGGCCAAAGAATTTCTTGCAGGATGCCACCTCGGGAATGCAAGCAGCTGCAGGACTATTAATCAATAGAAAATATATGAATTTTGATCATCTTATTCCAGAGGGCGATCGTATAACAATACCTATTAGCCTTATGGTTATGTTAATGTGCCTTGATCAATATGGCCACCTTGCTGCTATTGGTGCTGCAGCCGCAGATCAGATAAGGAGACTTAATGTAGGACCAGAAGTATCATTACTCTACAATCTAGTGCAGGTTCTAAAGCAAATGGCAGAGGCATCCCTAAATTTAAGCAAAATGGATGGTTTATATATGTCCGAGAAAACTTTCAATTTGTATTTAGCGTTTTTGGATTTACGGAAACTCAGGAGGGCTTATGAATCTCCTGGCCTTGTTAAGGTCGCTGCAGATACCCTAGTCACTATCACGGTTTCAATTGTTACAATTTACTCGAACTTACAAGATAACAAAGGAAGCAGATACATGACGCTCGTGTCTCGCTTAGATAATTGTTACAAAAACATATGTAAAAACAAAAATTTTAGATCATTGTCTCAGGTTCTGCGGCTTGATCACGCACAGTGTCTGTCTTCCCTAAACAAGAAGGCAGCAGAATCCGGCATTTTCTTTCATCATTTCCCAGTACCAAGTCAGGAATCATCGGAGGAGATCCCGGAAGAGTTCAGAGACAGCGTGACGCAGGCGGTGATGGAGGCGCCGATACTGCTGCACTCGTCCAAGATGGTGATAGACGAGTCGACGCTGCTTCGCCTCCTGCTGGAGTCCCCCTCGGACCCCTTCACGCGGTGCCCTTTGGACCATGGCTCGTATTGTCGCCTTCCCGAACTCCAGGCGGACATTCTTGCATGGAAGAAAATACGAAAGTTTTGGAAACTCCAGGTGAACATTCTTGCATGTAAGAAAATACGAAAGTTTTGGAGTAATATAATTGATGGAAAAATCAACAAGGGATGAAAATGCTCAAGATGTTTGCTAACGCCGCCACCGTTTGCAGCTTTTTCCGGACATGTTAATTAAGTTTACTGAATTAATGAATTTAACTCTGCAAGAAATTACTCTGGTCTATTTTTTAATATATTCAAATTTTGTCACACATTTGAATAAGTTGTGTATTTTCTTTTAACCAATAATAATAATACAAATATTTATTTAATAAAAAAATAATAAAAGCAGCAATTTATTAATAGCCTATTCTCAACTATTTATCATAAATTTTATATCCATTAGTCATGAAAATATCTACCAGAATCATTGAGGAAATTTATAAAACAAGTAAAAATAGGATTCTGAGAACGATATACTGGAAATTATACTTTCCTTTATTACAGATTCTAATCATGTGTAATAAACTTTAAAAAATCAACCATTACAATCAGGTATATTTTATATTGATCTCTGGCAACCTGATAAGTTATCTTGAGTTATCTTGAGATGATATCGGGGCTTTTTAGTGTCCCCGCGGCCCGGTCCTCGACCAGGCCTCCACCCCCAGGAAGCAGCCCGTGACAGCTGACTAACACCCAGGTACCTATTTTACTGCTAGGTAACAGGGGCATAGGGTGAAAGAAACTCTGCCCAATGTTTCTTGTCGGCACCTGGGATTGAACCCAGGATCACAAGTCCAGCGTGCTGTCCACTCGGCCGACCGGCTCCCCTAAAGATCTAAAGATAAACCTAAAGATCCTAGCTTTCTCAACCGTATGAACTCCTACATGCTAATTCCCATAATCACCAAACCAATCAGAATATCTGTAACTTCCCTTTGACATAAAACAACTTTATTCGTATACACGTAAATGAGAGACTGAACTCGGTAAAATCATAAATATTATATGGGTGGTTATAGAATAGGAGCCGCCTCGTATGGGCCAATAGGCCTTCTGCAGTTACCTTTGTTCTTATGTAATGTTCGTAATAAGGCAAATCGGACACTTGGATTTATTAATCGCAGCGTTAGTAACAAGACACCTGGTGTGGTTCTCAAGCTATATCTTGCTCTGGTTAGGCCCCATTTAGATTATGCAGTTCAGTTTTGTTCGCCGTATTACAGAATGGATATAAATTCACTTGAACGTGTCCAGCGTAGGATGACTAAGTTAATTCCCCAAATTAGAAATCTTTCATATGAAGAAAGATTAACAAAGCTTAAGTTGCATTCACTGGAAAGGCGAAGAGTTAGGGGTGACATGATAGAGGTTTACAAGTGGGTGAATGGTCATAACAAAGGGGATATTAATAGGGTATTAAAAGTAGCAACACAGGACAGAACACGAAACAATGGGTATAAATTGGATAAGTTTAGATTTAGGAAAGACTTGGGTAAATACTGGTTCAGTAACAGGGTTGTTGATTTGTGGAACCAATTGCCGCGTAACATTGTGGAGGTGGGGTCCCTCGATTGTTTCAAGCGCTGGTTGGATAAGTATATGGGTGGGATTGGGTGGTTATAGATAGGAGCTGCCTCGTATGGGCCAATAGGCCTTCTGCAGTTACCTTTGTTCTTATGTTCTTATAATAGAAAAACAATAATATAAATCTTGTGCCAACACTTCTTCACAAAACTCTGAGCATCTATTTTCGGTCCAGGACGGACCGAAACGTCGTCGTCCCTTCACTTTCTAGTGTGTGGTCTGGTCAACATATTTCAGCCACGTTATTGTGACTCATTATCTGCTTACTCCATTGTATTTACATGCAAGCTGATATTGATCCTGAACTAAATCTGCTGTCACAAATCTACAATAACCAGCATATTGATCATCACTGCTGCACTTATTACACAGTAAACCTTGCGAGAAACAAACTCCAAAATAACACTTGCCTATTAGTTTTCAACCAAAATGTCAGATAACTTGGTAAACATTTTGATAATATGAATGCACTACTCAGCACGAGGTACTAAACTATCGTTCATTATTTTAACAAAAACATAGCTAAGTAAAGACCATACCCAACTTTACAACTTAGCCAGTAATAAAGCAATTCACAACGGTAGGCCAAATAAAACAAGAGGTGGCTATTACCAATATACCTTTATTTGAACATAAGAACATAAGAACAAAGGTAACTGCAGAAGGCCTATTGGCCCATACGAGGCAGCTCCTATTCACAGTGAGAGGTTGTAAGAACATAAGAACATAAGAACAAAGGTAACTGCAGAAGGCCTATTGGCCCATACGAGGCAGCTCCTATTCTATAACCACCCAATCCCACTCATATACTTGTCCAACCCGTGCTTGAAACAATCGAGGGACCCCACCTCCACAATGTTACGCGGCAATTGGTTCCACAAATCAACAACCCTGTTACTGAACCAGTATTTACCCAAGTCTTTCCTAAATCTAAACTTATCCAATTTATATCCATTGTTTCGTGTTCTGTCCTGTGTTGACACTTTCAACACCCTATTAATATCCCCCCGGTTATGTCCATTCATCCACTTGTAAACCTCTATCATGTCACCCCTAACTCTTCGCCTTTCCAGTGAATGCAACTTAAGCTTTGTTAATCTTTCTTCATATGAAAGATTTCTAATTTGGGGAATTAACTTAGTCATCCTACGCTGGACACGTTCAAGTGAATTTATATCCATTCTATAATATGGCGACCAAAACTGAACTGCATAATCTAAATGGGGCCTAACTAGAGCAAGATATAGCTTGAGAACCACACCAGGTGTCTTGTTACTAACGCTGCGATTAATAAATCCAAGTGTCCGATTTGCCTTATTACGAACATTTATGCATTGATCCTTTTGTTTTAAATTCTTACTAATCATAACTCCCAGATCCCTTTCGCAATCCGACTTCGCAATCACAACACCATCTAGCTCGTATCTTGTAACTCTATCATCATTACCTAACCTCAGAACTTTACATTTATCAGCATTAAACTGCATCTGCCAATCCTTTGACCATTTCAAAACCCTATCTAGATAGAGTGTCATATTGCAAATAGTGTCATTAATGACACTATTTGCAATAGTGTCATTAATGATAGAGAAGACTACTGTGAATATACCTATACTCAATTCTCTATTAAATTCCTGAAATCCACCTTGACTATTGGAACTATCTATAGATTTCCCAATATTAATATAACTGCACTCTCAGATAACTTAAGGAATCTTATATACAACAAGCTCAACAAAAATCATATCATTCTAGGAGGTGACTTCAATATTGATCTGTCAACAATATAGCCCTCAAGTCGATTATTTCCTAAACAGCATGAACTCCTGTATGCTAATCCCCACAATCACCAATCTCATCCTATTATAACTCAAACATCCGCTTCTACTTTGAATCAATTATGGATGAACATAACAGCTCCCCCTTGCATCTGGTATAATCACTGATAGAACAACTGACCACTATCCTACCTTCCTCATAGCAAACATGGACATAACACTACCAGATACCAAGAAACTTACCTTCAGGTTACACAGTGAAGGGTCAATAAGCAATCTCTCAAATACACTTCACAAAACAAACTGGTAATCTGAATTCAATAATACACAGGACATAAATTCATTAGCCAACATCTTCCTTTCCAAAACTATGCCTCAACAACACTCACTGTCCTCACCAAGCAAGTAACTGCTTAATGATTAAACAACCTCTGGTTCATAAGTGCCATACTCAAAGCGATCAAAAAGAAACATGAATATAAAAAAAACTTAGGAATTGCCTCGTTACAAAAGAAGTAGTTAAGACGTACTTCTCAATGTTTACCAGTATAGTAAGAAGAACGAAACTTTCCAATTATGAGAGTAGATTAAAAAAAGCAAAAGGATACATGGAAAGCCTCTACATTCCTAACATTCTAGGATCTAAACAGCAATCACATGACAAGATTGGAGATAAAATCTCCATGGATGGTTATACACCTGCGACAGATTTAGAAACAGCAACTGAATTTATTAGCTTCTTTTCATCAATTGGTGCTAACCTTGCCAGAAAAATCTCACAGACCACATAGACTTGTTCGGCTGAAGGCACATTGTTAAGTTGCATTCAATGGAAAGGCGAAGAGTTGGGGTGACATGATAGAGGTTTACAAGTGGGTGAATGGACATAACAAAGGGGATATTAATAGGGTATTAAAAGTATCAACACAAGACAGAACACGAAACAATGGGTATAAATTGGATAAGTTTAGATTTAGGAAAGACTTGGGTAAATAATGGTTCAGTAACAGGGTTGTTGATTTGTGGAACCAATTGCCGCGTAACATTGTGGAGGTGGGGTCCCTCGATTGTTTCAAGCATGGGTTGGACATGTATATGAGTGGGATTGGGTGGTTATAAATAGGAGCTGCCTCGTATGGGCCAATAGGCCTTCTGCAGTTGCCTTTGTTCTTATGACTTGACTCCATTTATACTAACTCTCTGTTTCCTTTGGTATAGCCATGCCCTAATCCAGCTTAATATAGCACCCCCAATACCATGAGCCTCTATCTTTTTAATCAATCTTTCATGTGGCACTGTATCAAAAGCTTTGCTAAAGTCAAGGTACACAACATCACAATCCTTACCACTATCAACTGCCTCAACTATGCTAGATTAAAAAGATAACAAATTTGTTAAATATGAACGGCCATTTATAAAACCATGTTGACTCAATTATTAATTTATGTTTTTCAAGATGAAGACGAATTTTATTTGCAATTATAGATTCGAGTAACTTTCCCACAATAGACATTAGGCTAATTGGTCGATAGTTAGACGCAAGTGATCTATCTCCTTTCTTAAAAACTGGTATCACATTAGCAACTTTCCATAACTCTGGCACTCTGCCTGACTCTATTGATTTATTAAATATGGTACACAAAGCTTCTTTTTGCATTCTTTAAGCACCCTGGCAAACACTTCATCCGGCCCTGGGGATTTGTTTGGTTTGAGTTTTACTATTTGTTTAAGAACATCCTCCCTGGTAACTGCTAAACTCGTCAACCTGTCCTCGTCCCCACCCACATAGACTTGTTCGGCTGAAGGCATATTGTTAAGTTCCTCTTTAGTAAATACAGATAAAAATATTTATTAAAAATACTACTCATTTCTTCATCACTATCTGTTATTTTACCTGTCTCAGTTTTTAATGGACCTAATCTTTGTCCGGTATAATTGGAAAAACCCTTTGGGATTTGTTTTTGCTTGCTCTGCTATGAGAACTTCATAGTTCCTTTTTGCTTTCCTTATCTCTTTTTTAGTATTTCTAACGCATTTTAATTGTTTATTTCTATATTTAACGCATTTGACGTATTAGAGGACGAGTGCTGTGGTGAACCAGTTGTTCAAAGAGGAGGTAAAGCAACGAGGAGCATTAAAGCGCAGGTCCCTCAAACTGCTCGAAAGGAAAAGGGAGAATCGAAGCGAATTTTGGTTGTGGGAGATTCCCAGGTGAGGTATTTAGACAGAACGTTTTGTGCCAGAGATAGGGGGAACAGATTAAGGGTTTACTATCCGGGAGCTGGAATTGGTGATATTGTTGGAAACATGAATGATATGACGGGAAATGGAAACAAACCCATTATTTGTATTAGTGCAGGGGGTAATGATGTTGGGCGAGATAGGAGTGAGGAACTAATACAGAGATTCAGGACAGCCATTGAATTAGTTAGGAGCAAGGGAGGAATCTCAATCATATGTGGCATTCTTCCAAGAAAAGGAGTGGGAAATGAATGGATGTCGAGGGCACTTGGTGTCAATTGCCGGCTGTAAAGATATTGCAAATCAAATTCAATATGTTTCATAGACAACTGGGAACACTTCTATGGAAGAAATGAAATGTATGCTCGTGATGGGGTGCATCTATCGAGGGCTGGGGTTGTTGCTGTTGCGAACTCGTTGGAACCAGTGGTTAGAGGCATTTGTTTGGGTTTAAACTGTTAGTAGATAGTGGTTTGGGAATTGATAGGGAGGAAGGAGGTAATAAAAGTATGTGTTTGTGGGAGAAAGGAATTGGCAAAATGATCAGGGAAAGAGAAGGGCCTCAAAATAACAATTCACTTAGGATATATAACACTAACAGTAGAAGTCTAAGAAATAAAATTAACGAATTAAATGCTCTTGTCTGCACAGAAAAAATAGATATTATTGCACTAACCGAAACGTGGATGAATGTAGAAAATAGAGAACTATTAGCTGAATATCAAATAAATGGATTTAAACTATTTCACACAGATAGATATATTAGACGAGGAGGTGGAGTAGCCATATATGTTAGGGACAATTTGAAATGTAGTCTCAAAGAGGGAATCAAAACTGAGCCACACACAGAAACTATTTTGATAGAATTAAACGAAAAAGCTAATAATATTATAATAGGAGTTATATATAGGCCACCAAATTTAGACAGAATGGAAGCAAAGCATCTATGGGATGAAATAGGGTTTTGATAGGGTCCATTTCAAAACCCTACTAGATAGGGTTTTGAAATGGTCAAAGGATTGGCAGATGCAGTTTAATGCTGATAAATGTAAAGTTCTGAGGTTAGGTAATGATGATAGAGTTACAAGATACGAGCTAGATGGTGTTGTGATTGCGAAGTCGGATTGCGAAAGGGATCTGGGAGTTATGATTAGTAAGAATTTAAAACAAAAGGATCAATGCATAAATGTTCGTAATAAGGCAAATCGGACACTTGGATTTATTAATCGCAGCGTTAGTAACAAGACACCTGGTGTGGTTCTCAAGCTATATCTTGCTCTAGTTAGGCCCCATTTAGATTATGCAGTTCAGTTTTGGTCGCCATATTATAGAATGGATATAAATTCACTTGAACGTGTCCAGCGTAGGATGACTAAGTTAATTCCCCAAATTAGAAATCTTTCATATGAAGAAAGATTAACAAAGCTTAAGTTGCATTCACTGGAAAGGCGAAGAGTTAGGGGTGACATGATAGAGGTTTACAAGTGGATGAATGGACATAACCGGGGGGATATTAATAGGGTATTAAAAGTATCAACACAGGACAGAACACGAAACAATGGGTATAAATTGGATAAGTTTAGATTTAGGAAAGACTTGGGTAAATACTGGTTCAGTAACAGGGTTGTTGATTTGTGGAACCAATTGCCGCGTAACATTGTGGAGGTGGGGTCCCTCGATTGTTTCAAGCACGGGTTGGACAAGTATATGAGTGGGATTGGGTGGTTATAGAATAGGAGCTGCCTCGTATGGGCCAATAGGCCTTCTGCAGTTACCTTTGTTCTTATGTTCTTATGTTCTTAAATATCTAGAGCATCTAGATCTAACAGTATTTTTGTCATGGGTGACTTTAATTTTAGTGGAATGAACTGGTTGAACAAAACAGGGAATAGTGAAGCAGAAGATTTTCTAGAATTAATTGACGATTGCTTTCTTACGCAACACATTAAGGAACCAACATGGGAAAATAATATTTTAGATTTAGTGTTAACTAACAAGGAAACGCAAATTAATGACATCGAAATAGGGAGTGAGCTAGGGAACAGTGATCACAAAGAAATCAGATTTAGCATAGAATGGAATAGACCTGTAGGAGAAAATTCTGTTAAAGTTGACCAGACAACACACTAGAAATTGAAGAGACGACGACGTTTCGGTCCGTCCTGGACCATTCTCACAATCGACTTGAGAATGGTCCAGGACGGACCGAAACGTCGTCGTCTCTTCAATTTCTAGTGTGTGGTCTGGTCAACATACTTCAGCCACGTTATTGTGACTCATCGCCTGCTTCTGTTAAAGTGCCAGATTTTCGAAAAGCTGATTATAATAGCCTAAGAAATTTTTTGAGTCAAATTGATTGGAAAGTCTTGGGTATGGGGTGTGGGCCGGTCTTGGAGCGAGACATGAACCCAGCGATAGGTGACTTAAATGGGGATTTCGATGTGGATTCAATATATAACTTATTTAAGACTATTCTAAACAAAGCACAGGAACGTAGTATACCATACAAATTGAATAGATCGAATACTAATGACCCAAAGTGGATAACAAAGAATTTGAAGAACCTTATAGGTAAAAAGAGAGCTTGGTACAAAAGGATTAAAAATGGGGAGGCCACTTTAGAACAGGAATTCGTACAACTGGTTTGAAATGTTAAAAAAGAGATAAGGAAATCACAAAGAAACTATGAAGTTCGCATAGCATGGCAAGCAAAGACAAATCCTAAAGGTTTTTTTCAGTTATATCGTACTAAGACTAGGGAAAGGATAGGTCCATTAAAAACTGAGACAGGTCAAATAACAGATAGTGATGAAGAGATAAGTAGTATTTTTAATAAATATTTTGTATCTGTATTTACTAAAGAGGAACTTAACAATATGCCTTCAGCCGAACAAGTCTATGTGGGTGGGGACAAGGACAGGTTGACGAGTTTTGCAGTTACCAGGGAGGATGTTCTTAAACAAATAGTAAAACTCAAACCAAACAAATCCCCAGGGCCGGATGAAGTGTTTGCCAGGGTGCTTAAAGAATGCAAAGAGGAGCTTTGTGACCCACTGTCAACCATATTTAGTAAATCAATAGAGTCTGGCATAGTGCCAGAGTTATGGAAAGTTGCTAATGTGATACCAGTTTTTAAGAAAGGAGATAGATCACTTGCATCTAACTATCGACCAATTAGCCTAACGTCTATTGTGGGAAAGATACTCGAATCTATAATAGCAAATAAAATTCGTCTTCATCTTGAAAAACATAAATTAATAATTGAGTCGCAACATGGTTTTATAAATGGCCGTTCATGTTTAACAATTTTGTTATCTTTTTATTCTAGCATAGTTGAGGCAGTTGATAGTGGTAAGGATTGTGATTTTGTGTACCTTGACTTTAGCAAAGCTTTTGATACAGTGCCACATGAAAGACTGATTAAAAAAATAGAAGCTCATGGTATTTTAGACAGAATGGAAGCAAAGCATCTATGGGATGAAATATCTAGAGCATCTAGATCTAACAGTATTTATGTCATGGGTGACTTTAATTTTAGCGGAATAAACTGGTTGAACAAAACAGGGAATAGTGAAGCAGAAGATTTTCTAGAATTAATTGACGATTGCTTTCTTACGCAACACATTAAGGAACCAACACGGGAAAATAATATTTTAGATTTAGTGTTAACTAACAGGGAAACGCAAATTAATGACATCGAAATAGGGAGTGAGCTAGGGAGCAGTGATCACAAAGAAATCAGATTTAGCATAGAATGGAATAGACCAGTAGGAGAAAATTCTGTTAAAGTGCCAGATTTTCGAAAAGCTGATTTTAATAGCCTAAGAAATTTTTTGGGTCAAATTGATTGGAAAGGCTTGGGTATGGGGTGTGGGCCGGTCTTGGAGCGAGACATGAACCCAGCGATAGGTGACTTAAATGGGGATTTCGATGTGGATTCTATATATAACTTATTTAAGAATATTCTAAACAAAGCACAGGAACGTAGTATACCATACAAATTGAATAGATCGTATACTAATGACCCAAAGTGGATAACAAAGAATTTGAAGAACCTTATAGGTAAAAAGAGAGCTTGGTACAAAAGGATTAAAAATGGGGAGGTCACTTTAGAACAGGAATTCGTACAACTGGTTAGAAATGTTAAAAAAGAGATAAGGAAAGCAAAAAGAAACTATGAAGTTCGCATAGCAGGGCAAGCAAAGACAAATCCTAAAGGGTTTTTTCAGTTATATCGTACTAAGACTAGGGAAAGGATAGGTCCATTAAAAACTGAGACAGGTCAAATAACAGATAGTGATGAAGAGATGAGTAGTATTTTTAATAAACATTTTGTATCTGTATTTACTAAAGAGGAACTTAACAATATGCCTTCAGCCGAACAAGTCTATGTGGGTGGGGACGAGGACAGGTTGACGAGTTTAGCAGTTACCAGGGAGGATGTTCTTAAACAAATAGTAAAACTCAAACCAAACAAATCCCCAGGGCCGGATGAAGTGTTTGCTAGGGTGCTTAAAGAATGCAAAGAGGAGCTTTGTGACCCACTGTCAACCATATTTAATAAATCAATAGAGTCAGGCAGAGTGCCAGAGTTTTGGAAAGTTGCTAATGTGATACCAGTTTTTAAGAAAGGAGATAGATCACTTGCGTCTAACTATCGACCAATTAGCCTAACGTCTATTGTGGGAAAGTTACTCGAATCTATAATAGCAAATAAAATTCGTCTTCATCTTGAAAAACATAAATTAATAATTGAGTCGCAACATGGTTTTATAAATGGCCGTTCATGTTTAACAAATTTGTTATCTTTTTATTCTAGCATTGTTGAGGCAGTTGATAGTGGTAAGGATTGCGATGTTGTATACCTTGACTTTAGCAAAGCTTTTGATACAGTGCCACATGAAAGACTGATTAAAAAAATAGAGTCTCATGGTATTGGGGGTGCTATATTAAGCTGGATTAGGGCATGGCTATACCAAAGGAAACAGAGAGTTAGTATAAATGGAATCAAGTCAGAGTGGGAAAATGTTGTAAGTGGAGTGCCTCAAGGCTCTGTCCTGGAACCTCTGTTGTTTATAATATATATAAATGATTTAGATTCAGGTTTGAGTAGCAACATTTGCAAATTTGCCGATGATATGAAAATCGGTAGGGAAATTAATTCGGAGGAGGACTCACTATCACTTCAAGTTGATCTAGATAGGGTTTTGAAATGGTCAAAGGATTGGCAGATGCAGTTTAATGCTGATAAATGTAAAGTTCTGAGGTTAGGTAATGATGATAGAGTTACAAGATACGAGCTAGATGGTGTTGTGATTGCGAAGTCGGATTGCGAAAGGGATCTGGGAGTTATGATTAGTAAGAATTTAAAACAAAAGGATCAATGCATAAATGTTCGTAATAAGGCAAATCGGACACTTGGATTTATTAATCGCAGCGTTAGTAACAAGACACCTGGTGTGGTTCTCAAGCTATATCTTGCTCTAGTTAGGCCCCATTTAGATTATGCAGTTCAGTTTTGGTCGCCATATTATAGAATGGATATAAATTCACTTGAACGTGTCCAGCGTAGGATGACTAAGTTAATTCCCCAAATTAGAAATCTTTCATATGAAGAAAGATTAACAAAGCTTAAGTTGCATTCACTGGAAAGGCGAAGAGTTAGGGGTGACATGATAGAGGTTTACAAGTGGATGAATGGACATAACCGGGGGGATATTAATAGGGTATTAAAAGTATCAACACAGGACAGAACACGAAACAATGGATATAAATTGGATAAGTTTAGATTTAGGAAAGACTTGGGTAAATACTGGTTCAGTAACAGGGTTGTTGATTTGTGGAACCAATTGCCGCGTAACATTGTGGAGGTGGGGTCCCTCGATTGTTTCAAGCACGGGTTGGACAAGTATATGAGTGGGATTGGGTGGTTATAGAATAGGAGCTGCCTCGTATGGGCCAACAGGCCTTCTGCAGTTGCCTTTGTTCTTATGTTCTTATGTAGTTGTACGAATTCCTGTTCTAAAGTGACCTCCCCATTTTTAATCCTTTTGTACCAAGCTCTCTTTTTACCTATAAGGTTCTTCAAATTCTTTGTTATCCACTTTGGGTCATTAGTATACGATCTATTCAATTTGTATGGTATACTACGTTCCTGTGCTTTGTTTAGAATATTCTTAAATAAGTTATATATTGAATCCACATCGAAATCCCCATTTAAGTCACCTATCGCTGGGTTCATGTCTCGCTCCAAGACCGGCCCACACCCCATACCCAAGCCTTTCCAATCAATTTGACCCAAAAAAATTCTTAGGCTATTAAAATCAGCTTTTCGAAAATCTGGCACTTTAACAGAATTTTCTCCTACTGGTCTATTCCATTCTATGCTAAATCTGATTTCTTTGTGATCACTGCTCCCTAGCTCACTCCCTATTTCGATGTCATTAATTTGCGTTTCCCTGTTAGTTAACACTAAATCTAAAATATTATTTTCCCGTGTTGGTTCCTTAATGTGTTGCGTAAGAAAGCAATCGTCAATTAATTCTAGAAAATCTTCTGCTTCACTATTCCCTGTTTTGTTCAACCAGTTTATTCCGCTAAAATTAAAGTCACCCATGACATAAATACTGTTAGATCTAGATGCTCTAGATATTTCATCCCATAGATGCTTTGCTTCCATTCTGTCTAAATTTGGTGGCCTATATATTACTCCTATTATAATATTGTTAGCTTTTTCGTTTAATTCAATCCAAATAGTTTCTGTGTGTGGCTCTGTTTTGATTCCCTCTTTGAGACTACATTTCAAATTATCCCTAACATATATGGCTACTCCACCTCCTCGTCTAATATATCTATCTGTGTGAAATAGTTTAAATCCATATATTTGATATTCAGCTAATAGTTCTCTATTTTCTACATTCATCCACGTTTCGGTAAATGCAATAATATCTATTTTTTCTGTGCAGACAAGAGCATTTAATTCGTTAATTTTATTTCTTAGACTTCTACTGTTAGTGTAATATACCCTAAGTGAATTGTTATTTTGCGGACCTTCTCTTTCCCTGATCGTTTTGCCAATTCCTTTCTCCCACAAACACATACTTTTATTACCTCCTTCCTCCAAATCAATTCCCATACCTCTATCTACTAACAGTTTAAACCCAAACAAACACCTCTAACCACTTCTTCTAGCGAGTTCGCAACAGCAACAACCCCAGCTCTCGATAGATGCACCCCATCACGAGCATACATTTCATTTCTTCCATAGAAGTGTTCCCAGTTGTCTATGAAAGATATTGCATTTGATTTGCAATATCTTTCCAGCCGGCAATTGACACCAAGTGCCCTCGATATCCATTCATTTCCCACTCCCTTTCTTGGAAGAATGCCACATATGATCGGGATTCCTCCCTTGCTCCTAACTAACTCTATGGCTGTTTTATACCTCTGAATCAGTTCCTCACTCCTGACTCGACCAACATCATTTCCTCCCACGCTAATGCAAATAATGGGATTGTTCCCATTACCAGCCATAATATCATTCATGTTGTTTATTATATCACCAATGCCAGCTCCGGGATAGCAAACCTGTTCCCCCTATCTCTAGCACAAAACGTTCCATCCAAATACCTTATCTGGGAATCTCCCACAACTAATGTTTGTTTAGGTACTTCCTTTACTTTCTGAGGGGCCTGCGCTTCCTTTCTCTTCGTTGCTTTCCCTTTTGCGCGATCCACAGTCTCTCCACAGCACTCGTCCTCCAAAACGTCAAATGAATTTGAAGTTGCTATGGCGTTTGAAGGCGGCTTTATCAAAGTCTTCTTAAGGCCCCTGTCTTTCGCAACTCTCCAAGACGAGGTCCCTTTACTGCTGGTCTCCTCCTTCGTTACTTCTCGTTGTTTTTTAAGCTGACGCACCTCCTCCCGCAGAGAGTCCAACTCTGTCCTCTGGGCTCCCACTAGAGTCACCAGGTCCTTCACTACAACTTCCATATTGCTATGATAATATAACATGAATATTAATATTATGAATATTTATAATATAATACTATGAATATTAAAGATTATGAATTATTGAGCAACAGTAAGAGCAAACATATTAATTACCAAATCATTATTTCTGGCAATAAATTATTCACTGTAAAGATCATATATGCATGATATGGAAATCAGTAATAATCTTAGATAAATTTGTACGAAATAAATGTCTTATCTGTAAGACGATTTCTGTAACGCCATTTCATCATTTGTCCTCGTGGTCACTGAATCCCAAAAAAGAAAGAACCCGAGGTGAATATCACAAATGATGAGAAACAACTTGTCGACTCCTCGAATACACGCCGAACTCAGAGAAATTTAAGTAGCATTTGATTAGGCTACGAATTATTTCAAATATTCATGAACACTGAGAACATGTGGAAAATAAACTAACGTTGTGTATTAGGTATCCATGCTGTATAACGACTGACTACCCACACATATACAATCTAGGATGATGCATCAAACGAGAATGGTATACTTAACATAAGCGTATCAAATACTAAGGTCTGCCGAAACCGCGTCAGCGAGTCCCAGGTGTCCACTGCTGTGTACGTGTAATTACGGGTCGTGGCTTCAATTGTTGACGCGTTATTAACTGGCAGGGCACTATAGAACACGTGAATAGGTAATTGTTGACTATTAAACTTGTATCAACGTAATTCTTGTCGATAAAAACTCCCCAGTCACTATCACGTGTCTCGCCACTCTTCACGCCAGGGATGCCTTGTGTACAATGGCGTCTCCGCCTTCCCTCAACCCGTCTCTCACATTCACCACAGAAATTATTAATCACGGATAACTCTTTTTTGCGTAATTATTGATGTAATACGTTAATGAGAACTGGGTTGCAATTATAGGGACGTAAATATTATCATATTCTCGTTTAATGGTGTTAAACAAGAAATGGAGAAGATTTTTATTATCTCCATAGCATTCGTACGTAACAGATAAAACTGCTACTGATAATAATTTCAGTTATTAACTCTCGGTTTTAGATTATCGGGAGTCATATTATCCGTAGGTAATTATTACACGAAATACTGATAATTTTAGAGAACCACATTCAATTCTCTAACACATTTGTAATAAACGTGTCTATCTAGACATTATCTGACGCAATTTTGCTACTCAATTTCATGAGAATTCTAGCACTAATACGCAGATGAAATGGTTTAATTTATGTTTACACTACCAATAATGAAATTAATAACTACTGTAGTTAGTATATAATGATGATGATGTATTATAATACAATAGTAGTTTGTTAGTGTTGGAAATTTCCAACATAACTCTAGGGGGAGAAAACTCGGGTCGCAGTGACATACCTATCCCGAAGTTAGTATTAATGTTAGAATGTTAGTACGTTAGTACACACATAACGGATGTCCCGTAATTGTCAAGGACATACAAGACTTTAAGTCTTGTAAATGAACTCATGTTAAATGGAAAACATGGAATTGTGAATCATCTAAAGTTATTGACTAATAAAGCCTACAATGTATTCCTTGACTGGTGTCGCGATGACATGTAACGGTTATTTTACTAAGTCTTAAAGTTTTGCAAACTCATAGATGCTCTAGATGAAATAATGTTATAGTTGATAGCCTGCACAAACAAATTATGGATTAAATTATACAATTTAAAGTAACTGAGAATCCACTGTGAGGTGAATGTCTTGGGTCATTGTGACTTGTAACTGATTTGTTACTTGACATCACAACACAGCATCATCATGATTACTCAAATTGGCTGGGAAATTATTTGCTCCTAGTCAGAGCTATAAAAAGCTTGTAGTTTCCGTTTGCATTGTTGAGCAGCTGCTCTAGTTGGGCGGGTGCTCTGTGGATCAGAATTGTTGTCCTCGGAAACTGTAGGTGAAGCTGGTTCTGTTAAACACTCTCGTTCTGCTAATTCGAGAGGTACCAACTTCTCTAATGTTTTTAGGGTAGTAGTGCCTCGGCACAAAACCCGTACTACTCTCAGGATGCCTTGGTGATCTGGGTGGATAGAGACAATTTTGCCTATAGGCCATTCTGACCTTGGTCCATCACTGTCAACCAATACTAGGTCTCCTGGTTTGAGTTGAATTTTATTATAGGGGCTCGAAGCTCTATAGTGGTACTCTCGTAGAGCTGTGAAGTACTCTCGAGTCCACACCTCATTCCACCTTTCAATTACTCTCGAGAGATGTTGGTAACTTTCCACTAAGTCACTCTTGGTTACATGGGAAGGGTCGACGGGATCCTCTTCTGCCAAAGGTATCAAAGGGCTCAGCAGGCCTCCATGCATTAAATATGAGGGACTCAGAGGCTCTCTCTGTGAGAAATCATCTGATAGGTAAGTTAATGGGCGATTGTTGACTCGCGCCTCAATTTCCATGACGAGCGTTTGGAGTTCAGAGTAACCAATTTTCTGTCAATGCAAGGTCTTCCTTAAACATTTCTTGACAGTCCCTATCATACGTTTGTAGAACCGACCTTGCCAGGGGGCTCTTGGAGCAATAAATTTCCAGTGGCATTGTCGTCTCTGCATGACAGACTGCACTTCTGGATGATTCCATATCTCTCGTAAGGCAGGCTTCTCCTGCCACAAAATTTGAACCATTATCAAATATCATTAGTTTGGGACAGGATCTGCAAGCTGAAAATCTACGAAAAGCTTGGATGAAGGATTCGGCACTCATGTCAGAAGTCACTTCTAGATGTACGCCTCGTGTGGTAGCACACGTGAAGAGGCAAATATAAGCTTTCACTGGTATCTTATCTGGATTGCCAGTGAGAAGCAAGGTTCCTGTGTAATCGACACCAGTGGTCTCAAAGGGACGAAGATGAACTACTCTCTCCTTAGGGAGTGGTGGAGGTTCTGGGTAAGGACACACTCGAGCGTTGTATCTTTTGCAGATTACTCAGAACTTAATGATTGATTTGACAGTTTGACGACCTTGAGGGCCTCTTCCAGGCTGCACGCTTATAGCGGACAGCCCGAGCACAGTCTGCATTCCACCAGGGTCCACTTCCGTGGACCCTGAGAGGAAGAGCGAGGAATAGAGCAGAGGGCAACATCGAAGACAGTGTCATGAAAAAGGCGGAGCGCACGAGGGAAAAGTCAGGGAGAGCAGCACTCAGGGTAAATACGTTCCAGTCCGCCTTAGCGAACTGCCACCTAGGGAAGGAGAGGGAAGGGCGAAAAGAGAAAAAGGAAACAGGGATGGGGAAATGGTCACTGCCATGGAGGTCATTAAGAACCTGCCATGTGAAATCTAAGGAAAGAGAAGAAGAGCAGAGAGAAAGGTCAAGACAGGAAAGGGTGCGAGTCCGAGAGTCCAAATGAGTGGGCTCACCAGAATTCAGAAGAGACAGGTAACAAGAGAGGATAAACGGCTCAAGAAGGCGACCTCGGGTGTTAGAACAACACCCCAAAGAGATTGACGACAATTGAAATCACCCAGCAGGAGCACAGGCTCTGGTAAGGAGTCCAGGAGGTGTTTCAAATCAGGATGAGAAAGCGGGACACTCGGGGGGAGATAAATAGAACAAACTGTGTACCATTTCCTCACAAAGATACGAGCAGGAGAACAATGGAGAGGCCAAGGAAAAAGTAAGTGGACGATGGGAATATCAGCGCGAATCGAGAGAGCAGAAGAATTAGGAGCCCCAGCAACGGCTGGGAGAGGGGAGGGAAAGAAATAGCCACGAAAACGACCAGGACGAGCACCAAGCATCGGCTCCTGGAGACAGACACAAAGGGGCGAAAACCGCGAAATCAGAAGTTGGAGTTCGAGGAAATTGGCATAATAACCACGAACGTTCCATTGAAGAATAGACATCGACGAGAAGAGAAAGGACAACAACAGAGAACAAGGAAGAAACAAAGGCGAAAGAGCAATATAGCACGTTAAAGAATATCAGGGTCAGCAAAGTCAGGGTTAGGGGGCATGGGTAAACTGAGCAAAGACGGAGGGAAGGAAGCGGGAGAACAGACCAGAGGTGTGCGGGCGGGGTCCGGAGGAGGAGAAAGAGGACGAGAAAACGGAGAGGAGCAGTCAAGGACAGCAGCAGGAAGAGGGAGAGTAGAAAGAGGGGAGTGCACCTCAGCAAGGGCAGCAACCGAGAGGGAAGCAGGGGCCAAAGAAACCTCCATAGCAAGAACAGGGGGCGCAACCACTGAAATGGGAGGGGAAGGAGCAATAGAGCCAGTAGCAGGGGCCAAGCCTTCTTACCCGCCAGGGAGGAGGAAGGAGAGGAGCCAGGCTTACGCTTCTGACGTAAAGAGACTGGTGTCCCAGCAACTACGTACTGGGCAACGGATTCCAGTGTCTCAACAGGAGAAGCTGAATGAGAGCACACACGACGGCCGTTAGGAGAGCGATGTACATCCGCCTGCACCGACAGGCGGCGGGGAGAGTCAATAGATGGAGGAGAAGGATGGGAAAGAGGATCGGAGGGAGACGAGGAAGAAGACACAAGAGACATGACAGACCGGGTAAAAAGAAGGGGAACCCCAGACAGAGGACCAGGAGGGGGACCCTTCGGGACAGAACTTAAAGGAACAGAGGAGGGGGCAGTGGGCGTATCAGGGTCCAAGGCCCGGAAACGGTTGTGAGTCTAAGGAAGGTGGGAAGGACGAGAAGAGGAAGAGCGCAACACGCGAGCATAAGAGACGTTAGCATAAGGCGGGAGCCGGCAAACCTGGCGCCTCACCTCGGGAAAAGATAAACGCTCCTGGTGCTTCAAGTTGAGGATGGCTGCCTCAAGCTTGTAATGGATACAGGCACGGGAGAAGGTAGGATGGGCCTCACCACAGTTGAGGCAGCGAGCTTGGGGAGAAGTGCACTCCGACTTAGAGTGACCTTCACCCCCACACAAAGAACAGAGAGAGACAGTCCCAGAGCAGCGGAGGGCACCATGCCCAAACCTCCAGCACTTGTTACAAAGCCGAGGAGAAGGAATATACTCCTGGACAGAGCACCTGGCACCAGCAAGAATGACAGAGGAAGGAAGGGTCCTACCAACAAAGGTGATCTACACAACTCAAAGGGGTTGACGGCGACGACCACGAGGGGGATGAGTAAACGAGTCTACCTTGTGACGGTGTTCCCCCCTTATATTTCTCCCACGCCAGCTGTAAGAGTCATATTCACTTTACCCGAACGTTCTCTACGTTCCGGGGAACAATTTGCCATATGTGGGAGCATAAAGTGTTCTCGCGTTGGCAAGAAAATGGCAAAAGAAGAGTGTTTTGGCCAGTGGTTTAGGCCCTTTAGGACGCTAAGATGTCGCTGGACCCTACATTTTCACGCCAAGACACGTCACGAGTGCAGGGGGGTCCGGACGGCGCGGGCCGTGGCGCCACGGAGTTTGACACGACACGTCGAGGAGGTCAAACGTGCGATAGGGGGTCCTGTCAGTCTGAGAGTTTTCGCCCCAGATCCGGTGGATTTACGCTTCATCCTGTAGTCTGCAAGCACCCTGTGAGGTCTTCCTATATTCCATGTGTTGGACCGAAGAAGGAATTGACGAGAAATGAGCAGCAAGTGCTCCAGTGACAGGTGTGTTGCAAGAAGTGAAGTCTGAGCAGTGACGTCCGGGACGACTGTGCAGTTTCACCAGTTTAGGTGACGACGTAGCGGCTGGGCCAATCCGCCGAGAGGCAGGAGAAGAACGAAGCTAACTGGGAATCAGAACGACTGCAGCCGAGAGAAAGGACTGCAGACGTAGTTGTGAGGAGAAGTCGACGACCAGGAGACCGACTCCAACCCTTCAAGAGGTTGTGGAGGAGCACGGGCCAGCAGAGGATAGAGCACGGTGAAGATGCGTTTTTGAGTGTTGATTGGGTTCCTGGAGGGAGCATCAGTGTGTGTGTGGGGGCATTCCCTACAGCGAGTCGAGAGCCGGGACCAGGAGCTACAATTCAACTTTCAACAGAGGACAAGTCCACATCATTGAGGTGGAAGTAGGTAATTCAGTTTTCCCTCCCCATTCCCCTTTAGTCAGCTATTTAGCCAGAGTATCTTCTATGTCGTGAGCAGCGCTCACCAATATCTATCCCAGCAAACACAAATCATCTACACAACGTTCGCCTATCTCTTCCCATAGGTGTGGGAATGATTTGCATTGAGAATGGTGCAGGAGAGCCTTTGAGAAACTTTTACTCAAAAAATCCAAACACAAAGGTTTAATTATAAATTGTTTTTCTACAATTATTTTCTTCCAAATGTAAAACAAATAGTTTTTACATGTTTAAATATAAAATTTATGGTGTTTTTTTGTAAAATTCATTAATAAATTGTGAATGATATATATTGGCTGAGTGAAACCTTTAAAATCCATTTAGTTATAATATGAACAGAAAAAAGTAGTTTTCCAAATTTTCTAAAAATCGCTCTTTTTAACACAATTTGACTCCTTATGCATTCCTCTAAACACTAATATCATGTTTAAATATATAATTTATGTATTATTCCCTAAGATAATTTATATAAATTATAAAAGTTGCTGGAAAGTGGTGAGAAAGAATCTGAAAACGTTTTGTTGTCTTATATTGGCGTGTTCTTATTAACTAGAGTGAGTAAGAGTGAGCGAGAGTGGGTTAGAGTGACTGAAGGTGAGTGAGAGTGCCAGAGAGTGTGCAAGTGTGAGTAAGAGTGAGTATAAGTAAGAGTGACTGAGAGTGAGTAAGAGTGACTGAGAGTGAGTAAGAGTGACAGAGTGAGTAAGAGTGAGAGTAAGGGTGACAGAATGAGTAAGAGTGAGAGTAAAGTGATTGAGAGTAAGGGTGAGTATGAGAGTAAGAGTGATTGAGAGTTAGAGTGAGACTAAGAGTGACTGAGAGTAAGAGTGATTGAGAGTAAGAGTGATTGAGAGTAAGAGTGATTGAGAGTAAGAGTGATTGAGAGTAAGAGTGATTGGGAGTAAGAGTGATTGAGAGTAAGAGTGATTGGGAGTAAGAGTGATTGGGAGTAGGAGTTAGAGTGAGAGTAGGAGTAAGAATGAGAATAAGAGTGATTGAGAGTAAGAGTGAGTAAGAGTAAGAATGAGAGTAAGAGTGATTGAGAGTAAGAGTGATTGAGAGTAAGAGTGATTGGGAGTGAGAGTAAGAGTAAGAATGAGAATAAGAGTGATTGAGAGTAAGAGTGATTGGGAGTAAGAGTAAGAGTAAGAATGAGAGTAGGAGTGATTGAGAGTAGGAGTGATTGATTAAATCTAAACTTATCCAATTTATACCCATTGTTTCGTGTTCTGTCTTGTGTTGATACTTTTAATACCCTATTAATATCCCCTTTGTTATGTCCATTCACCCACTTGTAAACCTCTATCATGTCATCCCTAACTCTTCGCCTTTCCAGTGAATGCAACTTAAGCTTTGTTAATCTTTCTTCGCATGAAAGATTTCTAATTTGGGGAATTAACTTAGTCATCCTACGCTGGACACGTTCAAGTGAATTTATATCCATTCTATAATATGGCGACCAAAACTGAACTGCATAATCTAAATGGGGCCTAACTAGAGCAAGATATAGCTTGAGAACCACACCAGGTGTCTTGTTACTAACGCTGCGATTAATAAATCCAAGTGTCCGATTTGCCTTATTACGAACATTTATGCATTGATCCTTTTGTTTTAAATTCTTACTAATCATAACTCCTAGATCCCTTTCGCAATTCGACTTCGCAATCTCAACACGAGCTAGATAGATACGAGCTAGATTCACTTGAACGTGTCCAGCGTAGGATGACTAAGTTAATTCCCCAAATTAGAAATCTTTCATATGAAGGAAGATTAACAAAGCTTAAGTTGCATTCACTGGAAAGGCGAAGAGTTAGGGGTGACATGATAGAGGTTTACAAGTGGATGAATGGACATAACCGGGGGGATATTAATAGGGTATTAAAAGTATCAACACAGGACAGAACACGAAACAATGGATATAAATTGGATAAGTTTAGATTTAGGAAAGACTTGGGTAAATACTGGTTCAGTAACAGGGTTGTTGATTTGTGGAACCAATTGCCGCGTAACATTGTGGAGGTGGGGTCCCTCGATTGTTTCAAGCACGGGTTGGACAAGTATATGAGTGGGATTGGGTGGTTATAGAATAGGAGCTGCCTCGTATGGGCCAATAGGCCTTCTGCAGTTACCTTTGTTCTTATGTTCTTAACACCATCTAGCTCGTATCTTGTAACCCTATCATCATTACCTAACCTCAGAACTTTACATTTATCAGCATTAAACTGCATCTGCCAATCCTTTGACCATTTCAAAACCCTATCTAGATCAACTTGAAGTGATAGTGAGTCCTCCTCCGAATTAATTTCCCTACCGATTTTCGTATCATCGGCAAATTTGCAAATGTTGCTACTCAAACCTGAATCTAAATCATTTATATATATTATAAACAACAGAGGTCCCATGACAGGGCCTTGAGGCACTCCACTTACAACATTTTCCCACTCTGACTTGACTCCATTTATACTTACTCTCCGTTTCCTTTGGTATAGCCCTGCGCTAATCCAGCTTAATATAGCACCCCCAATACCATGAGACTATCTTTTTAATTAGTCTTTCATGTGGCACTGTATCAAAAGCTTTGCTAATGTCAAGGTACACAACATCACAATCCTTACCACTATCAACTGCCTCAACTTTGCTGGAATAAAAAGTTAGTAAATTTGTTAAACATGAACGGCCATTTGTAAAACCATGTTGCGACTCATTTATTAATTTATGTTTTTCAAGATGGAGACGAATTGTATTTGCAATTATTGATTCAAGTAACTTTCCCACAATAGACGTTAGGCTAATTGGCCGATAGTTTGACGCAAGTGATCTATCTCCTTTCTTAAAAATTGATACCACATTAGCTACCTTCCATGACTCGGGCACTCTGCCTGACTATTGATTTATTAAATATGGTAGACAATGGCTCGGAAAGCTCCTCTTTGCATTCTTTAAGCACCCTGGCAAACACTTCATCTGGCCCTGGGGATTTGTTTGGTTTTAGTTTTTCTAATTGTTTAATTACATTATTCCTGGTAACTGCTAAACTAGTCAACCTGTCCTCATCCCCACTCACATAGACTTGTTCGGCTGAAGGCATATTGTTAAGTTCTTTAGTATATACAGATATAAAATATTTGTTAAAAATACTACTCATCTCCTTGTCTTTATCCGTTATTTGACTTGTCTCAGATTTTAATGGACCTATCCTCTCCCTAGTCTTAGTTCGATATAACTGAAAAAAAACTTTAGGATTTGACTCTGCTTGCCCTGCTATACGAACTTCATAGTTTCTTTTTGCTTTCCTAATCTCTTTTTTAACATTTCTAACCAGTTGTTTGAATTCCTGTTCTAAACTGACCTCCCCATTCTTAATCCTTTTGTACCAAGCTCTCTTTTTACCTATAAGGTAAAAAAGGTGTCCTATCCCCAAGACATTCCAATCTATTTGACAAAAAATTTCTTAGGCTATTGAAATCAGCTTTTCGAAAATCAGGCACTTTAACAGAATTTTCTCCTACAGATCTATTCCATTCTATGTTAAATCTGATTTCTTTATGATCACTGTTCCGTAGCTCACTCTCTAGTTATAAATTAAAGCTGCATGGTATGGACCAATAGGCCTTCTGCAGTTGTCTATATTCTTATGCTCTTTTGTTCTTAAGCTGACTTATGTTCTTAAATATTTGCAATTATCGATTCAAGTAATTTTACCACAGTAGACGTTAGGCTAATTATAGTTCTTGATAATAAATTAGTTCTTGATAATAAAATAGTTTTTGATAATAAATTAGTTCTTGATAATAAAATAGTTCTTGATAATAAATTAGTTATAGATAATAAATTAGTTATGAATAATAAATTAGTTCGTGATAATAAATTAGTTCTTGATAATAAATTGGGTCCTGATAATAAATTATTTTTTGATAATAAATTATTTTTTGATAATAAATTAGTTCTTGATATTAAATTGAATAGTTCTTGATAATAAATTGATTAATTCTTGATAATAAATTGATTAGTTCTTGATAATAAATTGATTAGTTCTTGATAATGAATTGATTAGTTCTTAATATTAAATGAATTAGTTCTGGATAATACATTAATTAGTTCTTGATAATAAATTGATTAGTTCTTGAAAATAAATTGATTAGTTATTGATAATAAATTGATTAATTCTTGATAATAAATTGATTAGTTCTTGATAAATAAATTGATTAGTTCTTGATAATAAATTGATTAGTTCTTGATAATATATGATATCAGGTATTTAAAGCCAAAGAGTTTAAATTTATGCGTACATTATCGAAATCAGGTAAATAAAATATTGGGTTTGTTTCAAGAATTTTTATTCTAGAAAATTATTTTAAAATAATAACAACCCAGGCAGCATCAAACAGGCTTCACATGCACCTGACTCTCCAGGTATCTCACGTCACCTCCTCTTAGGGTGACCTATATATTAACCCGCAGACAAGAGAGACAACAACAACAACAAAAGAGAGCTGATAGCTTATTCATTTTCATTTTGGCGTGACATCTTTTACTGTCATAGTGACACTTTCCGAGACAATGGATACAATTCCTCAAGCTGATTATTTTCCTAGTCTTCCACGGTCGATCTTAACCGTCGTCAGGACTCTAGGTGAAGAATTTTCTGCGGACCAAATTTTAGAATTCATTAACACGTCAAAAGACAGTCTTAATGTATTGCATAATAACAATTAGTTAGGAGCAAGGGAGGAATCTCAATCATATGTGGCATTCTTCCAAGAAAAGGAGTGGGAAATGAATGGATGTCGAGGGCACTTGGTGTCAATTGCCGGCTGTAAAGATATTGCAAATCAAATTCAATATGTTTCATAGACAACTGGGAACACTTCTATGGAAGAAATGAAATGTATGCTCGTGATGGGGTGCATCTATCGAGGGCTGGGGTTGTTGCTGTTGCGAACTCGTTGGAACCAGTGGTTAGAGGCATTTGTTTGGGTTTAAACTGTTAGTAGATAGTGGTATGGGAATTGATAGGGAGGAAGGAGGTAATAAAAGTATGTGTTTGTGGGAGAAAGGAATTGGCAAAATGATCAGGGAAAGAGAAGGGCCTCAAAATAACAATTCACTTAGGGTATATAACACTAACAGTAGAAGTCTAAGAAATAAAATTAACGAATTAAATGCTCTTGTCTGCACAGAAAAAATAGATATTATTGCACTAACCGAAACGTGGATGAATGTAGAAAATAGAGAACTATTAGCTGAATATCAAATAAATGGATTTAAACTATTTCACACAGATAGATATATTAGACGAGGAGGTGGAGTAGCCATATATGTTAGGGACAATTTGAAATGTAGTCTCAAAGAGGGAATCAAAACTGAGCCACACACAGAAACTATTTCAAACTATTTGATAGAATTAAACGAAAAAGCTAATAATATTATAATAGGAGTTATATATAGGCCACCAAATTTAGACAGAATGAAAGCAAAGCATCTATGGGATGAAATATCTAGAGCATCTAGATCTAACAGTATTTTTGTCATGGGTGACTTTAATTTTAGTGGAATAAACTGGTTGAACAAAACAGGGAATAGTGAAGCAGAAGATTTTCTAGAATTAATTGACGATTGCTTTCTTACGCAACACATTAAGGAACCAACATGGGAAAATAATATTTTAGATTTAGTGTTAACTAACAAGGAAACGCAAATTAATGACATCGAAATAGGGAGTGAGCTAGGGAACAGTGATCACAAAGAAATCAGATTTAGCATAGAATGGAATAGACCTGTAGGAGAAAATTCTGTTAAAGTTGACCAGACCACACACTAGAAATTGAAGAGACGACGACGTTTCGGTCCGTCCTGGACCATTCTCACAATCGACTTGAGAATGGTCCAGGACGGACCGAAACGTCGTCGTCTCTTCAATTTCTAGTGTGTGGTCTGGTCAACATACTTCAGCCACGTTATTGTGACTCATCGCCTGCTTCTGTTAAAGTGCCAGATTTTCGAAAAGCTGATTATAATAGCCTAAGAAATTTTTTGAGTCAAATTGATTGGAAAGTCTTGGGTATGGGGTGTGGGCCGGTCTTGGAGCGAGACATGAACCCAGCGATAGGTGACTTAAATGGGGATTTCGATGTGGATTCAATATATAACTTATTTAAGACTATTCTAAACAAAGCACAGGAACGTAGTATACCATACAAATTGAATAGATCGAATACTAATGACCCAAAGTGGATAACAAAGAATTTGAAGAACCTTATAGGTAAAAAGAGAGCTTGGTACAAAAGGATTAAAAATGGGGAGGCCACTTTAGAACAGGAATTCGTACAACTGGTTTGAAATGTTAAAAAAGAGATAAGGAAATCACAAAGAAACTATGAAGTTCGCATAGCATGGCAAGCAAAGACAAATCCTAAAGGTTTTTTTCAGTTATATCGTACTAAGACTAGGGAAAGGATAGGTCCATTAAAAACTGAGACAGGTCAAATAACAGATAGTGATGAAGAGATAAGTAGTATTTTTAATAAATATTTTGTATCTGTATTTACTAAAGAGGAACTTAACAATATGCCTTCAGCCGAACAAGTCTATGTGGGTGGGGACAAGGACAGGTTGACGAGTTTTGCAGTTACCAGGGAGGATGTTCTTAAATAAATAGTAAAACTCAAACCAAACAAATCCCCAGGGCCGGATGAAGTGTTTGCCAGGGTGCTTAAAGAATGCAAAGAGGAGCTTTGTGACCCACTGTCAACCATATTTAGTAAATCAATAGAGTCTGGCATAGTGCCAGAGTTATGGAAAGTTGCTAATGTGATACCAGTTTTTAAGAAAGGAGATAGATCACTTGCATCTAACTATCGATCAATTAGCATAAGAACATAAGAACAAAGGTAACTGCAGAAGGCCTATTGGCCCATACGAGGCAGCTCCTATTCTATAACCACCCAATCCCACTCATATACTTGTCCAACCCGTGCTTGATATAACGTCTATTGTGGGAAAGATACTCGAATCTATAATAGCAAATAAAATTCGTCTTCATCTTGAAAAACATAAATTAATAATTGAGTCGCAACATGGTTTTATAAATGGCCGTTCATGTTTAACAATTTTGTTATCTTTTTATTCTAGCATAGTTGAGGCAGTTGATAGTGGTAAGGATTGTGATTTTGTGTACCTTGACTTTAGCAAAGCTTTTGATACAGTGCCACATGAAAGACTGATTAAAAAAATAGAAGCTCATGGTATTGGGGGTGCTATATTAACTTGGATTAGGGCATGGCTATTCCAAAGGAAACGGAGAGTTAGTATAAATGGGGTTAAGTCAGAGTGGGATAATGTTGTTAGTGGAGTACCTCAGGGCTCTGTCCTGGGACCTCTGTTGTTTTTACTATATATAAATGATTTAGATTCAGGTTTGAGTAGCAACATTTGCAAATTTGCCGATGATACGAAAATCGGTAGGGAAATTAATTCGGAGGACTCACTATCACTTCAAGTTGATCTAGATAGGGTTTTGAGATGGTCAAAGGATTGGCAAATGCAGTTTAATGCTGATAAATGTAAAGTTCTGAGGCTAGGTAATGATGATAGAGTTACAAGATACCATCTAGATGGTGTTGAGATTGCGAAGTCGGACTGCGAAAGGGATCTGGGAGTTAAGATTAGTAAGAATTTAAAACAAAAGGATCAATGCATAAATGTTCGTAATAAGGCAAATCGGACACTTGGATTTATTAATCGCAGCGTTAGTAACAAGACACCTGGTGTGGTTCTCAAGCTATATCTTGCTCTAGTTAGGCCCCATTTAGATTATGCAGTTCAGTTTTGGTCATCATATTATAGAATGGATATAAATTCACTTGAACGTGTCCAGCGTAGGATGACTAAGTTAATTCCCCAAATTAGAAATCTTTCATGTGAAGAAAGATTAACAAAGCTTAAGTTGCATTCACTGGAAAGGCGAAGAGTTAGGGGTGACATGATAGAGGTTTGCAAGTGGGTGAATGGACATAACAAAGGGGATATTAATAGGGTATTAAAAGTATCAACACAAGACAGAACACGAAACAATGGGTATAAATTGGATAAGTTTAGATTTAGGAAAGACTTGGGTAAATAATGGTTCAGTAACAGGGTTGTTGATTTGTGGAACCAATTGCCGCGTAACATTGTGGAGGTGGGGTCCCTTGTTTCAAGCGCGGGTTGGACAAGTATATGAGTGGAATTGGGTGGTTATAAATAGGAGCTGCCTCGCATGGGCCAATAGACCTTCTGCAGTTGCCTCTGTTCTTATGTTCTTATGTTAACCAGTTGTACGAATTCCTGTTCTAAAGAGACTTCCCCATTCTTAATCCTTTTGTACCACACTCTCTTTTTACCTATAAGGTTCTTCAGATCATTTGTTATCCACTTTGGATCATTAGTATTCGATCTATTCAATTTATATGGTATACTACATTCCTGGGCTTAGGTTAGAATATTTTTAAATAGGTTATATTTTGAATCCACATCGAAAACCCCTTTTACGTCACCTATTGCTGGGTTTACGTCTACCTCCAATACCGGCCCACACCCCATACCCAAGACTTTCCAATCTATTTGACCCAAAAAAAATTCTTGGACTATTGAAATCAGCTTTTCGAAAATCAGGCACTTTAACAGAATTTTCTCCTACAAATCTAATCCATTGAATGCTAATTCTAATTTATTTATGATCACTGTTCCTTAGCTTACTCCCTATTTCGATGTCCTTAATTTGTGTTTCCCTGTTAGTTAACACTAAATCTAAAATATTTGTTCCCCGCGTTGGTTCTTTAATGTGTTGCGTAAGAAAGCAATCGTCAGTTAATTCCTCCCGCAGAGTTGGACTCTCTGCGGGAGGAGGTGCGTCAGCTTAAAAAACAACGAGAAGTAACGAAGGAGGAGACCAGCAGTAAAGGGACCTCGTCTTGGAGAGTTGCGAAAGACAGGGGCCTTAAGAAGACTTTGATAAAGCCGCCTTCAAACGCCATAGCAACTTCAAATTCATTTGACGTTTTGGAGGACGAGTGCTGTGGAGAGACTGTGGATCGCGCAAATGGGAAAGCAACGAAGAGAAAGGAAGCGCAGGCCCCTCAGAAAGTAAAGGAAGTACCTAAGCAAACATTAGTTGTGGGAGATTCCCAGATAAGGTATTTGGATAGAACGTTTTGTGCTAGAGATAGGGGGAACAGGTTAAGGGTTTGCTATCCCGGATCTGGCATTGGTGATATTATAAACAACATGAATGATATTATGGCTGGTAATGGGAACAATCCCATTATTTGCATTAGCGTGGGAGGAAATGATGTTGGTCGAGTCAGGAGTGAGGAACTGATTCAGAGGTATAAAACAGCCATAGAGTTAGTTAGGAGCAAGGGAGGAATCCCGATCATATGTGGCATTCTTCCAAGAAAGGGAGTGGGAAATGAATGGATATCGAGGGCACTTGGTGTCAATTGCCGGCTGGAAAGATATTGCAAATCAAATGCAATATCTTTCATAGACAACTGGGAACACTTCTATGGAAGAAATGAAATGTATGCTCGTGATGGGGTGCATCTATCGAGAGCTGGGGTTGTTGCTGTTGCGAACTCGCTAGAAGAAGTGGTTAGAGGTGTTTGTTTGGGTTTAAACTGTTAGTAGATAGAGGTATGGGAATTGATTTGGAGGAAGGAGGTAATAAAAGTATGTGTTTGTGGGAGAAAGGAATTGGCAAAACGATCAGGGAAAGAGAAGGTCCGCAAAATAACAATTCACTTAGGGTATATTACACTAACAGTAGAAGTCTAAGAAATAAAATTAACGAATTAAATGCTCTTGTCTGCACAGAAAAAATAGATATTATTGCACTTACCGAAACGTGGATGAATGTAGAAAATAGAGAACTATTAGCTGAATATCAAATATATGGATTTAAACTATTTCACACAGATAGATATATTAGACGAGGAGGTGGAGTAGCCATATATGTTAGGGACAATTTGAAATGTAGTCTCAAAGAGGGAATCAAAACAGAGCCACACACAGAAACTATTTGGATTGAATTAAACGAAAAAGCTAATAATATTATAATAGGAGTAATATATAGGCCACCAAATTTAGACAGAATGGAAGCAAAGCATCTATGGGATGAAATATCTAGAGCATCTAGATCTAACAGTATTTATGTCATGGGTGACTTTAATTTTAGCGGAATAAACTGGTTGAACAAAACAGGGAATAGTGAAGCAGAAGATTTTCTAGAATTAATTGACGATTGCTTTCTTACGCAACACATTAAGGAACCAACACGGGAAAATAATATTTTAGATTTAGTGTTAACTAACAGGGAAACGCAAATTAATGACATCGAAATAGGGAGTGAGCTAGGGAGCAGTGATCACAAAGAAATCAGATTTAGCATAGAATGGAATAGACCAGTAGGAGAAAATTCTGTTAAAGTGCCAGATTTTCGGAAAGCTGATTTTAATAGCCTAAGAAATTTTTTGGGTCAAATTGATTGGAAAGGCTTGGGTATGGGGTGTGGGCCGGTCTTGGAGCGAGACATGAACCCAGCGATAGGTGACTTAAATGGGGATTTCGATGTGGATTCAATATATAACTTATTTAAGAATATTCTAAACAAAGCACAGGAACGTAGTATACCATACAAATTGAATAGATCGTATACTAATGACCCAAAGTGGATAACAAAGAATTTGAAGAACCTTATAGGTAAAAAGAGAGCTTGGTACAAAAGGATTAAAAATGGGGAGGTCACTTTAGAACAGGAATTCGTACAACTGGTTAGAAATGTTAAAAAAGAGATAAGGAAAGCAAAAAGAAACTATGAAGTTCGCATAGCAGGGCAAGCAAAGACAAATCCTAAAGGGTTTTTTCAGTTATATCGTACTAAGACTAGGGAAAGGATAGGTCCATTAAAAACTGAGACAGGTCAAATAACAGATAGTGATGATGAGATGAGTAGTATTTTTAATAAATATTTTGTATCTGTATTTACTAAAGAGGAACTTAACAATATGCCTTCAGCCGAACAAGTCTATGTGGGTGGGGACGAGGACAGGTTGACGAGTTTAGCAGTTACCAGGGAGGATGTTCTTAAACAAATAGTAAAACTCAAACCAAACAAATCCCCAGGGCCGGATGAAGTGTTTGCTAGGGTGCTTAAAGAATGCAAAGAGGAGCTTTGTGACCCACTGTCAACCATATTTAATAAATCAATAGAGTCAGGCAGAGTGCCAGAGTTTTGGAAAGTTGCTAATGTGATACCAGTTTTTAAGAAAGGAGATAGATCACTTGCGTCTAACTATCGACCAATTAGCCTAACGTCTATTGTGGGAAAGTTACTCGAATCTATAATAGCAAATAAAATTCGTCTTCATCTTGAAAAACATAAATTAATAATTGAGTCGCAACATGGTTTTATAAATGGCCGTTCATGTTTAACAAATTTGTTATCTTTTTATTCTAGCATTGTTGAGGCAGTTGATAGTGGTAAGGATTGCGATGTTGTATACCTTGACTTTAGCAAAGCTTTTGATACAGTGCCACATGAAAGACTGATTAAAAAAATAGAGTCTCATGGTATTGGGGGTGCTATATTAAGCTGGATTAGGGCATGGCTATACCAAAGGAAACAGAGAGTTAGTATAAATGGAATCAAGTCAGAGTGGGAAAATGTTGTAAGTGGAGTGCCTCAAGGCTCTGTCCTGGGACCTCTGTTGTTTATAATATATATATAAATGATTTAGATTCAGGTTTGAGTAGCAACATTTGCAAATTTGCCGATGATACGAAAATCGGTAGGGAAATTAATTCGGAGGACGACTCACTATCACTTCAAGTTGATCTAGATAGGGTTTTGAAATGGTCAAAGGATTGGCAGATGCAGTTTAATGCTGATAAATGTAAAGTTCTGAGGTTAGGTAATGATGATAGAGTTACAAGATACGAGCTAGATGGTGTTGTGATTGCGAAGTCGGATTGCGAAAGGGATCTGGGAGTTATGATTAGTAAGAATTTAAAACAAAAGGATCAATGCATAAATGTTCGTAATAAGGCAAATCGGACACTTGGATTTATTAATCGCAGCGTTAGTAACAAGACACCTGGTGTGGTTCTCAAGCTATATCTTGCTCTAGTTAGGCCCCATTTAGATTATGCAGTTCAGTTTTGGTCGCCATATTATAGAATGGATATAAATTCACTTGAACGTGTCCAGCGTAGGATGACTAAGTTAATTCCCCAAATTAGAAATCTTTCATATGAAGAAAGATTAACAAAGCTTAAGTTGCATTCACTGGAAAGGCGAAGAGTTAGGGGTGACATGATAGAGGTTTACAAGTGGATGAATGGACATAACCGGGGGGATATTAATAGGGTATTAAAAGTATCAACACAGGACAGAACACGAAACAATGGATATAAATTGGATAAGTTTAGATTTAGGAAAGACTTGGGTAAATACTGGTTCAGTAACAGGGTTGTTGATTTGTGGAACCAATTACCGCGTAACATTGTGGAGGTGGGGTCCCTCGATTGTTTCAAGCACGGGTTGGACAAGTATATGAGTGGGATTGGGTGGTTATAGAATAGGAGCTGCCTCGTATGGGCCAATAGGCCTTCTGCAGTTACCTTTGTTCTTATGTTCTAGAAAATCTTCTGCTTCATTATTCCCTGTTTTGTTCAACCAGTTTATTCCACTAAAATTAAAGTCACTCATGACATAAACACTGTAAGATCTAGATGCTCTAGATATTTCATCCCAAAGATGCTTTGCTCCCATTCTGTCTAAATTTGGTGGCCTATATATAACTCCTATTATAATGTTATTTGCTTTTTCGTTTAAATCTATCCAAATAGTTTCTGTATGTGGCTCAGTTTTGATTCCCTCTTTGAGACTACATTTCAAACTGTCCCTAACATATATGGCTACTCCCCCTCCTCGTCTAATATATGTATCTGTGTGAAATAGTTTAAATCCATTTATTTGATATTCAGCTAATAGCTCTCTATTTTCTACATTCATCCACGTTTCGGTAAGTGCAATAATATTTATTTTTTCTGTGCAGACAAGAGCATTTAAATCGTTTATTTTATTTCTTAGACTTCTATTGTTTGTGTAATATACCCTAAGTGAATTGTTATTTTGAGGCTCCTCTCTTTTCCTGATCATTTTGCCAATTCTTTTCTCCCACAAACACATTCTTTTATTACCTCCTTTCTCCAAATCGATTCCAATACCACTTGTTGGATTTCTGGGGCTTGACTCATATATTCAATTATTTGCTTTTTGTATTTAAATAAATCGAAGGACCACCCACTTTTGAGAAAAGAGGGAAAACGAGTAAAAGTGATCATTAAAATGACACTAGAGAACCAGTGTCTATGGATAATAATTAAATGAATAATCACTTGAAAATAATGAATAGAATGTATTATTAATTAATTAAAGTCAAAGCCTCAAATATCAACATTAGGGGGTATTTCTTGAAATTCATATATATCTAGGAACCAGTGTGGTTCGTCACTAGTTCATTGTTGAGTTAGTAACATAGTAAATCTAAACTAAGATAGATTCAAAGATATGATAACTCAAACTATGAATATTAAAGATTATGAATTATTGAGCAACAGTAAGAGCAAACATATTAATTACCAAATCATTATTTCTGGCAATAAATTATTCACTGTAAAGATCATATATGCATGATATGGAAATCAGTAATAATCTTAGATAAATTTGTACGAAATAAATGTCTTATCTGTAAGACGATTTCTGTAACGCCATTTCATCATTTGTCCTCGTGGTCACTGAATCCCAAAAAAGAAAGAACCCGAGGTGAATATCACAAATGATGAGAAACAACTTGTCGACTCCTCGTATACACGCCGAAATCAGAGAAATTTAAGTAGCATTTGATTAGGCTACGAATTATTTCAAATATTCATGAACACTGAGAACATGTGGAAAATAAACTAACGTTGTGTATTAGGTATCCATGCTGTATAACGACTGACTACCCACACATATACAATCTAGGATGATGCATCAAACGAGAATGGTATACTTAACATAAGCGTATCAAATACTAAGGTCTGCCGAAACCGCGTCAGCGAGTCCCAGGTGTCCACTGCTGTGTACGTGTAATTACGGGTCGTGGCTTCAATTGTTGACGCGTTATTAACTGGCAGGGCACTATAGAACACGTGAATAGGTAATTGTTGACTATTAAACTTGTATCAACGTAATTCTTGTCGATAAAAACTCCCCAGTCACTATCACGTGTCTCGCCACTCTTCACGCCAGGGATGCCTTGTGTACAATGGCGTCTCCGCCTTCCCTCAACCCGTCTCTCACATTCACCACAGAAATTATTAATCACGGATAACTCTTTTCTGCGTAATTATTGATGTAATACGTTAATGAGAACTGGGTTGCAATTATAGGGACGTAAATATTATCATATTCTCGTTTAATGGTGTTAAACAAGAAATGGAGAAGATTTTTATTATCTCCATAGCATTCGTACGTAACAGATAAAACTGCTACTGATAATAATTTCAGTTATTAACTCTCGGTTTTAGATTATCGGGAGTCATATTATCCGTAGGTAATTATTACACGAAATACTGATAATTTTAGAGAACCACATTCAATTCTCTAACACATTTGTAATAAACGTGTCTATCTAGACATTATCTGACACAATTTTGCTACTCAATTTCATGAGAATTCTAGCACTAACACGCAGATGAAATGGTTTAATTTATGTTTACACTACCATTAATGAAATTAATAACTACTGTAGTTAGTATATAATGATGATGATGTATTATAATACAATAGTAGTTTGTTAGTGTTGGAAATTTCCAACATAACTCTAGGGGGAGAAAACTCGGGTCGCAGTGGAATGTTGACTACTGACGTACCTATCCCGAAGTTAGTATTAATGTTAGTATGTTAGTACGTTAGTACACACATAACGGATGTCCCGTAATTGTCAAGGACATACAAGACTTTAAGTCTTGTAAATGAACTCATGTTAAATGGAAAACATGGAATTGTGAATCATCTAAAGTTATTGACTAATAAAGCCTACAATGTATTCCTTGACTGGTGTCGCGATGACATGTAACGGTTATGTTACTAAGTCTTAAAGTTTTGCAAACTCATAGATGCTCTAGATGAAATAATGTTATAGTTGATAGCCTGCACAAACAAATTATGGATTAAATTATACAATTTAAAGTAACTGAGAATCCACTGTGAGGTGAATGTCTTGGGTCATTGTGACTTGTAACTGATTTGTTACTTGACATCACAACACAGCATCATCATGATTACTCAAATTGGCTGGGAAATTATTTGCTCCTAGTCAGAGCTATAAAAAGCTTGTAGTTTCCGTTTGCATTGTTGAGCAGCTGCTCTAGTTGGGCGGGTGCTCTGTGGATCAGAATTGTTGTCCTCGGAAACTGTAGGTGAAGCTGGTTCTGTTAAACACTCTCGTTCTGCTAATTCGAGAGGTACCAACTTCTCTAATGTTTTTAGGGTAGTAGTGCCTCGGCACAAAACCCGTACTACTCTCAGGATGCCTTGGTGATCTGGGTGGATAGAGACAATTTTGCCTATAGGCCATTCTGACCTTGGTCCATCACTGTCAACCAATACTAGGTCTCCTGGTTTGAGTTGAATTTTATTATAGGGGCTCGAAGCTCTATAGTGGTACTCTCGTAGAGCTGTGAAGTACTCTCGAGTCCACACCTCATTCCACCTTTCAATTACTCTCGAGAGATGTTGGTAACTTTCCACTAAGTCACTCTTGGTTACATGGGAAGGGTCGACGGGATCCTCTTCTGCCAAAGGTATCAAAGGGCTCAGCAGGCCTCCATGCATTAAATATGAGGGACTCAGAGGCTCTCTCTGTGAGAAATCATCTGATAGGTAAGTTAATGGGCGATTGTTGACTCGCGCCTCAATTTCCATGACGAGCGTTTGGAGTTCAGAGTAACCAATTTTCTGTCAATGCAAGGTCTTCCTTAAACATTTCTTGACAGTCCCTATCATACGTTTGTAGAACCGACCTTGCCAGGGGGCTCTTGGAGCAATAAATTTCCAGTGGCATTGTCGTCTCTGCATGACAGACTGCACTTCTGGATGATTCCATATCTCTCGTAAGGCAGGCTTCTCCTGCCACAAAATTTGAACCATTATCAAATATCATTTGTTTGGGACAGGATCTGCAAGCTGAAAATCTACGAAAAGCTTGGATGAAGGATTCGGCACTCATGTCAGAAGTCACTTCTAGATGTACGCCTCGTGTGGTAGCACACGTGAAGAGGCAAATATAAGCTTTCACTGGTATCTTATCTGGATTGCCAGTGAGAAGCAAGGTTCCTGTGTAATCGACACCAGTGGTCTCAAAGGGACGAAGATGAACTACTCTCTCCTTAGGGAGTGGTGGAGGTTCTGGGTAAGGACACACTCGAGCGTTGTATCTTTTGCAGATTACTCAGAACTTAATGATTGATTTGACAGTTTGACGACCTTGAGGGCCTCTTCCAGGCTGCACGCTTATAGCGGACAGCCCGAGCACAGTCTGCATTCCACCAGGGTCCACTTCCGTGGACCCTGAGAGGAAGAGCGAGGAATAGAGCAGAGGGCAACATCGAAGACAGTGTCATGAAAAAGGCGGAGCGCACGAGGGAAAAGTCAGGGAGAGCAGCACTCAGGGTAAATACGTTCCAGTCCGCCTTAGCGAACTGCCACCTAGGGAAGGAGAGGGAAGGGCGAAAAGAGAAAAAGGAAACAGGGATGGGGAAATGGTCACTGCCATGGAGGTCATTAAGAACCTGCCATGTGAAATCTAAGGAAAGAGAAGAAGAGCAGAGAGAAAGGTCAAGACAGGAAAGGGTGCGAGTCCGAGAGTCCAAATGAGTGGGCTCACCAGAATTCAGAAGAGACAGGTAACAAGAGAGGATAAACGGCTCAAGAAGGCGACCTCGGGTGTTAGAACAACACCCCAAAGAGATTGACGACAATTGAAATCACCCAGCAGGAGCACAGGCTCTGGTAAGGAGTCCAGGAGGTGTTTCAAATCAGGATGAGAAAGCGGGACACTCGGGGGGAGATAAATAGAACAAACTGTGTACCATTTCCTCACAAAGATACGAGCAGGAGAACAATGGAGAGGCCAAGGAAAAAGTAAGTGGACGATGGGAATATCAGCGCGAATCGAGAGAGCAGAAGAATTAGGAGCCCCAGCAACGGCTGGGAGAGGGGAGGGAAAGAAATAGCCACGAAAACGACCAGGACGAGCACCAAGCATCGGCTCCTGGAGACAGACACAAAGGGGCGAAAACCGCGAAATCAGAAGTTGGAGTTCGAGGAAATTGGCATAATAACCACGAACGTTCCATTGAAGAATAGACATCGACGAGAAGAGAAAGGACAACAACAGAGAACAAGGAAGAAACAAAGGCGAAAGAGCAATATAGCACGTTAAAGAATATCAGGGTCAGCAAAGTCAGGGTTAGGGGGCATGGGTAAACTGAGCAAAGACGGAGGGAAGGAAGCGGGAGAACAGACCAGAGGTGTGCGGGCGGGGTCCGGAGGAGGAGAAAGAGGACGAGAAAACGGAGAGGAGCAGTCAAGGACAGCAGCAGGAAGAGGGAGAGTAGAAAGAGGGGAGTGCACCTCAGCAAGGGCAGCAACCGAGAGGGAAGCAGGGGCCAAAGAAACCTCCATAGCAGGAACAGGGGGCGCAACCACTGAAATGGGAGGGGAAGGAGCAATAGAGCCAGTAGCAGGGGCCAAGCCTTCTTACCCGCCAGGGAGGAGGAAGGAGAGGAGCCAGGCTTACGCTTCTGACGTAAAGAGACTGGTGTCCCAGCAACTACGTACTGGGCAACGGATTCCAGTGTCTCAACAGGAGAAGCTGAATGAGAGCACACACGACGGCCGTTAGGAGAGCGATGTACATCCGCCTGCACCGACAGGCGGCGGGGAGAGTCAATAGATGGAGGAGAAGGATGGGAAAGAGGATCGGAGGGAGACGAGGAAGAAGACACAAGAGACATGACAGACCGGGTAAAAAGAAGGGGAACCCCAGACAGAGGACCAGGAGGGGGACCCTTCGGGACAGAACTTAAAGGAACAGAGGAGGGGGCAGTGGGCGTATCAGGGTCCAAGGCCCGGAAACGGTTGTGAGTCTAAGGAAGGTGGGAAGGACGAGAAGAGGAAGAGCGCAACACGCGAGCATAAGAGACGTTAGCATAAGGCGGGAGCCGGCAAACCTGGCGCCTCACCTCGGGAAAAGATAAACGCTCCTGGTGCTTCAAGTTGAGGATGGCTGCCTCAAGCTTGTAATGGATACAGGCACGGGAGAAGGTAGGATGGGCCTCACCACAGTTGAGGCAGCGAGCTTGGGGAGAAGTGCACTCCGACTTAGAGTGACCTTCACCCCCACACAAAGAACAGAGAGAGACAGTCCCAGAGCAGCGGAGGGCACCATGCCCAAACCTCCAGCACTTGTTACAAAGCCGAGGAGAAGGAATATACTCCTGGACAGAGCACCTGGCACCAGCAAGAATGACAGAGGAAGGAAGGGTCCTACCAACAAAGGTGATCTACACAACTCAAAGGGGTTGACGGCGACGACCACGAGGGGGATGAGTAAACGAGTCTACCTTGTGACGGTGTTCCCCCCTTATATTTCTCCCACGCCAGCTGTAAGAGTCATATTCACTTTACCCGAACGTTCTCTACGTTCCGGGGAACAATTTGCCATATGTGGGAGCATAAAGTGTTCTCGCGTTGGCAAGAAAATGGCAAAAGAAGAGTGTTTTGGCCAGTGGTTTAGGCCCTTTAGGACGCCAAGATGTCGCTGGACCCTACATTTTCACGCCAAGACACGTCACGAGTGCAGGGGGGTCCGGACGGCGCGGGCCGTGGCGCCACGGAGTTTGACACGACACGTCGAGGAGGTCAAACGTGCGATAGGGGGTCCTGTCAGTCTGAGAGTTTTCGCCCCAGATCCGGTGGATTTACGCTTCATCCTGTAGTCTGCAAGCACCCTGTGAGGTCTTCCTATATTCCATGTGTTGGACCGAAGAAGGAATTGACGAGAAATGAGCAGCAAGTGCTCCAGTGACAGGTGTGTTGCAAGAAGTGAAGTCTGAGCAGTGACGTCCGGGACGACTGTGCAGTTTCACCAGTTTAGGTGACGACGTAGCGGCTGGGCCAATCCGCCGAGAGGCAGGAGAAGAACGAAGCTAACTGGGAATCAGAACGACTGCAGCCGAGAGAAAGGACTGCAGACGTAGTTGTGAGGAGAAGTCGACGACCAGGAGACCGACTCCAACCCTTCAAGAGGTTGTGGAGGAGCACGGGCCAGCAGAGGATAGAGCACGGTGAAGATGCGTTTTTGAGTGTTGATTGGGTTCCTGGAGGGAGCATCAGTGTGTGTGTGGGGGCATTCCCTACAGCGAGTCGAGAGCCGGGACCAGGAGCTACAATTCAACTTTCAACAGAGGACAAGTCCACATCATTGAGGTGGAAGTAGGTAATTCAGTTTTCCCTCCCCATTCCCCTTTAGTCAGCTATTTAGCCAGAGTATCTTCTATGTCATGAGCAGCGCTCACCAATATCTATCCCAGCAAACACAAATCATCTACACAACGTTCGCCTATCTCTTCCCATAGGTGTGGGAATGATTTGCATTGAGAATGGTGCAGGAGAGCCTTTGAGAAACTTTTACTCAAAAAAACCAAACACAAAGGTTTAATTATAAATTGTTTTTCTACAATTATTTTCTTCCAAATGTAAAACAAATAGTTTTTACATGTTTAAATATAAAATTTATGGTGTTTTTTTGTAAAATTCATTAATAAATTGTGAATGATATATATTGGCTGAGTGAAACCTTTAAAATCCATTTAGTTATAATATGAACAGAAAAAAGTAGTTTTCCAAATTTTCTAAAAATCGCTCTTTTTAACACAATTTGACTCTTTATGCATTCCACTAAACACTAATATCATGTTTAAATATATAATTTATGTATTATTCCCTAAGATAATTTATATAAATTATAAAAGTTGCTGGAAAGTGGTGAGAAAGAATCTAAAAACGTTTTGTTGTCTTATATTGGCGTGTTCTTATTAACTAGAGTGAGTAAGAGTGAGCGAGAGTGGGTAAGAGTGAGTAAGAGTGACTGAAGGTGAGTGAGAGTGCCAGAGAGTGTGCAAGTGTGAGTAAGAGTGAGTATAAGTAAGAGTGACCGAGAGTGAGTAAGAGTGACTGAGAGTGAGTAAGAGTGACAGAGTGAGTAAGAGTGAGAGTAAGGGTGACAGAATGAGTAAGAGTGAGAGTAAAGTGATTGAGAGTAAGGGTGAGTATGAGAGTAAGAGTGAGTGAGAGTAAGAGTGACTGAGAGTAAGAGTGACTGAGAGTAAGAGTGATTGAGAGTAAGAGTGATTGAGAGTAAGAGTGATTGAGAGTAAGAGTGATTGAGAGTAAGAGTGATTGAGAGTAAGAGTGATTGAGAGTAAGAGTGATTGGGAGTAAGAGTGATTGAGAGTAAGAGTGATTGGGAGTAGGAGTTAGAGTGAGAGTAGGAGTAAGAATGAGAATAAGAGTGATTGAGAGTAAGAGTGAGTAAGAGTAAGAATGAGAGTAAGAGTGATTGAGAGTAAGAGTGATTGAGAGTAAGAGTGATTGGGAGTAAGAGTAAGAGTAAGAATGAGAGTAGGAGTGATTGAGAGTAGGAGTGATTGGGAGTAGGAGTGATTGGGAGTAAGAGTGATTGAGAGTAGGAGTAATTGAGAGTAAGAGTATGAGAGCAAGAGTGAGAGAGTATGAATGGGTAAGGGTGACTGAGAGTGAGTAAGAGTGACAGAGTAAGAATGACAGAGTAAGAGTGATAGAGAGTAAGAGTGACAGAGAGTAAGAGTGACAGAGAGTAAGAGTGACAGAGTAAGAGTGACAGAGTAAGAGTGACAGAGAGTAAGAGTGACAGAGAGTAAGAGTGACAGAGAGTAAGAGTGACAGAGAGTAAGAGTGACAGAGAGTAAGAGTGACAGAGAGTAAGAGTGACAGAGAGTAAGAGTGACAGAGTAAGAGTGAGTATGAGAGTGAGTAAGGATGACTGAGAGAAAGAGTGAGTAATAGTGCGTAAGAGTGATTGAGAGTTAGAGTGAGAGTAAGAGTGATTGAGAGTTAGTGAGAGTAAGAGTGATTGAGAGTAAAAGTGATTGAGAGTAAGAGTGATTGAGAGTAAGAGTGATTGGGAGTAAGAGTGATTGAGTAAGAGTGATTGGGAGTAGGAGTAAGAATGAGAATAAGAGTGATTGAGAGTAAGAGTGAGTAAGAGTAAGAATGAGAGTAAGAGTGATTGAGAGTAAGAGTGATTGAGAGTAAGAGTGATTGAGAGTAAGAGTGATTGGGAGTAAGAGTGATTGGGAGTAAGAGTAAGAGTGAGAGTAAGAGTAAGAATGAGAATAAGAGTGATTGAGAGTAAGAGTGATTGGGAGTAAGAGTAAGAATGAGAGTAGGAGTGATTGAGAGTAGGAGTGATTGGGAGTAGGAGTGATTGGGAGTAAGAGTGATTGAGAGTAAGAGTAATTGAGAGTAAGAGTATGAGAGTAAGAGTGAGAGAGGGAGTATGAATGGGTAAGGGTGACTGAGAGTGAGTAAGAATGACAGAGTAAGAGTGACAGAGAGTAAGAGTGACAGAGAGTAAGAGTGACAGAGAGTAAGAGTGACAGAGAGTAAGAGTGACAGAGAGTAAGAGTGACAGAGAGTAAGAGTGACAGAGTAAGAGTGACAGAGTAAGAGTGACAGAGAGTAAGAGTGACAGAGAGTAAGAGTGACAGAGAGTAAGAGTGACAGAGAGTAAGAGTGACAGAGAGTAAGAGTGACAGAGTAAGAGTGAGTATGAGAGTGAGTAAGGATGACTGAGAGTAAGAGTGAGTAATAGTGCGTAAGAGTGATTGAGAGTAAGAGTGAGTAATAGTGTGTAAGAGTGATTGAGAGTAAGAGTGAGTAATAGTGCGTAAGAGTGATTGAGAGTGAGAGTGATTATGAGAGAGTTAAGAGTGTGAGGTGTGAGAGGGTAGCAGGCCAGGGAGGCAGGATGTGTGGTCACAGGCGAGGCCTAGGCCTCGTGATCTCTAATGTTGGTTTTTATATATATGTTGGATTTTTTGTCCTGTTTCAAATTATAATTATTTAGCAAGCCGTCACCGCCAGCCGCCACCAGCCCCCCCCACCGCCGATCGTCATCACCCATCACAGCCGCCGCCGCCCGCCACCGCGCGCCACCGCCCGCCACAGCCGCCACCACCCACCACCACCAGCCGCCGCCGCCACCCACCACCCGCCGCCACCACCCACCACCACCAGCCGCCGCCGCCGCCACCACCAGCCGCCGCCGCCGCCGCCACCACCCACCACCACCGCCGCCACCACCCACCACCACCAGCCGCCGCCGCCACCACCACCCACCACCACCGCCGCCACCATTCACCACCGCCAGCCGCCACCACTCATCACAGACGCCGCCACCCGCCACCGCCCGCCACCACCGCCAGACACAGCCGCCAGTGTCCGCCACCGCCGCCACTGTCCGCCACCGCCGCCACTGTCCGCCACCGCCGCCACTGTCCGCCACCGCTCGCCACCGCCGCCACTGTCCGCCACCGCTCGCCACTGTCCGCCACCGCCCGCCACAGCCGCCACCACCCACCACCCGCCGCCACCACCCACCACCACCAGCCGCCGCTGCCACCCACCACCCGCTGCCACCACCCGCTGCCACCACCCACCACCAACCGCCGCCGCCACCACCACCCACTACCACTGCCGCTACCACCCACCACCACCAGCCGCCGCCGCCGCCACCACCACCACCCACCACCACCGCCGCCACCACCCACCACCGCCAGCCGCCACCACTCATCACAGACGCCGCCACCCGCCACCGCCCGCCACCACCGCCAGACACAGCCGCCAGTGTCCGCCACTGTCCGCCACCGCCGCCACTGTCCGCCACTGTCCGCCACCGCCACCATATAGTGAGGTCAGCGAAGAGTAAGTAATTATCAAAAGAAGGGACCAAACCGGGAAGGCTATGTAGCACTATCAGAGTGCAAAATAATCTGAGGGCGCTAAATATCACCAAGAATGCCAATACGAGAACAGAAACGCATTAGGTGAACGAAATCAAAAGTATTCGATTCACCAAGAATTCTAGCGAGGGACAAGTGACCACAAGGGACTGTCGGAAAGCAAGGCACACGCACGTCCTGGAAGTCAGGATATTCAACAAGGATATACACAACTGCAAGAGGGACAACTCAATGGAGCCCCTCCCTGCTCCTAATTGTGCAAACTAAGTGACCGTGAGTTAAGCGAGTATGGCCAATGTGCAACCTTGCTAGAGCCGTTTCCCACCGCCGGTTACAGTGGCAGGAAGGCAGGCCACAGGGATACACTATGTTTGGGAGTACGCAGCTTGTTACCAACTACAGAAGACCAACAACGCTGCCAACGGGCAAAGATGGAGGAATGAATAACTGGATAAAAGTCGGAATAAGGAATACCTTTACAGGAGATGGGACAAGAATGGATAGCTTCTCTAGAGGCAGCATCCACACTCATTTAAAGAAACACCAATATGGCTGGGAACCCCGGTCGGCCGAGCGGACATCACACTGGACTTGTGATCCTGTGGTCCCGGGTTCGATCCCGGGCGCCGGCGAGAAACAATGGGCAGAGTTTCTTTCACCCTATGCCCCTGTTACCTAGCAGTAAAATAGGTACCTGGGTGTTAGTCAGCTGTCACGGGCTGCTTCCTGGGGGGTGGAGGCCTGGTCGAGGACCTGGCCGCTGGGACACTAAAGCCCCGAAATCATCTCAAGATAACTTCAAGAAAACCCAGCAAAACTCTACAGATTTAAATTTACTAGAGATAAGAAGCAGCCAATGTTGAATCTCTATGACCACCGGATGGACAGGATTAAAGGACCCCTTGAGCCATGAGGCCACTACGAGAGTCAACTACAACCACAAAGAAGGATTGACAATGAGAAAGCAAGAAACGGAGAGCATAGAGAATAGAATGAAATTCTGCTGTGAAGACGCTAGCCTCCAAAGGGAGGCGACACATAAGTGCGGTCAGGAAAAACAGCAGAATAGCCCACACCGTTCGCAGACTTAGACCCATCGGTGAAGATGGAAACAGAGTGGGAGTACAAAGAAAAGTGCTCAAGAAAAAGGCGTTTCAGAACCGTAGGAAGTGTAAAAGCTTTAGTGATATGGGTCAAAGACATACAAAACTTCGGAAAGGGGACTCTCCACAGGGGAGCCAAGGAAGGAACAATACGAGGAGAAACATTAGAAATACGAACGGAAAGAGAATCCTGTAGACGAGATAGTCGGACAAAGTGGGAGGCGATGAGGAGGAACAGGAACCACAGAAGGGGTAAAAGTTAAAGCACGACAGAGGCGAGAGGAAGGATGTTGTAAGGACCTCGCAAGATAGCGAAGACAGTAGCGATCACGGCGGTCCTGGTGAGATAGGAAGCCAGTGTCAACATACAAGCTGAGGGCGGGAGTCGAACGAAAGGCACCAGAGCCGAGACGCAACTCAATATGGTGCAAAGCATCAAGACGACGATGAGGAGGAGGAGAAGCTGAAGAGTATGCAGTGCAACCATAATCGAGTTTAGACAGGACGAGAGGAGTGCAAATAGAAGAGCGTGCTCCTATCCGCTTTCCAAGAAGTATGGGACAAAACCTTTAGTAGGTTAAGGGCCTTAGAGCTTCCAACTCTGAGGAAAGAGATATGGGGCGACCATGACAAACGAGTGTCAAAGATTAACCATAAACACTTAGCGGAGTCCCTATACACAAGGGGATGACCATAAAGCGAAAAAGAGGGACGAAGAACGACATGCTTCTGTGTAAAAGTCATAGCACAAGTCTTAGACGCAGAGAACTTGAAACCATGATCGGTGGCCCAAGATGACACGGCATTTAATCGCAAGTTGAAGCCGCTGTTGAAGGAGAGGCGAATCATCACCCTGACAGCAAAGGGTAAGATCGTCAACAAAGAGAGCGGAGAAGACGCCAGAAGGAAGAGAGGATAGAAGACTATTGAGGTCAACTAGAAAAGAGGAGTGCTCAGAACACTACCCTGGGGTACACCCTCATACTGCCTAACCTGGCTCTGAAGCCCCCGCTGTGTTGGGCCCCGACCTTGCTCCTCCTTTGACCCTCCTGACTACTCCACTCGGCGACCCCTCCCTCCTCTGTGGTTGGGTCAAGCCACAAGCCCCCAGTGGTGACCACCTCGTCCCCTGGCACAGCTCAGTCTCAAGTTGTGACTACTGCGCCTTTTAACCCCTCTCTGGGGGTTCTCAACGCCGTCCTCGACACGGCCGCACTCGCTTGATTCCTTCCCGTACTGATGCGTATCAAGCCTTGTTTGGTCCCGCTTCGTGGGCCAAATACTTTGGTCTCCGCCCTCTTGATTCTGCACCTCCTGATGGTTTCTCCCATCATAGGCACCTTCTTGATTCCGTACATGCCTCTGTTACTTTCCATCCCACCCGTCTCGGTGTATGTTTCGTTGCTGCTCCTCCTAAGGATGTAGCCACCCACTTGGCCGCCTTATCCTGCCTTGGGGGAGACCCGTGTTTGCGTCTCCAAGAACGCTCGGTTGAATGCCAGTGTTGGCACTATTCTCCTCCCACCCCATGTTGCTACCGGTGTTCGGAATCTCCAGGACTGCCACGAGGATATTCGTCATATCTCCGATGCCCAGGGCCATTCTGTCCTCCAAGTAGACTCGTTTACTCGTCCCCCCTCGTGGTCGTCGCCATCATTCCCTTCGGGTTGTGAAGATTACCTTTGATGGTAGGACCCTTCCGCCATCTGTCATTCTTGCTGGTGCCAGGTGCTCCGTCCAGAAGTACATTCCCTCTCCTCGACTCTGTAGTAAGTGCTGAAGGTTTGGGTATGGTGCCCTCTGCTTCTCTGGAACTGTCTCTCTCTGTCCTTTGTGTGGGGGCGAAGGTCACTCTAAGTCGGAGTGCACTTCTCCCCAGGCTCGCTGCCTCAATTGCGGTGAGGCGCACCCTACCTTCTCCCGTGCGTGTATACATTAAAATCTTGAGGCAGCCATCCTCAACTTGAAGCATCGGGAGCGTTTATCTTTTCCTAAGGCGAGACACCAGGATTGCCGGCTCCCACCTTATGCTAACGTCTCTTATTGCTCGCGTGTTGCGTTCTTCCTCTCCTCGTCCTTCCCACCTTCCTTAGACCCAAACCGTTTCCAGGCCTTGGACCCTGATACGCCCACTGCCCCCTCCTCTGTTCCATTGGGTTCTGTCCCGAAGGGTTCCCCTCCTGGTCCTCCTGTCTGGGGGTTCCCCTTCTTCCTGCCCGATCTGTCATGTCTCCTGTGTCTTCTTCCTCGTCTCCCTCCGATCCTCCTTCCCATCCTTCTCCGTCTATTGACTCTCTACACCGCCTGTCGGTACGAGCTGATGTCCATCACTCTCCCAATGGCTGTCGTGTGTGCTCTCGTTCAGCTTCTCCTGTTGAGACGCTGGAATCCGTTGCCCAGTACGTAGTTGCTGGAACACCTGTCTCTGAGTCAGAAGCGTAAGCCTGGCTCCTCTCCCTCCTCCTACCTGGGGGGTAAAAACGCTTCGCTTTCTTCCTCAGCTCCTACTTCTGGCTCTGTTGCTCCTTCCCCTCCCGTTTCAGTGATTGCGCCCCCTGTTCCTGCTATGGAGGTTTCTTTGGCCCCTGCTTCCCTTTCGGTTGCTGCTCTTGCTGGGGTGCGCTCCCCTCTTTCTACTCCCCCTCTTCCTGCTGCTGTCCTTGACTACTCCTCTCCGTTGTCTCCTCCTCCTCCTCCTCCTCCTCTTCCTCCTCCTCCTCCTCCGGACCCCGCCCGCCAACCTCTGATCTGTTCTCCCGTTTCCTTCCCTCCGTCTTTGCTCAGTTTACCCATGCCCCCTAACCCTGACTTTGCTGACCCTGATCCCGACCCTGATATTCTTTAACGTGCTCTGTTGCTCTTTCGCATTTGTTTCTTCCTTGTTCTCTGTTTTTGTCTTTTCTCTTCTCGTCGTTGTCCATTCTTCAATGGAATGTTCGAGGTTATTACGCCAATTTCCTCGAACTCCAACTTCTGATTTCGCGATTTTCGCCCCTTTGTGTCTGTCTCCAGGAGCCAATGCTTGGTGCTCGTCCTGGTCGTTTTCGTGGCTATTCCTTTCTCTCCCTCCCCCCCCAGCCATTGCTGGGGCTTCTAATTCTTCTACTCTCTTGATTCGTGCTGATGTTCCCTTTGTTCCTTTACTTTTTCCTTTGCCTCTCCATTGTTCTACTGCTCGTATCTTTGTGGGGAAATGGTACACAGTTTGTTCCATTTATCTCCCCCCGAGAGTCCCGCTCTCTCTTCCTGATTTGAAACACCTCCTAGACTCCTTGCCGGAGCCTGTGCTCCTGCTGGGTGACTTCAATTGTCGTCATTCTCTTTGGGGTGACGTTCTGACGAATACCCGGGGTCGCCTCCTTGAGCCGTTTCTCCTCTCTCCTTCCCTGTCTCTTCTGAATTCTGGTGAGCCCACTCATTTGGACTCTCGACTCGCACCCTTTCTTGTCTTGATCTTTCTCTCTGCTCTTCTTCTCTTTACTTAGATTTCACGTGGCAGGTTCTTGATGACCTCCATGGAAGTGATCATTTCCCCATCCTTGTTTCCTTTTTCTCTTTTCGCCCTTCCCTCTCTTTCCCTAGGTGGCAGTTTGCTAAGGCAGACTGGACCCTATTTACCCTCAGTGCTGCTCTCTGACCTCTCCCTTCTGCCTCTCTCTCGCGCTCTCCTCCTTTTTCATGACACTGTCTTCAACGCTGCCCTCCGCTCTATTCCTCGCTCTTCCTCTCGGGGTCCACGGAAGTGCGTTCTCTGGTGGAATGCGGACTGTGCTCGGGCTGTCCGCTGTAAGCGTGCAGCCTGGAAGTGGCACCGCCGTAGGCAGACGACCGATTCTTTTCTTTTCTTTCGGAAAGCGAGTGCGGTGGCCCGTAGGGCCATCCGTACGGCTAAACGTGAATGTTGGGCACCTTATGTCTCAACAATTACGTCCGAAACCCCTCTGGCCCAGATCTGGAAGCGTATCCGCAAGATAGCGGGTAAGTTCGTCCCCGATGTTTCACCGGTCCTTCACCTCCATGATACTCTTGTGGCGGACCCGTTGCAGGTCGCTTCCGAACTGGGTTCCCACTTTTCTTCTGTTAGCTCTGGTCTTCATCTTCCCCAATCTTTCCTTCTTCGTAAACCTGTCCTTGAGTCTCGTCCTTTAGATTTCTGCACTCATCTTCAGCTTCCCTATAATGATCCCTTCTCTCTCTCTCTGAACTTCGTTCTGCTCTGGCCCTCTGCGGTTCTACGGCGGCGGGCTCCGATGGTATTCATTATGAGATGCTTCGCCATCTCCCTCCGAGCACGTCTCAGTATTTACTGAGTCTGTATAATCGGATCTGGGAGTCGTCGTCAGTCCCTGAGGACTGGGTCGATGCCGTTGTCCTCCCTGTTCGCAAACCGGGGTCTATGGGTACTTCCCCTAAGGACTTTAGCCCTTTTGCTCTCACAAGTTGTGTCTGCAAACTCTTTGAACGTATGGTTAACGTTCGTCTGATGTGGTTCCTGGAACACCATCACCTCCTCTCCCCTTCTCAATTTGGTTTCCGGAAGTGCCGCAGCACGACAGATGTCCAGGTGAACTTGGAGGTCTATATTCGTACTGCTTTTGCTGCAAAGACCTCCGTTGTTGCCGTCCTTTTTGACCTGGAAAAGGCTTACGACACCACTTGGAGTTATCATATCCTATCTCAACTTCATTCTTTTGGCCTTCGTGGTCATCTCCCTCTCTTTCTCCGCAGCTTCCTCTCTCGTCGTTCCTTTCGGGTGCGCCTTGGTACCGCTCTCTCTCCCTCTTTTCAGCAATACGAAGGTGTGCCCCAGGGTAGTGTTCTGAGCACTACTCTTTTTCTGGTTGCCCTCAATGGTCTTCTTTCCTCTCTTCCTTCTGGTGTCTTCTCCGCTCTCTATGTCGATGATCTTACCCTTTGTTGTCAGGGTGATGATTCGCCTCTCCTTCAACGCCGGCTTCAACTTGCAATTGATGCCGTGTCGTCTTGGGCCACAGATCATGGCTTCAAGTTCTCTACTTTTAAGACTTGTGCCATGACTTTTACACGGAAACGGGTTGTTCTTCGTCCCTCTTTGTCACTTTATGGTCATCCCCTTGAATACAAAGATTCCGCGAAGCTTTTGGGGTTATTCCTTGACACTCGTTGTCTTGGTCTCCCCATATCTCTTACCTCCGTGTTGAGTGCTCTAAGGCCCTTACCCTCCTTCGGGTCTTGTCCCATACTTCTTGGGGGGCAGATAGGCGCACTCTCCTTGCTTTGCATTCCTCTCTCGTCCTGTCTAAGCTCGATTATGGTTGCCCTGCTTACTCGTCTGCTTCTCCTTCTACTCTTCGCCGTCTTGATGCTTTTCCGGTTATCTCGCCTACAGGATTCTCTTTCCGTTCGTATTTCTAATGTTTCTCCTCGTGTTGTTCCTTCTTTGCCCCCGTGGAGGGTCCCTCTTTCGCGGTTTTGTACATTCTTGACCCTTATCACTAAAGCTTTTACCCCTCCTACGGTTCTAAAACGCCTTTTCCTCGAGCACTTTTCTTCTCACTCCCGCTCCGTTTCTGTCTTCACCGATGGGTCTAAGTCAGCGGACGGTGTTGGCTACTCTGTTGTTTTTCCTGATCGCACTTATATGTGTCGCTTGCCTCCGGAGACTAGCATCTTTACAGCGGAACTTTATGCTATTCTCTGTGCTCTTCGTCTCCTGCTTTCTCGTTGTGTGTCTTGCTTTGTTGTTGTTGTTGACTCTCGTAGTTCCCTCATGGCTCTCGGGTCCTTTAATCCGGTTCATCCAGTAGTTGTCGAGATCCAACATTGGCTGTTTCTTGTTCACAGTAAATTTAAGTCGGTTGAGTTTTGTTGGGTTCCCAGCCATATTGGTGTGTGTTTAAATGAGCGTGCGGATGCTGCCGCCAAGGAAGCTGTCCGCTCTTGTCCCATCTCTCGTAAAGGCATTCCATATTCCGACTTTTACCCGGTTATCCATTCCTCAGTCCTTACCCGTTGGCAGGCTTCTTGGTTGTCTGTTACTGGTAACAAGCTACATACTCTTAAATCTTGTGTTTCCTCGTGGCCGTCCTCCTTCCACTGTAACCGGCGGTGGGAAACAGCTATGGCGAGGTTGCGTATTGGCCATACTCGCTTAACCCATGGTCACTGGATGGAGCGCCGCCCTGCTCCTTATTGTCCTAGTTGCATTGTCCCTCTTACGGTCGTGCATGTCCTTCTTGAATGTCCTGACTTCCAGGACGAGCGTGTGTCTTGCTTTCCGACCGCCCCTCGCGGTCACCTGCCCCTCGATAGAATTCTTGGTGACTCGGATACTTTTGATATCGTTCGCCTTATGCGTTTTTGTTCTCGTATTGGCATCCTTGGTGATATTTAGCGCCCTCTGATTATTTTGCGTATTTGATGGTGCTACATAGCCTTCCCGGTTTGGTGCCTTCTTTTGATAATTACTTACTTACTTACTTCGTTTTGAACGAACAATGTTAAAATTGATGAATTCGTCTTTGGGGTTAACTGTTGGATAAAATGGATTTGGTCCAAGGATGGGTTGGTGGCGACGGCTGAGTCGGTGTTTGGCCGGGCTGGATGAGTGGCGACTCCTGGGTCTGTGATTGGCTGCTGCCGCGGGAGTTACTAGTCCAGTAGTTGAGGTGTTGTGTGGTGGCACCACTCGTGGCGCCTCTTGTAGGGAGGTCTGGGAAGGCTTCAGACTGGATATTAAATGCCTTGGTCGATCTTGAGGTAGCAGTGGTGTAACGGTTACCAGGGCCAATCCTTTACTTTATATAAAAATTGAACCAACGCCTCAAAGGTTAATCCAGCCAAATCAGCTTGGCTGGTTCACTCTACAACTATAATGTTGTTTACAGTCCAGCAATCTTCCCAATACATCTGGAAGAATAAAACATCCTATACCCAGACTTGATATAACTAAATTCAATATCTCAATCCCTATCACAAAATCTGGCGAACAAAAATCATTGGCCTTCGTCGTCCATCGACGTGTTCCGTCATTCATGTGTTTCACTCAACACCTGTGGTCACTTTATGCCACAGCATGTCACTTAATTAACCAAACATTCAAAATCAATGTCCACATGCGATTTTCCCAACCTTAAAAGGAAGTCGCTATTATCAATACTAATTTTAATATCACAGTTCTGAAATTAGTCAGCAATAGAATGTCCACATACTTCGAGCTAAGAGTATCAGGATCATGTTGTCCACCCCTCTTGCACCAATGAACTCGGAGCAAGGAAACTGCTACCCTTATCATTTCTAGAACCTATGTCTTAGGCGCAGTGCAATAGTTCTCCTAATAGAGCTCTTTCTTAAACAGGTCCATGTAAATTTTTTTTATATATCCACTTTTCTAGAATTTCACTACTATATTTCTAGTTTTCAACATTCAGGGTTTCCAAAATTTTGTTCCTAGGGATTCAGAGATCTTAACTCTCAGATATTTTATACAATTGATTGACAACAAAATTGAGCAAAATATCATTTTAACATTATTACACAACACATGTTCTTAAAAAAAATCGATGATGTTAGATGACTGACGTGTAGTTGATTTTAGTACCAATGACTACCAATTGTTGATTGTGGAAAATCCTGGTCTCCTTGTATACCATTCCGGTTTCTGCTGAAGAATGATGGAACTATCCGACCAAAAATAACTTGGGTGAAGCTGAGCACTTTAGTGACAGGTGACAGTTGACAGCTTACGGCTGGCTGCAGCTTGCTGGGTGCAGCTCACTAAAGAGACAAGTGAATATTCAACCCGTAGCTCACAAAAAAACAGATGTAATTGGACTCTCAGAAACAAAACTCTCAGGAATCATAATGAATGCAGTGTTTCCACATGACTACACTGTAATAAGGAAAGAGGGGGAAGGAAGGGGAGGAGGTAGAGTGGCTCTACTGATGAGAAAGGAATGGAGTTTCGAGGAGATGGTTATTCCGGGCTGCGAAAGGTTCAGAGGCTTCATAACAGGCACCATGGCAATGGGAGGACCAAGAGTAGTAGTAGTAGTGATATATAACCCACTACCAAATGAAAGAAGACCCAGGCAAGAGTATGACAGAAACATGTCTGTTAACACTATCATTGAGAGAGCAGCCGGTGCTGCCTGTAGAAATCGATCCCATCTGCTCATAATGGGGAACTTTAATCACGGAAGGATAGACTGGGAAAACAAGGAACCACATGGTGAGGAAACATGGAGAGCAAAACTGTTTGAAGTGGCAACTAGAAACTTTTTAAGTCAGTATGTCAAAGGTCCCACGAGAATGAGGGGCAATGATGAACCCACAAGACTCGTCTTAATATTCACTCTGAACGATTCAGACATGAGGGAAATCGGTCTTGAAGCCCCCGTGGGTATGAGTGATCACAGTGTACTGTTGTTTGAATATCTGGTCGAAGAAGGGTTAATGTACTCAAGGAAGGGATCAGAAAGCAAGAAGCCGGCATTCTGGAAGGAAACTATGAGGAAATGAGAAAATTCCTAACTGAAATAGTTTGGGAAACAGAGCTCAGAGGAAAGACGGTTAAAGACATGATGGACTACATCACACAGAAGTGTAAGGAGGCAGCAGACAAGTTCGTCCCAGTCCAAAAGGAAAAAAAAGAAATTCAGATGAGAAACCCATGGTTTAATCAGATTTGTAAGCCAGCAAAGCACCAAAGTAAATGGGCGGGGAAAAACTATAGAAACAATAGAACACTAGAGAGCAGCGAAAGATACCAGAGCGCCATGAATGAATACGTCAGGGTGAGAAGAGAGTTAGAGGCAATATAAAAATGACATGGCGAGCAAGGCAAAGATTCAACCCAAACTGCTGCATAGCCTCATCAGGAGGAAAACAACAGTGAAGGAACAGGTAATGAAACTGAGGGTAGGGGCAGAAAAATTAAATACAAATGACAAGGAAGTCTGCGAGGAACTCAATAAGACATCCAAGGAGGTCCTCAACTCAGAGCAAGGCGAAGTCCCAGAGGTAAGAGAGGGAACATCAAACCAGACACCACTAGAGGAGCTAGTGATTACCAGTGGGGAGGTGAGGAAGCATCTGCTAGATTTGGACGTGACAAAGACTACAGGCCTGGATGGAATCTCACCATGGGCTCTAAGGGATCAGAAGCTCTGTGCCTGCCACTCTCCATGGTCTACAACAAATCACTGGTAACAGGTGAACTGCCAGAAATTTGGAAGGCGGCAAACGTAGTCCCGATATACAAGAAAGGGGATAGACAGGAGGCACTGAACTACAGGCCAGTATCCTTAACTTGCATACCATGCAAGAAATGGTATGCAAGTTATGCATAAAGGAGAAAATTGTGCGAAAAAAGCTAGTTGAATATCTGGAGCGAAGGAACTTTGTGACAACACCAACATGGTTTCAGGGATGGCAAGTCATGCCTCACAGGACTAATTGAATTCTACGATCAGACAAGAAAGAGAGGGGTAGGCAGACTGCATATTTTTTGATTGCCAGAAAGCCTTTGACAGAGTGCCAAACCAGAGACTAGTGCGAAAACTGGAGATACAGGCAGGAGTGAAAGGGAAGGTACTCCATTGGATAAGGGAGTACCTAAGTAACAGAAGGCAGCGAGCTACTGTGCGGGGTGAGGTATCAGATTGGCGAGACGTCACCAGTGGGGTCCCGCAGGGTTCAGTTCTTGGACCCATACTGTTTCTCATATATGTAAATGATCTTCCAGATGATATAAAATCATTCCTCTCATTGTTTGCTGATGATGCAAAAATTATGGGGAGGATTAAGACGGAGGAAGACAGTATGAGACTACAAGATGACCTAGACAGACTGCATGAATGGTCCAACAAATGGCTACTAAAGTTCAACCCGAGTAAATTTTAATGTAATGAAACTAGGCAGTGGAAACAGGAGGCCAGACACAGGATACAGAATAGGAGACGAAGTACTTAATGAAACAGACAGAGAGAAAGATCAAGGAGTTGATATCACACCAAACCTGTCTCCTAAAGCCCACATAAAAAGAATAACGTCTGCGGCATATGCGCAGCTGGCTAACATCAGAACAGCGTTCAGGAACCTGTGTAAGGAATCATTCAGAATCTTGTACACCACATATATAAGACCAATCCTGGAGTATGCGGCCCCAGCATGGAGCCCGTACCTTGTCAAGCACATGACGAAGCTGGAAAAAGTCCAAAGGTATGCCACTAGAATAGTCCCAGAACTAAAAGGCAAGAGTTACGAGGAAAGGCTGAGGGAAATGCACATTACGACACTGGAAGACAGAAGAGTAAGGGGAGACATGATCACAACCTACAAAATCCTCAGGGGAATCGACCGGGTAAACAAGGATAAACTATTCAACACTGGTGCTACGCGAACAAGGGGACACAGGTGGAAACTGAGTACCTACATGAGCCACAGGGACGTTAGAACGAACTTTTTCAGTGTCAGAGTAGTTAACGGATGGAATGCACTAGGCATTGATGTGGTGGAGGCTGACTCCATACACAGTTTCAAATGTAGATATGATAGAGCCCAGTAGGCTCAGGAATCTGTACACCAGTTGATTGACAGTTGAGAGGCTGGACCAAAGAGCCAAAGCTCAACCCCGCAAGCACAAATAGATGAGTGCACACACACACACACACACACACACACACACACACACACACACACACACACACACACACACACACACACTACTCTGAACTTTTTCCGTGTCAGAGTAGTAGTAAATGAAATGCACTAGGAAGTGATGTGGTGGAGGCTGACTCCATACACAGTTTCAAATGTAGATATGACAGAGCCCGGTAGGCTCAGGAATCTGTACATCAGTTGATTGACGGTTGAAAGGCGGGACCAAAGAGCCAGAGCTCAACCCCCGCAAACACAACTAGTTGAGTACACACACACTAAATCTGTCATAACGATGCACTAGGTAAGTGACTATTAGAGCTAGATAATTCATTAATAACTATGATTTGATATTTGAATGACTTATGTGACATGCAAGTAACGACGAAATCTTAAGTCATTCAAGTACAAGTTCGAGAAAGTTTATTGAGACAATAAGATGCATCTCAAAACAATAGAGAAGATTAGGATATTTCTACCCTCCATCTTAATTAATTTAAGTCATAGTTGATGCCAGTTTGGTCGCATCTGAAGCCTATGAGAGAGTAATGCAAGATGATTACAGCATATACCAATTTCTTCACAACTCTCGCTAACAACTTGTTCACAACTCTCGCTAACAACTTGTTCACAACTCTCGCTACCAACTGTTCACAACTCTTGCTACCAACTTGTTCACAACTCTCGCTAACAACTTGTTCACAACTCTCGCTACCAACTGTTCACAACTCTCGCTACCAACTGTTCACAACTCTCGCTACCAACTGTTCACAACTCTCGCTACCAACTGTTCACAACTCTCGCTACCAACTGTTCACAACTCTCGCTACCAACTGTTCACAACTCTCGCTACCAACTGTTCACAACTCTCGCTACCAACTGTTCACAACTCTCGCTACCAACTGTTCACAACTCTCACTACCAACTGTTCACAACTCTCACTACCAACTGTTCACAACTCTCACTACCAACTGTTCACAACTCTCACTACCAACTGTTCACAACTCTCACTACCAACTGTTCACAACTCTCACTACCAACTGTTCACAACTCTCACTACCAACTGTTCACAACTCTCACTACCAACTGTTCACAACTCTCACTACCAACTGTTCACAACTCTCACTACCAACTGTTCACAACTCTCGCTACCAACTGTTCACAACTCTTGCTACCAACTGTTCACAACTCTTGCTACCAACTGTTCACAACTCTCACTACCAACTGTTCACAACTCTCACTACCAACTGTTCACAACTCTCGCTACCAACTGTTCACAACTCTTGCTACCAACTGTTCACAACTCTTGCTACCAACTGTTAACAACTCTTGCTACCAACTGTTAACAACTCTTGCTACCTACCGTTCACAACTCTTGCTACCTACCGTTCACAACTCTTGCTACCAACTGTTCACAACTCTTGCTACCAACTGTTCACAACTCTCGCTAACAACTGTTCACAACTCTTGCTACCTACTGTTCACAACTCTTGCTACCAACTGTTCACAACTCTTGCTACCAACTGTTCACAACTCTTGCTACCAACTGTTCTCAACTCTTGCTACCAACTGTTCTCAACTCTCACTACCAACTGTTCACAACTCTTGCTACCAACTGTTCACAACTCTTGCTAACAACTGTTCACAACTCTCACTACCAACTGTTCACAACTCTTGCTACCTACTGTTCACAACTCTTGCTACCAACTGTTCACAACTCTTGCTACCAACTGTTCTCAACTCTCACTACCAACTGTTCACAACTCTTGCTAACAACTTCACAACTCTCACTACCAACTGTTCACAACTCTTGCTACCTACTGTTCACAACTCTTACTACCAACTGTTCACAACTCTTACTACCAACTGTTCTCAACTCTCGCTACCAACTGTTCACAACTCTTGCTACCAACTGTTCTCAACTCTCACTACCAACTGTTCACAACTCTTGCTACCAACTGTTCACAACTCTCACTACCAACTGTTCACAACTCTCACTACCAACTGTTCACAACTCTCACTACCAACTGTTCACAACTCTCACTACCAACTGTTCACAACTCTCACTACCAACTGTTCACAACTCTCACTACCAACTGTTCACAACTCTTGCTACCAACTGTTCACAACTCTTGCTACCAACTGTTCACAACTCTTGCTACCTACCGTTCACAACTCTTGCTACCAACTGTTCACAACTCTTGCTACCAACTGTTCACAACTCTTACTACCAACTGTTCTCAACTCTCGCTACCAACTGTTCACAACTCTTGCTACCAACTGTTCTCAACTCTCACTACCAACTGTTCACAACTCTTGCTACCAACTGTTCACAACTCTCACTACCAACTGTTCACAACTCTCACTACCAACTGTTCACAACTCTCACTACCAACTGTTCACAACTCTTGCTACCAACTGTTCACAACTCTTGCTAACAACTGTTCACAACTCTCACTACCAACTGTTCACAACTCTTGCTACCTACTGTTCACAACTCTTCTTACCAACTGTTCACAACTCTTACTACCAACTGTTCTCAACTCTCACTACCAACTGTTCACAACTCTTGCTACCAACTGTTCTCAACTCTCACTACCAACTGTTCACAACTCTCACTACCAACTGTTCACAACTCTCACTAACAACCTCCCACAACTCTCGCTAACAACCTCCCCACAACTCTCGCTAACAACCTCCCCACAACTCTCGCTAACAACCTCCCCACAACTCTCGCTAACAACCTCCCCACAACTCTCGCTAACAACCTCCCCACAACTCTCGCTAACAACCCCCCCACAACTCTCGCTAACAACCTCCCCACAACTCTCGCTAACAACTTGTTCACAACTCTCGCTAACAACTTGTTCACAACTCTCGCTAACAACTTGTTCACAACTCTCGCTAACAACTTGTTCACAACTCTCGCTAACAACTTGTTCACAACTCTCGCTAACAACTTGTTCACAACTCTCGCTAACAACTTGTTCACAACTCTCGCTAACAACTTGTTCACAACTCTCACTACCAACTGTTCACAACTCTCACTAACAACCTCGTCACAACTCTCGCTAACAACCTCGTCACAACTCTCACTAACAACCTCGTCACGACCCTCGCTAACAACCTCCCCACAACTCTCACTAACCTCCCCACAACTCTCACTAACAACCACCCCACAACTCTCACTAACAACCACCCCACAACTCTCACTAACAACCTCCCCACAACTCTCACTAACAACCACCCCACAACTCTCGCTAACAACCTCCCCACAACTCTCACTAACAACCTCCCCACAACTCTCACTAACAACCTCCCCACAACTCTCACTAACAACCTCCCCACAACTCTCACTAACAACCTCCCCACAACTCTAACAACCTCCCCACAACTCTCACTAACAACCTCCCCACAACTCTCACTAACAACCTCCCCACAACTCTCACTAACAACCTCCCCACAACTCTCACTAACAACCTCCCCCACAACTCTCACTAACAACCTCCCCCACAACTCTCACTACCAACTACTCCGAACTCTCCAACATTCTTCCTGCTGTCTACCACCAAACAATATTCTCCACAAACAGGTTAGTACATTGTAAGTTATCAGACGATGAGTGACAGTAACGTGGCTGAGAATGTCATGTTCATTATCAATACATTATAAGAATCGATGATTGTCCAGGACGGACCAAAGCTTTGTCCTTTCTCAACTTTCTGATGTGTGGTTTAGTCGTTACATTCTAACTTTACTAAATTATGCAGTAGATTTATAGATGTGATGATTGTACTGTACCTATATATTTTGGTAATTAAAACAGATTTATTCGCATCAAAAATGTGTTTATCAGTGATTAAGAAAATTGTGAGAGTGTTGTGTTGTTGTTTCCGAGGGGAGTCTGAGAGAGACCAGTCTTCAGGGTCAGTGTCGAAAGATATAGACAACGATAAGGACCAGGTTGAATCTTCCAGGCCAGACACAAATATTGGCTCCGTTAATGCCACTATGTATAGTAATACAGAAATTAATACCTAGGACAGCAGGAATAATGATGATATTAATACCGAAATTAATATCGAGGAGAGCGGTCATAGTGATGATGATAATACAGATAATAATACCGACTCTGTCAAAAGTTTCTCAGGCACCATGCTCCTCGACTTCACCCGCCAGCATTAGCTGATGAGCGCTGCCTTCAAACTTCTTCCTTACAAAGACATGACCACCGCCGAACTCGCTAAAATTACTACCTGCTTAATAAATGTATCATCAAACCCGCTCGGGACCCAAGACCACGAGACACACTCACAGGCACTAACAAAAGCCGTGAGGGAGCTCGACGCTACAAGATGTAGGGGCTTTAGTAAACTTCTGCCGGTGGTAATGCCCTCTCACGACTCCACACTCCCTCAGGAAGACCTGGAGTGTCAAGATCAAATGGGGCTCCAAGAGGCTACAGAGGTACATAGCTTCCACAACAATTAACAATCCAGTTTGAGCTTCAAACTTGACATCGGCACAAGACTCGTGAGCGTCTCGCCAGACAAACAGGTACAGTGTCCGAAATGTTTTTTGTACCCCAATAATGCTGAGATGTATGAAAACGGTATGAAAATATGTCAGTTTTGTGAACCCATTGCCAGGTTACCCAGGTGGAACCTGTATAATTACATGAGTAACTATGAAATAAGAAACAGTGAAAATTTCGTCCTTAAATATGCTGTTATTATTGACGTAAACAACATTAAAGAAAGTTTTGAAAAATTTTTGTGTTAATTGTCGCTTCCGCGTAACATTACCGTTTAAATGATTATCATTAATAGCTAAACAGGCTAGTACAAGTCAGCTTAGCTGAAACAATCGAACCTGCGGTCTTAAATACAGGATTTATAGAGTACTAGTTTGGATGTATTTTCGATAACGACGTAGATGACGTGGCTCGTCTCCCAGCATTGTTCAGTAATTAGTCAGGCCATTAGTGAAGCGGTGGCGCTGACCTCTGACGCTGTAGGTAAAGTTGTTGTACTAAATGCAGGCAATATTATGCCATCTGACGCGGCTGACATCTTGGCGTCAGCACCAGGCATCTTCAGTCTCGTCAACATTCTGGGGTCAGAGAAGATTATTCTGGACGAAGCTATCCAGCAGAAAGTGATATAATCTGGAGGCATCAACGTCGGTGTAGAGCATGACACCGACGTCTATAACATCATTGAGGAGGAGCTAGGCATAACGGGAAACCTTGCCTATAACTTAAAGGCAACTCTTTGTGTTACAGACAATTACAGGCTGTCGCGTGTGGAAGCACCAGCCTGTATGAGGGTCAAGGAAATAAATGAGAGAAAGGCCATCCTCTATCTTAGCCAAGTAAGGAACACCGAAAACATCACATGTTATTACGAGAGAATAGAAATAAGTGAAGACCCAAGTCACACGTATTTGCAAGCTGACTTAACTTTCATCAATTCTAAAGGAAAGTAAATACGTAAAATACTAAATTTTTAACAATTATGTTCCTAGTCATTTTTCAAGAAAAGTGACTTTGTCTTCAAATGTGAGAACTTGTTTTAACATAAATGAACTAATCCTCTTCCTTCATAATTATCACATTATAAGGACAAACCCAAATTAAATCCACTTGCGCTAAAAAGTAGAGCGACAGTCTTGCGTCTTGCTGGACGGCGTTCAATTCCCGACTGTCCAAGTGGCTGGGCACCATTCCTCACATCCCCTTCCCCGTCCCAGGCCAAATCCTTATCCTGATGCCTTCCAAGTGCTATATAGTCGTAATGGCTTTGCACTTTCCCCTGATAGTTCCCATCCATTGGTGTTAGGCCCTTGAGAATGTTGACGAGGCTCCCAGGCGCTGGTTACAGTAGTGAAGTTGTGGGTGACGGAAGGCTGGAACCTCCAGCGGATTGACGGGTGCCATCACCTGACTGTCGTATTGACGGGTGCCATCACCTGACTGTCGTATTGACGGGTGCCATCACCTGACCGTCGTATTGACGGGTGCCATCACCTGACCGTCGTATTGACGGGTGCCATCACCTGACCGTCGTATTGACGGGTGCCATCACCTGACCGTCGTATTGACGGGTGCCATCACCTGACCGTCGTATTGACGGGTGCCATCACCTGACTGTCGTATTGACGGGTGCCATCACCTGACCGTCGTATTGACGGGTGCCATCACTTGACTGTCGTACCGACGGGTGCCATCACCTGGCCGTCGTATTGACGGGTGCCATCACCTGACTGTCGTATTGACGGGTGCCATCACCTGACTGTCGTATTGACGGGTGCCATCACCTGACCGTCTTATTGACGGGTGCCATCCCCGGACCGTCGTATTGACGGGTGCCATCACCTGACCGTCGTATTGACGGGTGCCATCACCTGGCCGTCGTATTGACGGGTGCCATCACCTGACCGTCGTATTGACGGGTGCCATCACCTGGCCGTCGTATTGACGGGTGCCATAACCTGGCCGTCGTACTGACGGGTGACATCATGTGACCGTCGTATTGACGGGTGCCATCACCTGGCCGTCGTACTGACGGGTGCCATCACCTGGCCGTCGAATTGACGGGTGCCATCACCTGACCGTCGTATTGACGGGTGCCATCACCTGGCCGTCGTATTGACGGGTGCCATCACCTGGCCGTCGTATTGACGGGTGCCATCACCTGGCCGTCGTATTGACGGGTGCCATCACCTGGCCGTCGTATTGACGGGTGCCATCACCTGGCCGTCGTATCGACGGGTGCCATCACCTGGCCGTCGTATCGACGGGTGCCATCACCTGGCCGTCGTATCGACGGGTGCCATCACCTGGCCGTCGTATCGACGGGTGCCATCACCTGGCCGTCGTATCGACGGATGCCATCACCTGGCCGTCGTATTGACGGGTGCCATCACCTGGCCGTCGTATTGACGGGTGACATCATTTGACCGTCGTATTGAAGCATGTTTTATTTTTTATTTAATATAATTTTTTTTATTTAATATAATGTTTTTTAGGTGTGTGTGTGTGTGTGTGTGTGTGTGTGTGTGTGTGTGTGTGTGTATTCACCTAGTTGTATTCCCCTAGTTGTGCTTGCTGGGGTTGAACTCTGCTCTTTCGTCAGAGAAAGGTGTGTGGTACTCACCTCACCTAATTGTACTCACATAATTAGGCTTGCAGGGGTTGGGCTTTGTCTCTTTGTTCCCGCCTCTCAACTGTCAATCAACTGGTGTACAGGTTCCTGAGCCTACTGGGCTCTATCATATCAACATTTGAAACTGTATGGAGTCAGCCTCCACCACATCACTGCCTAGTGCATTCCATTTATAAACTACTCTGACACAAAAATTTCTTTCTAGCGTCTCTGTGTCTCATCTGGGTACTAAGTTTCCACTTGTGTCCCCTTGTTCGTGTCCCACCCGTGCTGAAGAGTTTGTCTTTGTCCACTCTGTCAACCACCTACAAAATTCTCAGGGAATTTATCATGTCTCCCCTTACTCTTCTGTTTTCCAGGGACGTGAGGTTCAGCTCCTTTAGCCTTTTCTCGTAGCTCATACCTCTCAGTTCCGGGACGAGCCTGGTGGCATACCGCTGATTCTTCTCTGTCTTGTGTTTAACTAGGTATGGACTCAAGGCTGGAGCTGCACATTCCAGGATTGGTCTGACATAAGTGGTATACAGGGTCCTGAACGATTCCTTACACAAGTTTCTAAAGGCAGTTCTTATGTTTGCCAGTCTAGCATATTCCGCTGATGATATTCTTTTGATGTGGGCCTCTGGGGACAGGTTCGGTGTGATATCAACCCCCAGATCTTTCTCTCTATTGGACTCTTGCAGGATTTCACCTCCCAGATGGTATCTTGTGTTCAGCCTCCTGCTCCCTTCGCCTAATTTCATTACCTTACACTTTCCTGAGTTGAAATTTAGCAGCTATTTTATAGACCATTCCTCCAGTTTGTCCAGGTTATCCCTTTAGTCTGTCTATCTTCATCTGTTTTGATTCTTCTCATAATTCTTGCATCCTCCAGCAAACATTGAGAGGAACGAGTCTATAATAAAGCATAATAAGGGAGATATTAATAAGGTATTATATATTTCACTGAATAGAACGCGAAATAATAGATATAAATTGAACACGTTTAGATTTAGGAAAGACCTGGGTAAATACTAGTTTGGTAACAGGGTTGTTGACTTGTAGAACAAATTACTGGGTAACATAACAGACGTAGGATCTCTTGAGTTTGGGTGGATATAAGTTAAAGCTGCTACGTATGGGCCAATAGACCTTTCAGCAGTTTCCTTCATTCCTATGTTCTTATGTTTGTATTCTTGTTCCCGATTTGTTCATGCTCTATCAAAATTATTCCATGATTACGAGATTCAAACATACTGGAATAGTATACACACGGCTTTAAAAACGTATCGTATAACACCACCAGTCACTTCAGAGAATATTATTAATTGAATATTATGTCCGCTTGACCTTCACTATGCTTGTGAAAATATTTAGTTTAATATTTTAAACATTTTCAGTAGATACTTCTGTTGTTGTCAGTCTTTGAACATTATCAACAGCATCTTCATCATTAATACATGACTAGTAAAATCTCTCCGAGGTCTCTTGCTGATGTCTAATCACTATGATACGAAACTTCTGAATTGATGTTAATACAACCAGTGTTGTCCTCAGTGATTTAAAACCTACATCACTTGTATACATATCATACCTGCAATGTGTTCCCGTATTGTAACCCGAGCTCCCTCACACACCTGCAGCGCCCTCGCACATACCTGCAGCGCCCTCGCACATACCTGTAGCTTCCTCACATACTTGTAGTTTCCTCACACACCTGTATACATATCATACCTGCAATGTGTTCCCGTATTGTAACCCGAGCTCCCTCACACACCTGCAGCGCCCTCGCACATACCTGTAGCGCCCTCGCACATACCTGTAGCTTCTTCACATACCTGTAGTTTCCTCACACACCTGTATACATATCATACCAGCAATGTGTTCATGTATTGTAACCTGAGCTCCCCACGTGTTGCGACCCAAGTGGTTTTAACAGCAGTGACCATGTGGAGGGGACGGTGGACATTACCTGTAGCTCCCTCATACACACCTGAAGTGCCGTTGCACACACCTGCAGCTCCAACACACCTGCAGTAGAAAAGCCCTTTTAAGTATGTTTCGAGCAAATTAACTAGTGCATACAACTTTAAAATGTATATATAAATCCATACAAGTACATATATGTAAGGGACATTTGCAAACATTCAGGAAATATAAAAGGATTAGAATGCAGTTATAACTGTAGCGAGTTAATCTTATACTCGCTCCATTATCTCATAATCTTAATAGCATAACTAATTAGCACTAATTATAGAAGCTACAGTCCTTTCCCCCAATTACCGGTAATACTCTTCTCATCTTGTTGGAGGGAGCCGAGGTGTAGTCACCATATAAGCAAGCGATATGAGGAATAGCGAACAGTACAATTTCCACAGTTAACAATGTAGCACTCAGCGTGTACAGATCTAATTGACCCAAGACGCTACAGCTTCGACACAGAGCAGACAGCAGACTACGACCACATCGAGCTACAACGTTCTCGCTCCCCGAGTTCAGACACTGGCAATTCCCAATAGAGCCGCCACACTCTTCCACATAGAGCTCCGCGACTCCGGCCTCACTCAGCTCTCTGCTCTGCTCCAAGCTCCGTCTGAACGTTTACGACAATGCCACCAACCGACTACTGTAATCAAGACTAATAAATAAATATGAAAACTCACTAAACAATGTGTATCTAATCTACCCAACGACGTAACAATCATACGTTACACAACCATCCCCAAAAAGTGTTTAAATATACTAAGGAAAGGAAAATGTCGCTTTGAATCAACATGTAGATCAACATCACAACAAAAGTCTGGAGATGTGTTGGGATCTTGGCACATGCGCTGGTTAGGCAAAACCTTCTGCTCTACAAATGCAAGTGTTTGGGTATATTCTCCGCAGGCAAGGGATAAAGTTAATAAGAAATAGTGTGACGTAATATGATCAAGCCCACTGTCCGCTTCTCGGTAAACAATATCCACCGAGCTAGAAACAAAGAGGAATTTAAATATAGTTGTAATGACAAAGGTATTGTACGAGTAATGCAATTCCGTTAATGAATAATTGGAAAGCTTTCATTAGCAAGAACACCATGTATGCTAGCTACACGATATACTTTTCATGGAAGGCGTGTGGCAGCTTTTGCTGACAGAGTTAAGTGCGTAGGACGGTAGTAGGCACCACAGTAATAGTAATATGGTTATGGCCATTGGAAACTGTGGCTGCTGTTGTAGCTGCTTCAACGTGAATTAGGTCGATGTACTGTTGCAATATACAACATAGGAGAAAGTATGAGGTAGTGAATCAAGAACTACATCACTTATCAAATGGTGGAGGGAAATTAGTGAGAAAACGAAAATATCACGAGGAAATTACCTTAAACGAGACACGAAAAAGTTATTTGAGAGAAACTTAAGGCGACAGATTTTTCTCTCTTCTGATTCATATATTTAGGGGTTCTTTGGGAATTTTAAATTTGGCAAACCTGAACATGGGAGTTGGGCAGTTCTTGAGCCTTGTCGTGTTTACCGAGGTGGTTACTGGATTATGATGTATTATGATTTATTTAAAACAATTACAAATAAAGCCCAGAAACGTTGTACGCTATAGATTGCTGATTTAAAATAGTAGTGACCCAAAATGAATAACCATGGCACTAAAGAACCTAACCAGAAAACAGAAGGCTCAATACAAACGAATTATGACAAGAATATTTAAGATAAAAGTACGTATTGCAAGGCCAGCAAAGAAAGCCTTCAGTGTTTCACCAGATGAAACAAAGATTACAGACAATACCTGGCTATTAAAATATAAGTCAAATAACTGATAATGAAAATGGTTTAAATTACGAAATTATAAGAAAGTACCAAAGAACTTTATGAATACAGCAAAACAAATCAACGTAGAATGTGCAGATGACGTCCTGACTAGTTTAGTGGTTACCAGAGAGGAAATTATTAAATAAACAAACAAATAAAAAAGGACGCAATGGCGATCACAGGAGGAGAAGGAGGTAAGCTGCCGCAGCCACAAGGTCACCTGACCTTAAGGCAGCCAGGATGTCTCCAAAGGACAGAGTCAGAGATTGCAGGTATTTCAAATATAATGTTTATATGAAACTCTGTGTGTTCATTTTTACTTTAATCATCATAAAGTTAAGTGAGCAATACTGTCGAGCGTTTCCTGCATCATTCAATTTTTTTTATGAAAAAATAGCTAAAATATATTTAGAATTCAGGATGTGGTTACAATACCCCTGAACATGTTTCTTCTCTCTTTTTAGAGGCAACTATGTTTATACGTTCTGCTTCTGGGGGAATCTGGCTCCAAGATAATAAATCTCATAAATCATTTGTAGGACCATCCTTAAGATAAGGAACTAATAATTGGAGAACCAGTGCCTATGGATCTCTTATATAAGTATGATGGAAATCTATTACTGTATAATGAATGAACTGTAGTTATAATAAATTACGAAGCCAAATCCCTCCACACACTGGGGGGTTTGATTAGTACAGAGAAATTAATGCATTTCAAGTAAAAATAAATGAAGATTAATACACATGAAATATTGAAGAAAATATGAAATATTGGAAATTTTAAATAATCTTTGGGTTAATAAAATATAATATTCTACAAACTACAAGAACGAAATACCAGCTTAGCTGTATGAAGGAAAGCTAGCATGCATCGGGATATATTCGTCACGAGAAATTTGTTTCATCAGGCTATCCTGGGAACACTTGATCGAGGCAGCATCATATCTTCCTTATTATCAGCAATTCCAAGCTGAAAGGCGAGTAGTATGTAGAAATCACCTAGAGAGTTATAATACCACATTTCTAAATTAGATGTGGTATAGCCCTGTATGTACACTTACTGGTTATTTTTAATGGATGTGCAGCATAACGACAAATTGTCCTACTTATTATGTTAAATGTGATCACAAAAAACAAGGGAAATGAACTTATAGATATGCCGATACTGATGTCTGTGATATGATGAAGCAGTCTCGTCCTCCTAGCGTCCATAGTGGAAGGGACGGTGGATTGATGAGGCGGTAATTTGACCAGCTTCCAGACAATCTCTCTAGCTTAATGGCGTCGCTTGCCAGTCCTTCCTCCTTCCCGGGTAGCTCATCATGCGCAGTTTTGCTATGGTGCGCTTAATATTATCTATGATTTAATTAATATCCCAGTTTATAGGAACTAAAGATTATCAGGAATTAGAGAATTAATTTGTCTTATTTGACAATATTCAAATTATCATTTCATAATAATTAAATGAACGTTGTTCAATATGAGAGAGTACTGGATATAAATTCAGTAGTATGTGAATGCGCTGGAATAGCAATTGGTATTTGCAAGAATTATTACCAGCTAATAAACAATACTATATAAACGAAAATAAATGTATTATCTGCTTTAGTTCACGAAGTATATTCATGCAAGAGTGTTATTAAATAATACTCATTAAAGAATGTGAAATTAGGATAATTTTATATAATTCTTATTAATGTAAATATTTTTCCTTTCGTCGTGTGATCTGATGCAACACTTTACTAGAATTTCTGGGGAAATGAGGCATTATTATGAGTTAATTAAATCATGTTATTTTCACTACTCTATTGGTTAGTAGTGTTAGTAAAATTATATTACACATTACAAGAATAGTTTCTGAAGGTACTGAATATTAGTAATAAAGTGTTGAATATTTCCAACACTACTATCATACTCCCCAAAGCTAAACCGGAAATTAGAAATTCAATTGTGTTACTCTAAACAGCGAGCTAAACTTTCCCCAGTTCTTGAGTACTTGAGTATGAATCTAATGGTTAAAAAATAATATGATTAAGCCCATTTTAATCAGGAACTCGCCCCCGTCTTCAGCAGAGTGAGTGAGTGAGAGTTGTTTTCGATCCCTTGTACCAATTGGGTGTGAAACTTTATCAAACTAGTAAATCTTTGAGTTCACACTTATATACATTGTGTGATTAGAATGGGCCCAACAATCCAATGCATTACATTTACATGCTTACAATGCATTGCAGTGTTGCATCCTCAACGGTGCTGTTTTCGGCCTCAGTGTAGCATTCTTCCATTAAATATTCCTGCCGAGACTGAAGCAGGTGCTGAGGCTTTTCCTGGATGAGGAACAGGGGCCAGTGTCATCGTTGGTGCTGCCCATCCTCACCAACCCGTCCTCTTAAAAATAACGTCGCTTTTCGCTCGTATGCGCGCTACGGCCAAAAACGGACGTAATTTTCAATGATCTTCTCACAAAAGTGATGTACTGTCCCTTTTCTATTTGAGTCCTCTGGCTTACTCAGAAAGGTTAGGAGAGGAAACTTTCAATTAACATTCTTTATGACGTTTTGAAACTAAAAGGAGAATTTCCTGTCCACCTAACCTACCAGCGGACCCTTAACTTACTGTTTTGGAAAAAAAATCCAAATATATTGTCATTTGTTTTTAATTTTCAAGTTAGGTCCATATTTGTCCATACGGGCAAACGGCCAAGTCAGCGGTAATTTGTAAGAGGACAGGTTGGGCCATCTTCAACACATTGTGGGTCTTGCCACTCTTCATGCTCTCCAGGATCATTAGCACGATATGGTTTCAAGGCACAGCTGATAATGCATATCGCCAGCGCCAAGGACGTCCCCACCTGATCAGCAGCATCAGTAAACTTGTAGCCAATATTCTCATCTCCATCTTTGTCCAGTTTCTTTTTCTCATACAGGCTAGCTTGATGAAGCTGGTGCCTCTGGTGGGTGTAGATTTGATCCTGAACGGTATTCACCTGTGTATGCTTAATGCTCTCTATGCCTTTGAGTACAGATGGTTCAACATGGGTTAGGAACTAATCAAGAGATTAAGTTTCATCGAAGAGAACTGGCCGTACTTCATGGGGTTTGGCCTTCCCCTTGCACTTATCACAATGTATCAATCTTCAATGTAGATTAGTGGATGTCTCTTTGCTGTGTCACTTCCTGTTATCATCATCAGTGCCAACGAGGCTGGTCCAGTGCTCAACTCCAATGGTTGCCAAATGCATTTGTTTTCTTTGGTGGTTGGTGTGTCGAACTGCATCATCTAAATTCTAGTCACAAGATATCTTCCACCGACCCCCAGCAAGACTCCTCAGCCATCTCCTTATCGCTCTACTTCCTTTCTTCCCATTAGATGTTAGGAAGATTGTTTTACTCAATGGGAATTGCTTCAGATATTTGAAGCTGTTGTGTGTGACAAAAGCAAAAGTTGCTTCACCAAAGATGCAACAATATTTCATATTAATATTGCTTGGCCGGCAGTTGTTCTGTTGTATACTAAGAATTATTTTGACCCCATGTTAATTGTTAATGATTTAGAGATACCATCTCTCTTCCCCAGAAGAGAAGCTACATGTATTAGTCCATGGACTTTTTTTTTATATCCACATAACTTGGTCAAATAGGTCATCGACGGGTGTGGTTTCTTACACCCCCTTACTCACTCAACTGGAACTTGTTCCATCAGCTATGAGAGTTTGTTATTTGGCTGCCTCTCTTGCCATCTTGTGCAAGGGACTATAGTTAGCAATAGTATCTATGAGGAAAATACGCGAGTGTATAGTAATTTTAAGGTTTTATGATTGACTTGTGGAATCTATGAAAAATATAGATCAAGAAATGTGAATGTACTTAAAATAGTGAAATGGAGTGAGACATTGACAGTATGTGATGAATTTGTAAGCTGATAAATGGCTCGTGATTAAGTGGATGTAAGGACGCCAGACAGCTGAATGGACAGTGCTTCGGATTCGTAGTCCCAAGGTTCCGGGTTCGATCCCCAGTGGAGGCGGAAACAAATGGGCAGAGATTTTTTTCGCCCTGATGCATATGTTCACCTAGCAGTAAATAGGTACCTGGGAGTTAGACAGCTGCTATGGGCTGCTTCCTGGTGGGGTGTATAAAAAAATGAGGCCTGGTCGAGGACCGGGCTGCGGGGACGCTAAGCCCGGAAATCATCTCGAGATAAGCCTCAAGATAAGATACATGACAGTTTTTATAATCATAATATTAATTGGAGAGAGCCAAAACATATTGCTAAGTGCAGGGGTTTTGATGAACGCAATTTGATCAAGTCAGCCCAAATTAACCAATGTCCCAATATTTTTAATGTTAGCATTGACCTGTACAAACTAGACCTATATATATATATATATTATATATATATATATATTGTAGTTACAAATTGTAACTCCCTACTTAGCGAGGAAGGCAGGCTCGTGATTCGTCGATCTTCACCTGACCACAGTAAAGTGAGGCAACTACATAGGGTGGGGGGTGTTTGGGTTGGGGGAGGGTTGTGCGGTTGTGGGGAGTGGTCGGTGGTGGTTGGGGGAGGGGGTGGGTGGTGGTAGTTGTTGGGGGGGGGGGTTATATATGTTCTCTCGGAGCGCTTCACACCCACGCCTCCCCAACTCGCTCGAAAAAGTTACAGCCCCGCTCCTGTGGCAGGTAAGTCCACTACGGGCTCACCATAGCCCGTGCTACTTGGAACTTTGTTCCCAGTAGCTGAATCTATAACAACAACAACGCTTCACTCTTAGAATGTCAGCCCCACTCCCATCCTGGCGTTTTATACCGGGAAGAGACAGAAAGCTTTCTTTCTGGCGATCCAGAAAGAAAGCTTTCTTCCATCGGCACTGACCCGATGAAGGGGATGTCAGCTGAATGAACTGGGCTCTTTCTTCATACCGAATGCCAGTTAAACAGCGCCATGCTCCACCCAATCAAGGTTCGGTTCCAAGGAACCAACACCATGGCCGAGATTCTGGCCCTCTTGACGGCGATCTCTGATGTTGCTTCAATCGACGTCATCATGGAGGAAAAGGGACTCCAGATTCTGTCCAGCAGTGCTGTAACACTCCAAGGCCTGTTCAATCCCACAACAATAAAGGCATTAGAGCCAGAAAACCCGATCCTTCAACCTCCCCACCAATATGAGGCGGTAAGAAGCACATTCGTCTACCGACTGAGCACTCTTATCGCGGAAAGAACGATAGCCTATATCATCCACAGCATCAACCTTCAGAACCAGTCATTGACTGCTGTTTCAGCAAACCTCATCCAGCAGGATGGAAACCTGAGACCCACCCTCAAGTCTCCAGCAGAGGCCACTCTCGCGGCGGACAACGGCCTTAAATGTTTTGGCGTGGCCTGCACACCCCATCAGATCTCCAGGCAACGATACTGCCGCCTATGTCAATGCTTCAGGTGTTACCAATGCCCTCACTACGTCCAGAAATGCAACAGCCAGGTCAGAGATGCAGTATCTGTGCAGAAAACCAAGTAGTAGACATCCGTCAATCCCGTGGGGTTATTGAAATGTTCCCTGGGTGTCTGCTTGGGGGCAACGTCTGCTGTGGCTGTTAAATCCAACCCAAGAACGGCATCCCAACCACAGCGAGTGCAGATAAACGCTAAAACGGTTACATCCGTCAGTGGTCGAGACTACCTCTGAAGTCTCTTCCTCTACCTGCTTCCCACTACAGGAACTGTCAAGGTGAATTGCAACGCTGTCTCCTATATGAAGACGCCCCACACCATCCCATACGATTAGGAGAAGGTAACTTCCCACTTCTGAAATTACTCTAGATATGAAAAAAACCCAGACGCACTCAACCGAATAACAATGCCTATGTAAGACATGCTACCCAACTTCAGATTATTCTTAATGTTTTATAAATGACCCTTTAGACCACTTTACGTGCTGTGTGAGATCTCGTCATCAGTATGACCTAGATTTTGCTAGTGGAAGCTAATAGATCAGCCATACATTTCATGTTCTCTCCTGAACCCATGTATGACTGACCTTCCTATGAGGTGGGATATGTTGGATGAGCTGGTAGCTGTTTTTTTATCTACACTGTATAACATATCATACACAATAGGGTAGCAGCACATTACTGTAACAAGCATAGATATATACAGCAAAAACAAACATTATTCGAACTGAGTGAATTCAAACTGAATTTCAGTGATTCAGTGCTTAGCTCTTAAGAAAATCAGTGTTATTATTTTGAAAAAATTAATATTTTTTGTAGAAGCAGGTATTTTCTCTCCTGATTCCATGTATTACTAACCATCCTGTGAGACGGGAATATTAGATGAACTTATAGCTAGTTTTTATTTACTCTGTGTAATCCATCATATAGACTTGGGTAACAGCACATTGCTGTGTATACCTAAGCTTGTTAATAAAGGACAAAACAAGTATGCTGCCAAGGCATACAAACCCTGGTTGACGAAATTCAAAACAAAACTAGAAAAGGTATTTATATAAAAAAAAACTGGTTCTTGAGCTAAAGGGACTGAGTTATGAAGGAAGAGTTGGACCTCATTACATTAGAAGAAAAATCTGGTAGGTATAAGTAGGGTGTACAAGGTACAAAAGGTAATTGAAATAGATATAGAAACAACGGCTATATTAATGCCATAACTAAACTGGAAACATGTAATCAGTTCACAGTAATCACCTTATCGTGATACGTCAATGAACACATCCACACAACTGGATTTGTTACTTGATATATCACGATAATGTGATTTCTCTCTGCATTGAAAGAGGGGCGTCAGAGGTAGAACTACTGGACGACATAACCAGAGTGCATGGGGGCGAAATGTGTGAAACCCTAGTTTGGCTTCAGTGGAAACCTCGGGAATCCAAGTGGGAGTAGTTTTGCAATTTTGATTGACCAGATTGCAATTCTATTGACCATGTCGTGGAGCAGTCGACTAGAGCGTGCCGGGAACATCCAGCTCATGGGTTCGAACCTTCATCACGGCGCCTGTGGATTTGTGCATGGATCAGTAACAGATGTCTGGTTCTTTTCTGTCTGAAGTATCGTCATTGAGGGGAATTAACTAAAGGACGTTTTCAATCATAAATCAACACGGTTTCCATGCCTAAACAAGGAAAAACAGCCCGTCCTCCAAACATCTCGTCCTCGTCTAGGTTCTGTTGGCGATTATTTGTATTTATAGTATGTGGGTGAAGCATTTACAGCGTTGTGGTTCGAACAAAATTAGTCAGTAAAGAACTCGTTCTGGAAATGTTCGAGCGAAATCAGTTGCAAGTCGTGTAAACCGTTTTTCATTCATAAACAGGGGGTTTGGCAGGTGCATGGAATCACTTTTGGGTCTTTGTTTGGAGCTGCTGGATGTAAAGGACTTTGGCCGAGGACGGGATGGGAAAAAGAGTGGATCCACAGCATTAAACCACTAATCTAAATGTTGGGGCTAAAGAGCCGATTCTCAACCCCATAAGCCAGTTGAGTCGAGTACAATTAGACGAGTACTTCATCCAAAACTTAAAGCTTTGCCAGCAGATGCAACACATTCGTTCCTGCACGGTACAAGCCTCTGATAAACTGTCTGTCCTAGGAACATAATTCATGCAATTTAAATCTTGTATACAATACACTGAAGTCGTATCTTCATTAACCAAGTTCTGAGCCTTGAGCTGCATATTGAGAAGAGAATTTTAGTGAAGATTGTGTGGTGAATAACTTTGGGTTCTTCATTAATTCCATTTACAAGTTTCCGTTCCGAAGAATATGCAATGCTGCGTGTCAGAAGCATTCTCTATGGTTCTATGATTCATAGACAATGGTTCTTTAGATCCAGATTCCAGTCTGCATTTATCTGTTGTCTACAAAGATAAAAGGCAAACATTAACTGCATTCCTTCAACAGGAAGAACTGCTTATTACTAACCCAATCATCTCGTTACGTTTTGGGACATCGTATTTTCTATAATTCGTCTGTTAATATTGCTCCAAATGAATCACTTAGAAAATTAATGAAGAACCTTTTGTCCACGTTTCATGTTTTCAGAATATATTATTGCTTCGCTCATTTTTAACCTCAAAATATTTTAATATGGCACTACAAATATTTTTTTCTTAAATATTACATTCATTGTAAAGAGCATCATTACAGGCATCTTAACAACGAATGAGGTTATGACTCGCTCTGTTAAGGGCCCGGAGTCATGGTTATTTATTAAATGTTTTCAGAATTTTATTTAATTGCCATTTAGCCTTTATAACAATCATCTGGGAACACATGCCACCAGGGATTTGAAGGCCTGTTAATTCACCCCGGCCCCTTCATTCACCCCGGCCCCTTCATTCACCCCGGGCCCCTTCATTCACCCCGGGCCCCTTCATTCACCCCGGCCCCTTCATTCACCCCGGCCCCCTTCATTCACCCCGGCCCCCTTCATTCACCCCGGCCCCCTTCATTCACCCCGGCCTCCTTCATTCACCCCGGCCTCCTTCATTCACCCCGGCCTCCTTCATTCACCCCGGCCTCCTTCATTCACCCCGGCCTCCTTCATTCACCCCGGCCTCCTTCATTCACCCCGGCCTCCTTCATTCACCCCGGCCTCCTTCATTCACCCCGGCCTCCTTCATTCACCCCGGCCTCCTTCATTCACCCCGGCCCCTTCATTCACCCTGGCCCCTTCATTCACCCCGGGCCCTTCATTCACCCCGGCCACTTCATTCACCCCGGCCACTTCATTCACCCCGGCCACTTCATTCACCCCGGCCACTTCATTCACCCCGGGCTCCTTCATTCACCCCGGGCCCCTTCATTCACCCCGGCCACTTCATTCACCCCGGCCCTTTCATTCACCCCGGCCCCTTCATTCACCCCGGCCTCCTTCATTCACCCCGGCCCCTTCATTCACCCTGGCCCCTTCATTCACCCCGGCCCCTTCATTCACCCCGGGCCCTTCATTCACCCCGGGCCCTTCATTCACCCCGGCCACTTCATTCACCCCGGCCCCTTCATTCACCCCGGCCTCCTTCATTCACCCCGGCCCCTTCATTCACCCCGGGCCCTTCATTCACCCCGGGCCCCTTCATTCACCCCGGGCCCTTCATTCACCCCGGCCCCTTCATTCACCCCGGGCCCTTCATTCACCCCGGGCCCCTTCATTCACCCCGGGCCCCTTCATTCACCCCGGCCCCTTCATTCACCCCGGGCCCCTTCATTCACCCCGGGCCCCTTCATTCACCCCGGCCCCTTCATTCACCCCGGGCCCCTTCATTCACCCCGGCCCCTTCATTCACCCCGGCCACTTTGGAACCTGGTAGACAATGTGCGGTTTTTGGACAGTGTTCTATAGATTATTGATTTATTGTATTTTGACGGGGAGACATTTTAACTTATTAAACGAAACTCCTTACTGACCTTGATTGTAAAGAACAAATGTGACATAACCAAGCCGGCAAAGATGGATACCGTTCTGGTCTTTCTCTGCCCCCAGTGTTTGTCAGTAGTGTAAAGTACGACTAGAGCGACGCGCACCAGCTGCCAGCTGGCACTCCATGGAGTGCCATCCGACAGCTGGTGCGCGTCGCTCTAGTCGCGAGGGTTTTGGGGGAATTTCCCGGAAGTTTTGGCGTGTTTCGGACGCGTGTGAGCGTCCGGTGTTTGGGTATGTTGTCATGAAAGAGGGGAGGTCATGTTGATGAGTGCCAGGTGGTGCGCGTCGCTCCCGTCCTCAAGTTTTTTTCGGGGAATTTCCCGGAAGTTTGGCGCGTGGCGGGTGAGCAGGTGCGGCCCCCCACCCCGCGCGGGTCTACTCCTCGGGGATAGGGGAAAGATGTGAGTAGTGTGAGAGTAGGTGATAGAGTAAGAAAATAGAAGGAAGAGAGAGGAAGGAGTAAATGAATATGTATGTGTGTTTGCGTAGCCTTAATCCTGTCGGAGGTGTACTTGAGTGGCTGGTGAGCAGGTGCGGCCCCTCGCTCTAGACACAAAGGGAATTTCTGGGAAGACGTATGAAAATACAAGGATAAGAGTGTAATATGAGGAAGGAGATTGTCATAGACTTAATGATAATAGTTTGATGATCGTGAGTAGAGGATGTTTGGGGAGGGGGGAGGGAGAGGAGAACCCCCATACCTGCGAGGATGGCCTAGACATCCATTAGCTTCCTCCTACAGGAAGTCGTAAGTGCGAGAGGAGGGTATGAGAGAGCACTCTCCTGCGGAAGTGACCCATTTCGTCTTAAAGGGTTTTCAATGTTCATCCCACGGCGGGTCCCCTTACACTGTGGATTCTGGTAAGGAGGGGGCGAGGTACTTACTCCTGCCGACAGACAGACCCACACCTGTCACCCATCAATCAATCACTCCCACCCCTCATCCCCACTCGCTCCCATAGCATCAACCATTGTTCTGTGCAAAACCTTTTAGTAAGTGTAAGCTATATCGCAACGTGATCAACATGGTGAGAGCAATAACGAGGGAAAAGTAAACACATTATATAAATTTATTTCTTTATTAAACACTTAAGCGATTTACAACGATAATAATAATAATAATAATAAGACTTCTTCTTGGTGGTTTAGCTAGCAGTCAGTTGTAGAAAGACCTTCATTCAGTCCATCGAACCTTCCCAACACGCTAGTCAAGCAGTCAATCTGTAGAAAGTGGAAAAGGTTATAAGTTTTGTTGTTGTCAATGTTGTAAACATAAATACAGTCATTATTATGTTCATCATTCAATCCTACATAAAGTATTACTCACCGCAGCATCATCCTAACTAACTTCGTCACACAGCGTTTCACACTCAGCATCACTACCGTTTAAGCAGAATGTTTGCTTACACACAGGCATTTTCATCTGAGCGTAATTGAATTTCAACACTTTTTCATCATTCTTGCGAAAATGACCATATTTAAACGCTTCATCAAAGTGAAGCAGGGGGGCCTCTAAGCCTAGTCTGCAAAAATGATATGCAAAATAAACGGCGTAATTCCCACAGAAGTAACTATTCAAGGATTGAATCCTTTTCTTCATAATATATAGGGCATAGTCTTGGAAGTAGGACATAAACTCTTCGAAATATCTTGAATAAGATCCTATTGCAGGATTGGCATAGCTGTCTAGTATAACTATCTCGCTTCTACCTTCATCCTTATTTACATAGAATGTTATCCAATGGCCCATTTTATTACGAGAACCCGAGTCCAGAGTGTTCATTATGAACACCACAGGTCTTTTTTTATGTATTTTTATCCATATTTTCCGTACGTCATCAGCTAGGAAACATCCTAGATAGTCTACCCTATCACCTAAATTACTTCTGATAGCCTCATTTATTTCCAAACAATTCATATTAGTATTTTATCCTCGCGTATCGCAAATAACGCGACGATCCGCGTTAATGCTGATCACACCCGTTGTAGAGCCGTAAACTAGTATGACTTTATTTCTAGCTACTCCACGTTTAAATTCCAAAGCAATCCTCAGATTACCACTTTTTTCAATCGGGATGGTGTCATCGATATCCTCGGGTTGTAAATTAAAGGCCAGTATGGTTCCACCATTCACATAGGTGTCATAAGATAATATATTGTCTTTATCGAAGCCTAAGGCTTGTAATGCTGTGTAATACAACTTGGCGCAGTTATAAGGGAAGTCACACCCAATATTGACAATATTAGTGCTATTCTGCGATATTAATACTTTACTAAGCTCGCAGTTTTCCAAATAAAGCGGGTTGCGATTATATGCACCAGACACAGCCTCCATATCAAGGATGATCATATATAAATGTTCTGGTATAACAGTCCCCCACGGCTGGTCCATTGTTATAGAGCGTTGACCTGTGCCCAATATATACGTTTTGTATAAAGTTTTATTAAAAGTATACGTAATAGGAGAGTTGTTCTGCACCATGGCTTTATTAATGGCTACTAATCCTTCAGGGTAAGGCAATACCCGATCCACCCATAGACGTGTAGACTTGATATTATATTTAAAATTAGCGTGTTCATTATCGCTGAGTATAAGCCACTTATCAGGTTGAAGTTCGAGCCGCACCCTGATGTCCACATTATCCAAAACGTATTCACTAACGGATGTGACATCCAGCATTAGTTTAAAACACGTATTCACGCCACTCGTTTTCATATCAGTCATCCGTTGCTTCTCACTAGCCGAGGCATTAGTGAAATAACCAGCTTCAATTTTACCAGGATCAACTCGGTTAAAAAACTGTGCCAGTTTATCATAGCGGTTAGCCTTACACCCAGAAATTGTAGATAATAACTTTACGTATGACCAGAATGAGAATAATGAGCTGGTTTCAACTACTGTTTCATTTAAATACACAATAGCGGATTTGAATAGAGTTTGCGATAATCCATTCACCAACGATGCGTTTTTAGCATCTCCTAAAGGCGTTATTCCATCTTCTTCGGTTAGATCAATAGACAACTCCAAAGCTATAGATGATAAATCCACCAGTTGACCATTCACTCCCTTGATGATGAATTCCAGATAAGTGTCTGTAAACTTATTATTGACCCCAGAATTCACAGGTAATACATCCACCGTTTGTCTGCTGGCAATTGTTGATTCTACCAATCGAGGGGAAAATACTTTAGGAAAGGCTTCACTAACAGCAGCTGTATAATGTTCTAATGGCACCTGGAGGCCCAGAGCGTTATATCCGGCCATGTTCGCGCTTTAGACAACACCAGCCGAGTGAGAAGAAGTTATGACAACACATCATTATATTTCGCTTTAGTAAAACGTTTGATGTTTACTAATTTTTTTGTTTGTTTATTCTTTTTCTGCACTCTTCCGCCTATCATTTGCTTCCCCACTCCTTTCAATGTTTCAATTCCGCGTTTCTTAAGAGATTGTTTGAAAGTTTGTTTGTCATTATTAATATCGTCTAGTACGTTCTGCCCCAAGCTAAGCGCAGCCGGGGCCAGAGTCCTCATGATAAAGGGCGCTGCTCGACGCGCTATTCCGCTTAAAAAGGAAAATATTCCTCCTCCTCGCGTATAACGTCTACTGCTGTTGAAAATCCGTATATCATCAGTCCCTCCACCTCTAGGAGGGGTTAACAGAATGTATAATTCCTCAACAGAGGGGGGAATAAAGTGGACACGCATTTCTCCGCTTGTTTCAGACGAATGAGGAGTGTCGGGAAAGCATTGGTGTTATATACCTCCTGCAACGGGGCGTACATGCAAGACAGCTATGGTGCACCCACGTTCATCAAAATGTATTGGGTTACCATCTTGATCCCTAATAGTGATGCTGACGCTGTCTATCATGTTAGTGTTAAGACGCACATATAGTTTTTTATTGTTGCTGTTATCACTTCCATTTAGGGAGATTACATCCAAAATATTTACAGACTGGTTTCCATATCTAGTAGAAGAGATTCTATCGCAATAAACACACAGAATATCATCTCCTCCTCTAGGCATTGGCGGGAATAGACATGTGTTAACTACACTCGAGGCATACTGACGTTTTGCGAATATGTCATATTCTATTTCTGGAACTACGCCCAACACTTTCCCAAAAGCGGTTCCAAATGATAATGTGACTCTACTGATGTTTTTATGCCCCGTTGCAGAGCTAATATTCTCATCACTAATCACAGTAGTGAACTTGTTTCGATTGGAGGAAGAATCATATTTAATAAAATGCGTTCCATATTTAGCTGAAAATTGTTTTAATGACTTTCCTAAAAAACTCAGTTTAGCATTACTTGAAAATATGGCCTCTATTTCTGTATTAATCGTGGTATTAATTTCTTTTATAGTTCCGGCTAAAACATCAGATGATAATAAATGCTTTGAATGCATGTATTTCCCCTCGCTCACTTTCTCATACGTAACCCCTACACGTATATATGCCTCGGGATTATCACGCTTAATAACGTAATGTGAAGTGGGGAGGAGTAATTTTTGTAGGCACATTTCATAACTCCTCCTGGGATCTAATTCTAGCTGGTTAAACAATCGATTTTGGAAAGATGCGGGGATGTTATTGGGGAATAAATGCGTATCTGATACGCTGGTGGCGTATATCACGTGAGTGTCCATCGCTCTGTCTCCTTAGACCGCTTTTTGTCTAGTAAAGCCAGCTACACATTACACGCTCATTTATATACACTCACCTGCTAATATACAATCCAGGAAGCTTTCCTTTTACTGTGAGGATCAATCTTGACAGTCGCCTTTCTCTTAACAGACGGAGGTTCATACACTTGACTGCTTGCCGTAGTATTACGGAATAAATCTCGCGATGTAGATGTTAGTGTGAAAAACAGTTGAGCAATGGGGAGTTTATCCGGTAGAAAAACTGATTTAAGCACAGTCATTTTATGTATAATGTCATTAATTATATGTATGCCAGATACTGGAGCCAATACATTTCCATTCAGATCCCAACGAACGATTCCAGTAGCATCATAATGGTTTAGCAAGGATCTCGCATATTCGTGATCTCTCACTTTCAACTTCAAATCTATTAAATGTTTTATGGAAGGGTTGGTATGCAACTGAGGAGGAGGTGGTTTGACAGTAAGATGACGAGCAACCGCTTTCACAGTGGGGTAGGCAGGGCTGTGTGCAGCTTTCCGGTTGTCCACTATTTTACGCGGTACGAGATAAAAGGCTTTCATTTTACTTACTGAACAACCGTGTAATTAAACTAGCCGCAATCGGTAAAATAATGGATAAAATACTGCCTCCTCGTTTGCTGGTTAATATCCGTTTCTTAGTTGTCACAGAAGGTTTCTTACAGGCTAGTGACCGAATAAGCAATTTATATTTTTTCAACTTTTTAACGACCTTGTCCGGCACGGGCAATTTTTTTTTTTAAAAAGTTATTAAAAATTTCTGATAAACAATTTATATGTGGTTTCTTCAATTTTTCAATCAACTGTTTTCTCGAGGAATACTGAAGTTTTGATAATAGTTGGATCAATTCCTTGTATTTATAAACTAAGGGCTTCTTCATTATAAATGTAATATCTCAGCAGCATCAATCCATTGATCGAATGATCGATCATAACCTGCGTACCTAACTTTATACTGAAGCTTGCCAGAGACTCTGCGTTGTCCCAATACCTTCTCAATATTAAAGGTTTGAGGCAAATGTGTTGGTGTTAATTCTTGTTTATAGAAGCCACCATCAATTTCTTCCCCATTCAGATCTTTTAGAAAGTATAAAGGGATGGGTTGTCTCCGATCAATACGTGTAACTGTAAAGATCTCTCGGGTGTTCTGCTGCTTAAACCCTTTCTTAAACTTGGAAATGCGATCAGATAGCGTGATGCGTACTGTATCACCAACACTCAATCGAGGAATGACAGCTCTCTTTGATTTGCTCGGGCTTTTATACATTAAATCAAATTGTTTGGCGTGTTCGCTGGGCGAGGATAGAGCGTGCACCTCCGCAGGTGTCTTCCCCTTCAATCCTCTGTGCGGGGTTAAATTATATGTTTTCACAATATCTGGTAGAGCCTGCATGTATTTTAAAGTGTTGCGCGCCGTCATAAACTTGTAAAGTTTACCTTTTAAAGTACGTATGAACCGCTCAGCGATTGAAGCTTTAGTCTCCTGAGAAAATACACTATATAACCGTACTTTCCTTGCTGCCAGCATTTTTTTCATAGTGGCGTTATAAAATTCTCCACCTCGATCAGAATTAATTTTGCGCACTCCCTGAGAATGAGGTGAATCTAGAATTAAAGCTAGAGCATTAGTGGTGCTTTTCCCATCCTTAGCGCGTAAGGGTACTACTTGGGCGTACCTGGAGAAAATATCTACGCATACGAGTAAATATTTCACTCCATTATGTTTGTCCAATAAACTCATCTCGGCCAAGTCTATAGCTTGAAATAGTCGCGGTTTAGGGCTTAACACCCGACGCCGAGGGAATTTATGTGGTTGTAAATAATGCAACGTATAGGAGTCAGAGCTTTTCAGATAGTCCTTTACATCGGCTAGAGTTATACTAGAGTTAATTAATTTGGCGGCCTTATACAATCTCTGTACCCCTCCAAGCCCTCCGCTAGATGAGGGATCGTTATATACTCGTTCCAGTACATCTTTCTTGCTCACCATTGGTAAACTATCTCATAGGGCGGTTCGTGAACAATATTACCGCGTAATGTTATCGTAGATGGAGTGTTCGAGCCCAGATCTACTAGCAAATAGCCGTAGGGTTTACTAATAACTTGCTTATATAACTCTACAAATTTCTTTGAATCCACTTTCCCAAATATTTGTCGTCCGAGTGTTTCAATTTGTGACAGGTCTCGTGATTTAACCAATATGAAATGAGAAGCATTTAAACTAATATTCCTCGAATATTTACCAGGAAAAAATATATTTTGAGTAATCAATATGACGGAAACCGTGAAATGTCGGCCCCTAGTAAACATGTCTGATACGATTTTTGAATTCGCAGACTCTGTAAAAAGGTCATCGTAGATTACTAAGATATGCGAGTCATTATCTACTCGCTCTTCCACAGGATCAATAATGGTTGAATGCTCGATCAGCTTCCCTTTAATTTGTGGATCTGATCGTAATTCAGAGTAACCTCCTCCGCATATGATTATTGAGGAGAACTTGTGTTGATACTTCCTTACAAGTTTACTGCACAAGTAGGATTTTCCACTGTTTGAATAACCAGCAATAATAACACGAGATGGTTCTCTGAAAATATCTAGATGTTCCGCATGGATTATATCATAGGAAGTATCCATGATTAATGCTTCGTTAAGACTGCTAAAAACTAAGGAACTGAGGTGGTATTTATACAAACATAGTCATTTACAGGTGTTTATTCACATATTTTATGTACAGCAACATCATTTTTAAAACTAAACATAGTTCTTACAGTTCACAAACAATAATATTAAACAGCATAGTTCTTACAGTTCACAAACAATAATATTAAACAGCTTATTTTAAAACTAATCATAGTTCTTACAGATCACAAACAATAATATTAAACATCCTATTCATTTAGTATACAAAGTTCTAGTCATATTGGCATCCATCTTAATACTACCTAACAATTGTACAACATAAAATCTAGCGAGGGTTGAATAGTTTCTGAGCTGTAGCATCGCGTTTGCTCCAGGGATTGAATATTGGGTAGAGTCTCTGTGCTTGCTCTACTTCCTCCTCCTCCATAAACACTTCTTCTTCCATCTCCTCCTCCTCTCCCACTTCTACATCCATCGCATCATCATCATCATTGTTATTGGGAATATCAGGATGACCATACGCTAGGGACTGTGTGGGGCTTAAAATGTAGCGTTTATCGTCAAATGCTGACAATCCTCTGCAGGTACTGCGACATGTACAAATCTTTCCTTGCACGTTGCGTATAGATCTCGACACATAGCTGATTGAAGTGTTTGTTTCAAGAGTGTGTTGAAACGAGTCATGTGAGAGTTTCTCTTGTAGATGGTATGGTACGCCCTTACACTTACAAGTGTGCTCCCCATCATGAGTGGTGAACGAATATGTTTTAGGTCTGAGAGCAATTAACTGGTTAATAATCTTAGAGCCTATTTCAGACTTGAGCAATCCTAGTTCACCTTCTCGCGCTTTAGAGTAGGATGGATGTGTGTCATTAAAATTACTAAAATCCATACAGTCGAAGAGAGGAGACTTATTCAACTCTTCAAACACATCCTGACAGTCAAGTTTAATGATGAAAGAGTCTGTGTCTGTATATAACAGACTCGCTTTATCCCCATACGCAGGTTTGACAACATCATACCAGAACTCATAGAGTCGCCTCTTAGCAATTTGAAGTATATGGTAACCCAGATACGTAGGAGTGTTGACTAGGAGAGACTTCTGCTTGATAGTACATATCACACGATCCTTACTTAACAAAAGACTCCGCTTGAAGAATGGGTTTCGAGCATGTTTCAGGAAATGACTACGATCTGTGACCAAATAGTGTTTGTTCCCATATTTAGATACATCTGTGAGACTCTTTCCATATATAGAGTTTGATACGAGTTTGAAAGCCTTTTTTTTTATCGCGCATTTGGTACTGGCTCGTTCACGAACATTGGTTTCAATGAAGTCTTTAAGGTAACTCTCCTGCTCGAATTCGTAGATGTCGTGAACTTTAGCTACTTCTAATCCAATGCGCATGAGCAACTGTAACAAGTCCAGACTAACGAGGTAATCTTTCTGAGGAAGGTGAGAAGCAATTAATTTAGTGTTGTTTTTAGGCAGTCCACGACTTTCTTCTGTAAGAATATTCTTACTGTAGGGTGAAATGTGATCCTCAGTAATGCATGTATGTGAAAGAACTAGGGGCAGTTCATCTGTATACCTAGCGACCTCCGGTCGGACCTGCAGTGTATCACACAACACCCAATATCCCTTGGACCCGTCACATGGGATATTCTCCAAACCTTGCTCCAGCAGTACGTCACGCTCATCATGTGTCAGTTTCCGGATCCCACCCCGAGGGAGTAGTTCAGTCATACACGCCCCGTAAAGACTATTAAAGTCTAAGTAGATGATGTAGCTACTATCTTCCCCTAGATCTAAGCCTGTGTGCCTCTTCTCCACATTCGTGTACTGTCTCGTCACACTGGTGAACCCACCTCGGAGATTCCGACGAAGTAAATCATATAACATTGGGTCTGACACAACATCAAGTTGAACTTTCGATTTAAGCAAGAACGCATCCCAAGCAAATGAGGGTAAAGAAATGTAGTGTGAAATGTCTAATTTGTAGAGAGCAAGCATGGTGTCTCGCCAGACTGTGAACACATCAGCTAGCAATCCTGTGTCCACTTTGAGGTAAAGGAGCAGATACTCCCCTATGTTGCGACATTTAGCCAAATCAAAAATTTCTAAGGCTTGTTTATAATCTGTTTCTGACAACTCTTCGTCTTTTAGTGTATTGTAAAACTTATCGCGAGAAGGAAGGTGTGGTTCATCTAACACAGACATAGAGGATAAATAATCATAGCAGAATGATTGTTTACCCTTCAACAGTTTTGGGATGGCCGCTTTATTTACCCCTTTTAACATAGCCAAAGTGAATGTGGTAGGTTTCCCACTATCAATATGATCCTTGGCTATTCTTCCTAGCGAGCCGTTGAGAAGGGCTAAACTATCCAAAAATCTTAAGTTGTTCACATCAACTTTCATAAATTTAAATCCATCCTTGGCTAATATATCTATTTCACTTCCTGGTCTATCTCTCATCTCGTTTAGGATTACTCCTAAATCATAGGAAGCGTTGTGTGAAAATGTGTATAGGAACTTGTATGAATTTACACACTGCAAATTACATCTATCACAGTAAGCTGCTTGATAATTGTGGAATCTTACTGTGTGGTCGTGATGACGGACTTTGATTACATCTTCCCCGTTAAAAGGTACATCACAGAGTTCACAGGCTGTTTTTGTCTCAAATATCGCCTGCTGTTGCTGGGACATGTGAAGTTCATAGGATACTATCCCCTTCTTGATTCTATCCCATGACGCTTCTAGCGTGGTTACAAAGTGATTGGCCGCATCTTTACCCAAATAAGTATCTTTCTCAACAATATTCTTCTGTCTGTCAATGATAATGTACGCATACGCCACTGCGTTGTGACGTGTTTCTATCATTCCCTTAGGGTTCGAGCGGTCTAACATGCACTCAAAGTCATAAAAGCACATGTGACTAGGACCATAACCCCGTCCATAGTTACGAAAAGTAATCTTCTCTGGTGGGTAGAATTTGAGAGTCTGATGTACTTTGCATGTACTTTCATGACTCTGCATGCTATCTGCTGGGAGAGATATCAAACAACAATGACAGAAGCTGTGTTGCCTTGGGATGTGCTCTGGATTGCTGCTCATATTACGTACATATTGGTTAAAATTCTTAATTAATACTAAGTGTTGAGCTTCCAACATCAGCAATGGTATGACATCTGTATATCCGCCTCTTCCCTTCCTAGCTAGTGTAATGTAGTGTCGTTGTTGTCGTCTAGCATTTTCATCTCTTTCTAGCGAATAGATGAATATACTGACTTTATTCATTTTCTCTACCTTGAGAATATCCTCAAACGTCACTGCAGAATTGACATCAGCTGGCCATTTCATGTGTCTGAGACACCAACTAGCATTCACAGATCTAGCGCGGATATTACCTAGTCGCATTCCCTTAGCTAAACATTTATAAGCAGCAACACACTGCATAAGGCAAATATCAGCCTCTCCCTCTGGATTGAAAACCAATTTTTTTCCACGCACGCCTTCAGGATAGTCTACATGCGAACCTAATCTTATCGGATGTTCTATCTGTCCACAGTTAATGTAAAACCCGGTGAGTCGCTCAACCAAGACATTGGACCCTTCCTTCGCTTCCAGATACTGGGATATTTTCTCTGTCAATTCATCAGCCCAAAAATCAATAAGAGTTTCTACTTCCTCTAGAGTAATTCTTTGCCCCTCACCTCGTATGGGAAAGCCGTCGTTATTTATAGGATCCAATAGATTATCCTCCCTGTCTTGTTGTACATTTAAATTCCGCACAATTAGAGTGACGTCTGGGTAAATTAGGAGGAATGGGTGTCGTGGAGAGAAGAGGGCGCGTATCTCATTAATGAAAAAATCCCTATATGTTCGCAGATAGAGTCCTGGGGAGGTGTTAACATGTTCTGGTATGGAGAATGAAAGCCGGACATAACTGCCGTTATAGTTATCAATTCGATCCAGTAGCTGAGGTTGAATTTCTAGGACAGGTGGAGGAGAGGGGGAAAGAGGTGGAGGGGGTGAAGGGATGGGGCTGGGAGGGGTGGGGGGTGGTGATAACCCTCCCCCTCCGAGATGAATGGGTGAGACCGCTGGGTCAGCTATTACGCCAGACGGTGCTAACAAGTCAGAATTGACAGACGCTTGCGGGTCAAGGTCACGGTCTGCCGAGCTGTCGTCTGAGTCACTGTCTGAGATGAAAATGGTACGATTCTCACCACTGCTGCTGCTGCTGTTGCTGTCATAGCTGTCGCTGATTGATTGGGGTATGGGGCTGGGGGAGGAATTGGGGGTTGAGTGAGCGGGTGAACGAGTCCTCCTCCCCTCCCTGTGAGAGCCGGAAGTGGTCACTGCCCGCCCTGCTGTGTCACTCTCACTGCCACTGCTGCTGCAGCTGTCGCTGGATGCCAAATCTATGCACAGCGGTGTGTCGTCTGTAAAAAAAAAAAAGAAAACATATTATCTCTAGAATGAATGAAGCATATATATATATATATATATATATATTATGAGGCTAGGGAACAGACAAGTGTGGATTAATATGTTTAGGAAATAGACTGAAATCAGACAGTAATAATAACTTACTTATGTCCTGGTGAAGGGGTTGAGCAGGTGAGTGTGTATGAATTCGTAACATCGTGTTAACAGGGGTCGATACGGTCTCGTAGCCTCCCATCTGGCGGCGTGGCTGACCTTGATGAAGGGGCTGTGACTCCTGCCGAGTGAGATGTGCTCTCCTTAGCTCAGTGTGTGAGGAATGGGGTATAGGCTCGATGACGTCGATCTGTTCCCTCCGTCGATTGAGGTATGGATTATAACCTGAAATGGAATAAATGATATTCAGCATGGGTGAATGGGGAAAAAATATGTTTATTATTATGCATGTGTGTTCGCCTGCAACGGGATGAAATACAGATACGAGAAGTGTATTTTATATGCTACCTACGTTTATGTGAAGTTTCATTCCGACGATGACCACCTCGCGGGGCGGGTGAGCAATAAGGACACTTCACGGTTTTGTAAACTGAAATTGGAAAGAACATATTTAACTGTGTGGAATGTAATAGCTCGAATTAGAAAATATTCTCACACTATAGTAGTTTACACGCGATATTTCACCTGTGGATGCCATAAAATGAACTGTGGAATATTAAATATGAATAACACTCACGGTTATCACAGAAAATCTGCTGACATCGCTTGCATTTGATGTCGTAATGTCCTAGGGGCGGTTTTTCACAGCTAGCGCATTGCAGTCGACACACTTGATTCGGTGATGGAATATAAAACACTCCGCATTTCATGCAGGCTGTAGAGCTTCGCCTTTCCATGACATGGAGCTGTATGACGCGTGTGTAGCGGATGAAGTCTCGCAGGGAACTGGCGGGGCGTTTGTGTGTGAGGGGAGTGAAACGACCTGGGTCAAATGAGAAGTGATTGATGGGTGACAGGTGTGGGTCTGTCTGTCGGCAGGAGTAAGTACCTCGCCCCCTCCTTACCAGAATCCACAGTGTAAGGGGACCCGCCGTGGGATGAACATTGAAAACCCTTTAAGACGAAATGGGTCACTTCCGCAGGAGAGTGCTCTCTCATACCCTCCTCTCGCACTTACGACTTCCTGTAGGAGGAAGCTAATGGATGTCTAGGCCATCCTCGCAGGTATGGGGGTTCTCCTCTCCCTCCCCCCTCCCCAAACATCCTCTACTCACGATCATCAAACTATTATCATTAAGTCTACGACAATCTCCTTCCTCATATTACACTCTTATCCTTGTATTTTCATACGTCTTCCCAGAAATTCCCTTTGTGTCTAGAGCGAGGGGCCGCACCTGCTCACCAGCCACTCAAGTACACCTCCGACAGGATTAAGGCTACGCAAACACACATACATATTCATTTACTCCTTCCTCTCTCTTCCTTCTATTTTCTTACTCTATCACCTACTCTCACACTACTCACATCTTTCCCCTATCCCCGAGGAGTAGACCCGCGCGGGGTGGGGGGCCGCACCTGCTCACCCGCCACGCGCCAAACTTCCGGGAAATTCCCCGAAAAAAACTTGAGGACGGGAGCGACGCGCACCACCTGGCACTCATCAACATGACCTCCCCTCTTTCATGACAACATACCCAAACACCGGACGCTCACACGCGTCCGAAACACGCCAAAACTTCCGGGAAATTCCCCCAAAACCCTCGCGACTAGAGCGACGCGCACCAGCTGTCGGATGGCACTCCATGGAGTGCCAGCTGGCAGCTGGTGCGCGTCGCTCTAGTCGTACTTTACACTACTTTTGTCCTGTTTTACTCCAGACTTCCAGCTTCTTGTAGCTTTCAGTTGATGAGTGTTCACCACACAGTTTGCACACCACTCAATAAAGATATTTCAAACAATCGCCTGTGCTGGGCAGGCCCATGAAGCAAGCAAACTGTACTACCTGATACACCACAGACTATGAAAAGTCGGCCTATTCCATCCCCGCCACCATCACAATCCCATGAACATAGGCCCCATCCCCAGCCTTCAAAGGTTCATAAATCTTACACGGGAGCATGAGGTCAACGCCAGAGGGAAGCAGATCCCGGGCTCTGCTCAATGTGTACCTCACCTGCTGGGCATCAGAGGCATGTTAGACCAGATACTAGACGCAGCGGTGGTCGACAACCCTCCCATCCCTCGCTAGTTTAGATATGAATTATTAGACACCTTAGTTTAGGTATGTTACTGCAAGATGACAGTTTTGTTACTACACCAAAAACGGTTATGTTACTAAAGGAGGATTGTTTGTTACGGTGTGAAGTCTTAACAGACATGCTCAGTAACACAGTAACGGTATGACAGTCAATGATATTGTAGATACGTTTTGACAGTGTGGTTAATGCCTTTAGTGAAGTTATTACAAAACAGTAGGATTACCTGTTTCTCTTTGTATGTACTGTTCTCTTAAGATTGTTTAACAATGTTACAAAGTTATTCTAGCATAGTATGTTATATAAACTATTAGTTTTATGTGCATGAAGTTATATACTAAAAGTTACAAAATAGAAACATTGACGATTTTGTTATACAGGTTAAGTTAGGCTACGAGTATATTTAGCATAAAGACGAGTGCTTAGCGAGTTTTTCTCGCTAAGCGTTCGTCTTGATGCTTAAATGATGGATAGTAATCCTAATTATTTACGATCACCGTTCCCTGGTTTATTCCCAATTTTTATATGATTTACTAGTTTCCATGTTACTTGGATTTTTTTTTGTTCCAAACTCTACTATTTACAAGTCCAGTTGAGCACCATTTCCCACGTTTATTCTAGTAACATAAAATCTCCGACATGCAAACATTACCGGGCACAGAAGCCTTAGACATTTATGCCAGGATGAGCCTTTCTTCAATTATATCTGTATTATCTATCTACAACTTTTAGGCATCCATTATTTTGATCATTGACAAATAATAAATACAGATAATTCTAAATAGATTGGATTGTTATAGACGTGTTTGCGCGCCTGCACGTTAGTTGCTATGAGGGAACTTTTGTCCTGGGTTTGATACAACGCATCAGTGTTAGGGGAAGAGATTACACGATGGTGTCATGTGTATTTTGAAAGTTGTGTCTTACGATGTTGCCTTGTAGAGAATAGTTTGAGGACTCCGTATTGTATGTTGAAGGAGTAGTGAAGAGTTTTATGGGGTCATGTAAGTTGTCTTCCGGTTCATTTAGTACATAGGCGGCTTGTCATTTGGTGAGCTGGCACCACTGACCCTAGGTCAGGTCGCCAGCGAGGCCACCTCTCCCAAGTTTACCCCTAAGGTAATATTTCCATGTATAAGTGTACCACTTGCTTTATATTGAGAGAGTATTGTATATCTGGGACTTGTGCCAAGCTATTCACTAAGCAAGGAAATAAGTAGTAGTTCGTTTCAAAGTGATGGAAGAATCAGAAGGATGTGATAATGAGTTCAGAGTATTGGCACTTGTTGGTTTGGCACCATTGCAACGAGTCGCCCTCAGCTCAGGTCAAGATGTTCTCTCAGTCAGCTGTAGATTGCCACATGCTCCCTTGTTTATTAATTCATTAATTTAGAGAATTTCATGTTACTATCAGTAATTTTATTCAATAACTACTTTGTTCATTTGCCTAAGTAATTAACTATTATTTAAGTGTAAAGATTAAATCCCTTTAATTGGCCAAGTGCAGATGATTTAACTTTGTTAAGGAACTGTGTCAACTAGTTGGCAACCAGCTAAGGTCGGCCTGCTTGGGAGAAGAACGAATTTGGGTAGTGTGGTTTTGGCTGCCAGAGCAGGAAGGTGGGACCACTACCCCAAGGAGGCCAGGGCAGGAAGGTGGGACCACTACCCCAAGGAGGCCAGGGGCAGGAAGGTGGGACCACTACCCCAAGGAGGCCAGGGGCAGGAAGGTGGGACCACTACCCCAAGGAGGCCAGGGCAGGAAGGTGGGACCACTACCCCAAGGAGGCCAGGGGCAGGAAGGTGGGACCACTACCCCAAGGAGGCCAGGGGCAGGAAGGTGGGACCACTACCCCAAGGAGGCCAGGGGCAGGAAGGTGGGACCACTACCCCAAGGAGGCCAGGGGCAGGAAGGTCGGACCACTACCCCAAGGAGGCCAGGGGCAGGAAGGTGGGACCACTACCCCAAGGAGGCCAGGGGCAGGAAGGTGGGACCACTACCACAAGGAGGCCAGGGGCAGGAAGGTGGGACCACTACCCCAAGGAGGCCAGGGGCAGGAAGGTGGGACCACTACCCCAAGGAGGCCAGGGGCAGGAAGGTGGGACCACTACCCCAAGGAGGCCAGGGGCAGGAAGGTGGGACCACTACCCCAAGGAGGCCAGGGCAGGAAGGTGGGACCACTACCCCAAGGAGGCCAGAACATCGGCTGGGAGTTTTTACATATTTTAAGGTAAAGTCTTGTATCGAGTTATTAAAAAATGATTTTAATAAACTGTACTAAGTGCCTCAAGCCAGGAATCATTAAGCTAGGGATATGTGGTATGGCTAGCTGGGGTATAACCAAGGGCTACATATGCTTCAAGGAGGAAGATTTCAACAAACGAGTTATGGAAACGTTGGAAAGGAAATTAAAGGTAAAGGACATTGATGCAGAATTGCGAATTGTTGAAGGAGAGGAAGAGGAAGTGCAGATAAAGAAGATGAAGGAAGCTCGATCCAGAGCTTCTCTTGAGGTTATCTTGAGATGATTTCGGGGCTTTAGTGTCCCCGCGGCCCGGTCCTCGACCAGGCCTCCACCCCCAGGAAGCAGCCCGTGACAGCTAACACCCAGGTACCTATTTTACTGCTAGGTAACAGGGGCATTGGGTGAAAGAAACTCTGTCCATTGTTTCTCGCCGGCGCCTGGGATCGAACCCAGGACCACAGGATCACAAGTACAGCGTGCTGTCCACTCGGCCGACCGGCTCCAATCTAGGAGCTAGTGCCAATCCTGCAAAGACGCGAAAATCTGGTCGAGGTGGCCATTTTCCAAACAAGAACAAGTTTTAGTTTTGATATAATTTCACAAGACATCGTCACTGCTTTTTCAAATGGGTTTTTGTAATTTACTATTACATAATTTAAATATTTGATGGGATATTAAGCTAGTTTGAGCTAGGATTGTACATATTTTAGCTGTACACACAATCTTTTATAATTTATTGATTAGTTTTTATAGAATGACATTTACATTATTTCATTTGTTTTCCCTTTCAATTATCAGAGTCTAAGGAAATACAGATATTAATGAGGTACAAGAATAAATTAATACTGTTGGGAAAAAAATTACATTTTAGGTATATTTTAGGTGTAAAAATATCTTACATAAAATAAAGTAGCCGTCACAACTGCAAGAAAAATGACAGGTTGGATAAGAAGAACCTTTCACACTAGAGATGCTATACCGATGATGATACTTTTCAAGACGTAAGTGCTCTCTAGAGTGGAGCACTGCTGCACACAATGACAACCACTTTCAAAGCTGGAGAAATTGCTGACCAGCAGAGCGTGCAGAGATCCTTTACTGCTAGAATCCAATCAGTAAAACACCTAAACTACTGGGACCGACTTAAGAGCCTAAATCTGTATTCTCTTGAGCGCAGGCAGGAGAGATACGTAATAATTTACACGTGGAAAATAGTAGAGGGGCTTGTTCCAAACCTGCACACAGAAATAACACCACACGAGACCAGAAGGCATAACAATGTGCATAATACCCCCTGTTGAAGAGCAGAGGTGCAATAGGTACTCAGAGAGAACTATCAAAATCAGAGGCACGAGATTGTTCAACACGCTTCCACTACACATAAGGGACATAACTGGCCGAGCCCTCACAGTATTCAACAGAGTACTCGATAAGCACCTTTAAAGAATTCTTGATCAACCAGGCTGTGACTCGTACGTCAGGCTGCGAACAGCCGCGTATGGAGCAGTAGCAAAAGGTAAAAGACTCAACATAACCCTAAACTGGATCCAATCATATGTTGGAATACCATTAAATGATTATTTAGTGCTGGTGCTGCTCTTTGCACGGATAGTCAACAGGCATATTGGAGACTATTTGGACCAGTATCATCAACCCAAACTGACCTGTTTGCCATACAACAGACATTCGCATATGTGATCACACTAAATACCACTTTCGCGCACCAGGCGTGCGGTGCGCGCGTATGCACGAACTACTAGAAAATAAGAGAAAGCGAACTACAAGAGAAAATAAGTGAAGTGAAAACGATAGTGAAGGATACAGTACGAATTAGGAAATATTTTAATGAGAGAGGAACGATTAGCGTCGAGAGATTTAAAACAGAAGAGAGAGCGATAAAACGGCGAATAAAGGTGGTACACAGTGGTAGTGTGGAAGTTGATAACTATAGAAAAGAAATTTTAAGACAGCTAGACGATGCCTCGACACAACAGATACAGAAGCTGTAAGTTGCACTTGGAAATGTACAAAGCCGATGCAAATATTTTTTATTATATTATATCGAAATAAAGATCTAAGATCAGGATGAATTGGGGGTTTAATCAAAGCAGCACCAGAGAGAAACTCTTAGCGTTAATGTCAACATTTCAGCCCTATATAACTTGAGTTTAAGGTTAATTGAAATTAACCTTAAAAACCTGGCAGGGTAGGCCAATCTTAAGTGGGTGCAGGGCTCTAACTAAACCTATAGACTAGATCTGTACAGCACTATTTACTTCGTTTCTACAGTTACACATTGAAAGTTTAAAAGAAAACATATTTTCTCAACAGAATACAATCAATCAGGGACCCCATGTCAAGGAGAGCAGTCCTCCTGTCCTTTAATGCCGTCTGAGTACCCGAGCATACTGCAGAGGGAAGCAGCCAGGAGAGTAGCAGATTTTTTTGACCAGAATAAACAAAATCAGACAAGACCTCAAACAAGCGGGAGTCCTCCACCCACATAATTACATTGAGGCGAATATCTACTACAAGCCGACAAACCTACACTCTTATCTTTTTTATCAATTCATTTACTCCCCCAGTAAAAGATCGCTCCCTCCCCCCCCCCCCACACACACACCTAATTTAAATGTATAATGACCCCTATTGGATAATCACCAGTCTAAAGAACCTTATATATAAAAAGAAAGCATTGTACGAAAGGATTGCAAATGGTGAAATCAATAACAATTTAATCCAATTGAATTGTTAAATCAAAATAAAGGATAGGAAAATGAAACTAATGAACTTCGTATAGCAGTTCGTAAAGACAAATTCTAAAGTCACAGTTGTGAGGACGATGCAGTGGCGTGGTGGTGTCTTGGCGCTCCTGGATATTGTCAACTTATGCTCAACTGTTACAGTGATACAGTGCCCGTGTGTGTCAAGGAAATGACAGAGAATGTCTGCATAGGAGATAGACAGTCTTTCACTAGGCTTGAAGAACATGATTGATGATGACAGACAAATGATACCGGGCTATTTCAGGTAGCAATGACGAAAAAAAGGGCTATTTAAGGAAGGTGTTCACCGGCCCTACAGCATTCTGGAGTGTAATTTCAACAGTGATTCAGTGTAGACGCATTTGAGCGTCACCTTCATACGACAGGCTCATCACTTCACAGTCAGCATTTGGGCGATTGAATGAACCACCAGATGAATTGTGTGAGAACCAACGTTGCAGCTCCCAATCACAAAAGGAAGAGAGACTTCAGTTCAAGTTCTGACAATGATGGCGATTTAGCGTTATGTGACCAAAGCCAACAGGAAGAACTACTCCATTATGAACTATCGAGAAAATAGGCTTCTACCGATGAGCACTCCAACTCGGACAAAATCCGCACAGCCAGTCGTCAAAAAGCAGCATGCCGAAGGCAAGTCCTCATACGGTGCTGTAGTGGACCTTTAAAAAAAACAAAAAAGTACCCCTAGCTCAAGGTCAGATCAAAGCCAAATCTCAGAGGTTAATACATTGAGGCCCAAAGACGAGACAGCAGTAACGATTCTTAAAAAATTACAGGAAATTCGACGAACTTAAGCCTGGGGACAAAATAAGGAAAATCATCGTCCTTCACTATCCCCTGCACATGGTCCTAGATCACCTCGAAAAGCTGAATTATGTTGTGTCAGCAGAAAGTTACCAAGTAAAAGGCTTGAAGCAGGATACTCAAGTCCTTCTCACAGTAAGAGGACTGATCCCAGATAAGCTTGATCTTGACATTTGGGGCAGGTTCCAACAGGCCTTACACCCCCAGAGTCCCTCAGATGCTTTTGATGTCAGATTTGGACATCACAAGGACGGTTGCCAATGCCCAGTGAGGTGTGGAGTCTGCAGCCTGCCCCACAACACGAAAATTTGCATTGATAAACACCAGGCAAACCAGCCCATCCAAGCTAAGTGCCCATATTGCTCCAAGGCACACCTTGCCTGGAGTTTATGAGGCCACGAAAGGCTTAAAAGGATTCAAACGAACCACCCCACGCCTACAGCAGCGTCGAAACGCCAAACAAAACATACCTTCTCCCCTGCCTACACAAACAGCGTGGAGCTTACCAAGACTGAAGCAGGTAAAGGACTATCACCATGGCCTTCCACTAACAGCCATGGTGGAGGGTGTGAAGGTTTCCGTCCAGGAACAGAGGAATGGCTGGGGGCCACAAGAAATCGTTCAACATAGTCGCCTGTCCACTGCATTCATTGAGCACACTCGGGGCAATGATGGCAAGAGTGTCAAAGTTTCAACTGATAAGGTCCAAAAAGTAAACAGGGCCTCAAACTTGCAACAGCAGTAAATAGTGCTCCCGCACAACTGGACACCCTCTGGCCAATGCTTAAGGCCTTGGTCAAGGAACTGGTCGAAAGTGTGCTGTCGAAACACTATCAAACAAACCACAGACTCTGAAGACAATTGAGCACAAGCTCAAGAAATTTGAGAAAACAATATCCTCACCTTCAAGAATGCAGGACAGGAGACACTCCTAAAAACAGGTAGAGTCCAGTACTTCTGAAATCTACCTTGAGTCAATTTCAGGTACACCAAGGTCCTCAAACTCCAGTTTCAACTTCCTTGGCGTGTTCATCAGACTCCATGGATACCACGGTAATATCAGCAAATTCCAACAACCTAGAGGACTATAAATCCTGCAGTGTAACGTGCAAGGGCTTCGTACACAATTGCAACACTTGCAATGCGTACCAACCAAAGAAATAGACATCCTAATACTACAGGCAGAGCTCGCTTCGAGACTGATTAGAACCTAAAATTTCATGCAATCGAAGCTTCTTCCTTCCATGGGTCAACGGGCAATCCAGGGGATGTGCAATCTGTGTAATGTGACCTGATCTCTAAGCCTATAACAAGCTCACCCGATTATGGAACAGGGGCAGAGGTAATGGGAGTATCCATTGAGCTCAGGCATGAAAATCTTGAGTTCATTGTTTACAGGTCTCCACGAGAGTGAAATATTTCTGTTATTTGGTACACACGACTACATCAACACAATCATTTGTGGTGATTTAAATGCCAATCATCGATTGGCACTGGGCTCGAACAACAAATGAGGCCGGCACTCACATAGGTCATCTACTAGACCAGCTACCAGAATACCAAATCCTAAATAAGAATGAACCCACCTACATTCAAGGAGGTAGATTAGATCTTACCCTCGTTTCCTCCCTAAGAGATGCAGCGACATGGTCAGTTGAGCCCTACACTCACAAGCGACCACTATGGGGTCCAAATTGATCTAGTTGGATCTACCCACCCCACCATCTGAAGCTTGCAACTTCGCATAAGCAAAATGGGATCGATTTCAAAACCGTATATCAGTGTGACATAGAAACTGAGAACATCATAGTTTCTAAATCCGAATTCATCATCCGAAAATATTAACCAACCAGAACAAGATTTTGTCGAAGTGATTCAAGATGCAGCCAACCATTCAATCCCACTGAAAAAAAAACAGTCCACCAGATACCGCAAAGATCAATGGTACTATTGTGAATGTGGGAAAGAACTCATGCTCAACAGAACAAGAAAGCTATATAAAAAGAAGCAAAGTGACCGCATCAAGACCTTACTTTGAGAAGTCAAGGAACATGTGCATCAAGAGACCAGGCAAATGAAAGAACAAAAGTGGCTCGAATGGTTTTCACATCTGAATGAACACACCTCTGAGAAATGTGGTTGCAAATCCACTGGGCCAAAGGAAATAAAACACCTAAAGCCCCACACCCTAAAGATATGAATCGGGAAGCCGAAGTACTGGGAACCAGGTTTGCAGAATGAGCAGCCAGTAATCAGCTTTCACCTGATGTATCAGCAGTGCAGACAGGATTAAAGGAAGAAAGGTGCCGCAGAATCCTTACAGAATGTGCAGAAGTCTGACACTAATACCTCTTTCACACTGGATGAGCTCAATCAGGCTAAAAAAAAAATTAAAGATACATCCTCAGGAGACGACTAAATAACCAATAAAAATTATTAGAAACCTCGGCCCAGAGGGAAACGCTGCATACCTTAGGGTAATTTAGCCTGGACTTCTCAAACTAGACCTACAGCTTGGAATAGAGCAAACAGTGCTGAACCCAAAAACCCTAAAATCTAGCTAATCCAAGACCCATCTCTCTCTAAAGCTGTGCTGCCAAGACAGCTGACAGAATGGCACCCTACAGACTCGAGTGAAAAAGGGCCAAACTGCTTCAGGACATGTATGCCTATAGAAGAGGGATTGTCACAGTGTAATTTATTACAACTTTTAGCCCATGTTATGACTACACATACACCAATATGATCATACTGTGGCTGGTGTATGATGCATTCCAACTGTATAGATATCTAGGTTGATTAGCCTAGTATCACCAATATTATTGTATCTATAATCCCATTCTGAAAATATTCTAGTGCATTTGAGTTCATAGCTTTATGTTGTTTATCGTGTAAATACCATTATAGGTCTATTATGGAATGCTATATAGGACATGCTGGGTGTATAATGATGTAGAATGTACATTAATAAATACCCGAGGTATGACTAGCGGATATACTGTGAATTATCAATAACGTTTATTTATTTATACTTCAGTATAAAGTAGGGCCCGTTATCCCTAACTAGTTAAGTATGACTATAAGGCTAACTATATTAAGTATAACTAGGCCTGGTGGAACTGCTTCTATCAACAGGAGAAGAGGCGAAGGTGGGCCTCTGGCGCCTTAAAACCAGTTGCTTTGGGCAGATGGGATTCGTCAGCCTGGGAATGCAGCTGATCTAGAGGAAGAAAAACCACGAATTCAAACCTCTGTTGTCTTGCGGTTAAACACTCATGGGGAAAGGCTTCAGGAGTCAACCCTGAGGAAAAATCCAGAGCAGGAGTCCCTAAAGCAGTTTGCAGCTGTTTACAGCTACATTTTGGCAACTCCTGCGGCGACACTGGTGCCAGGCGTATCGGTGCCTGCCCTTCCCTTGGATCACATCGATGGCATGGAGAGGGTGGATCTGCTGCATGGGTAACAGCCGGTTCTTCATAATTACTGTGTAGACCTGTGCCGTGGAGAGGACACTCCAGCATCGCCTTTGCGATGGCTCATCATAGGAAGCGACAGTTACCGGTGATAAACCTACCACTCAACTGGCGTAGAGTGAGGCGCCAGGGTTTGCTTCCGTCGGTGGGAGAAATCATCCTATTTCATAGGACAGCTACCGCCCACCTCAAGCTGGGCAGCCCCCAGCCAATAAGGTGCTGTCCCACCATGGTCCGCCTGATCCATTGGGTGCGTGGGGCTTAGGACACACTCCAATAAGCGGATCATCAACCATGCACCAGGCAAAAGAAAAAAACAGAGCCACCCAGCTGTCAACTGGGCACGTGGAATGTAAGGACCATGACACCGGGTCTCACGGAAGATCTACTTGAAGTGAATGACGCCCGTAAAACAGCTGTGATCAACAACGAACTATGCAGGCTGCAGATGGACATAGTCGTCCTGCAGGAGACACGTCTGCCCGTGACTGGCAGCATATGGGAGAAGGACTTTATTCCCTCCAGGCAGGGAAAACCACCAGAGCATGGTGTTGGCTTCGCCTTGAGGTTGTTAGGTTGGTCCATAGTACCGCTTGGAGGGGTCTGCAAGGATCATCAAACTTCAGCTTCATACAGCAGCAGGAATGGTCAGCCTCATCAACGCCTACGCACCAACACTGACCTCCTCTACCGAAGCGAAGGAGTTCTATGATGACCTCGGCCTAACTCAGAGACATACCTCAACAAGAGCCAGTCTTCCTCCTGGGAGACTTTAATGCAAGAATTGGTTCTGATCACAGCTCTGACTTCCTGCCTGGACCAGTTTGGATTGGGAAGATGAATGAGAGTGGGCAGCGTCTTCTGGAGTTCTGCTGTCGTCATGATCTCTGCATCACCAATTCCTTCTTCGACACTAAGCCCCAGCACAAGGCTTCTTGGAGACACCCCAAGTCTAAGCATTGGCACCAACTCGACCTAGTGCTTACGAGGTGTAGCAATCTGAGAAGCGTCAAACTGACCCGCAGCTTCCAGAGCGCAGATTGTGACACCGACCACACACACTCGTCGTTTGAAGAGTAAAGTTCCAACCCCGGAAAATCCACAGAGCAAAGAAGGGGAGGGGGGAAGACTGCGCATTAACATTAACAAGACCCGTGACCTTCACAAGGTGGAGGAATTCACTGCTGCGCTGCCCTTCCTGTACCACCCTGCAATAGCGCAAGTGAGGTGGTCACATCTCGGGGGCAGTATTTTCAACACTGCCATGTCCACCTTCGGTAAGAGGTAGAACAAGTCAGCAGATTGGTTCGAGGCCAGTGCAGAGGAACCGATACCCCTCGTAGAGGAAAAAAGACGAGCTCTCTCATCCTACAATAACCTACCTTCAGAAAGGAACTTACAGGCATTCCATACTGCCCGCAGTCGAGTTCAACAAACTGCGAGGCAGGCGTTGTGCTAACGATTACAGGCTCCGACTCTGTTCCAGCATCCAGACTGCGGCCACTGTTGACATGTACGAAGCGATCAAACAGGCAACAGGCCCTACACAAAACAGGACGGCTCCTCTGTAGTCAGCCACTGGAGAGATCATTAATTAAAGGCCGTGATCAACAGATGAATCGCTGGGTGGAACATTACTCCAAACTCTACTCCAGAGAGAACTAGGTCAGCGTAGAGGTCTTGGATGCAATCGAGTACCAGCCCATCATGGAAGAACTTTACCTTGAACCAACTGTGGGAGTAGTTGAGAAAGCACTGGATTCACTTCCCTCAGGGAAGGTCCCAGGAGGCGACGGGATTCCGCCTGAAGTTCTCAAGTGCGCTCGTGGAACACTTAAAACTGAGCTTCATGAACTTCTGTGCCAGTGCTGGAGGGAAAGTTTGGTTCCACAAGACACGAGATATGCAATCACCACCACTCTCTACAAAAATAAAGGCGACAAGCGGTGTCAACAACTATAGAGGCATCTCTACAGCGTCTTCTGCAAACTCTTCGCCAGGAGCGTCTTGGTCAGGCTTCAGATTCTTGCTGAAAGAGTGTACCCCGAGTCACAGTACGGTTTCCGATCAGAGAGGTCGACCACTGACGGTGTTCTCCCTGAGACAGCTTCAAGAAAAGTGCAGGGAGCAGAGAAAATTCCTGTATTTCGCCTTCACTGACCTTACAAAGGCCTTCAACCGCGTGATTAGGGACGGACTCTTCAAGATCTTGGCCAAAATTGGCTGCCCACCCACCCTACTCAGCATGATACAATCTTTCCACAAGGACATGAATGGAACAGTCTTGTACAACGGCTGCATTTTCTGACCCATTCAACATCAACACTGGTGCATTCCTCCTCCAACCCTCTTCGGCATCATCGCGATCCTCGCCAAGCATGCTCTTGGAACAACCACAGAGGGCTTACAATAATTACAATATTCGTGCTCTAATTTTGGTGACAAGGAGTTCAGGGGGTATTTTAATGGGTAGCAAGTAGTTGGCTACTAGTAACTGGGGAAGGAGTGTCCCCGAATGTAAAGATGTTACCACCGTACATGTGGATTGCCGACATTACGTAGGCTTTGGCAAGGGCCATCATCTCGTCCACCTTCGGACTGTACATGGAGTGTGGTGTTAGTTGGTGGCAGGTAGATGCGATTACGGGTGTGGACTGCAGTTAGGCGCTGGGTTGAGGGCTTTGAAGTATAGTCTGGATGTGAGGTTGGGGGTGGAGTGGTTTGTGTGTGTGTGTGTGGGGTGGGGAAGACGTGCTCGAGCTTCTTGTGCTTTGCTTCGCACATTGCTCAGAATAGCCTTCTGTGACGATATCAAAATCATCTGTGGAGAGATGTGGCAATATCGATGCCATGTGTGAAAATGCACTCCAACTCCAATTCTTGTAGGTGTGATGAGGACATCATCTATTGATGAAGGTGTAGCAAGGTCAGCCCCATCTGTGGAATGCTCCTGATCATATTCATTTAAAAGGTGGATCAATGACAATTCACACTGGTGAGGGTGGTGGTGATACCAACGCCATTTTTATTTATATACAGGAAGATATATTGGGGGTTAAGAGGGTGATAAGCCATAATCTCCTGCTCCCCAGCTGAACATGAGGGTTTGCATTTGATGTGGAGGAGTTAATCCCTGTAGATTATCATGACGGCATCAACTCTGACCTCGTGACTCGGTGACGGTTGACCTGTCCCCATGGTTAACTTGTACAGAGGTGTAACTTTTTCCATTGTCTGCTGCCACCTGACTGGCGCCGCGCCTGTCGGTTGTTCATGCTCCACGTGGCTTGTTCATGCTGTTATGATGTTCATGATGTACTACTATGTACTGCTCTCTTGTTACAGTGATTGAGATAAAGAACCCGGTTACTGGCCAAGTAAGGCCATAACACCTTCCGTGTGAGCAATTGATTGTAGTGTACTAGTGGACGAATAGGCATAATAAGGGAGATATTAATAAGGTATTATATGTTTCACTGAATAGAACGCGAAATAATATATATAAATTGAACAAGTTTAGATTTAAGAAAGACCTGGGTAAATACTAGTTTGGTAACAGCGTTGTTGACTTTTAGAACAAATTACTGGGTAACAAGATATAGGAACTCTTGAGTTTGGGTGGATATAAATAGGAGCTGCTTCGTATGGACCAATGGGGTGTGGACTTCGTATGGATTTCTGCAGTTTCCTTCATCCCCATGTTCTTACGTTTTTATTCTTGTTCCCGATTTGTTCATGCTCTATCAAAATTATTCCATGATTGCGAGATTCAAACATACTGGAATAGTATACACACGGCTTTAAAAACGAATCGTATAACACCACCAGTAACTTCAGAGATTATTATTAATTGAATATTATGTCCGCTTGACCTTCACTATGCTTGTGAAAATATTTAGTTTAATATTTTAAACATTTTCAATAGATACTACTGTTGTTGTCAGTCTTTGAACATTATCAACAGCATTTTCATCATTAATATACGACTAGTAAAATCTCCCAGAGTTGTTTTGCTGATGTCTAATACCCTATTATATGAAACATCTGAATTTATGTTAATAAAACCAATGTTGTCCTCAATGATTTAAAACCTACATCATTTGTATACTTATCATACCTGCAATGTGTTCCTGCATTGTAACCCGAGCTCCCTCACACACCTGTAGCACCCTCGCACATACCTGTAGTTCCCTCACACACCTGTATACATATCATACCTGCAATGTGTTCATGTATTGTAACCTGAGCTTCCCCACGTGTTGCGACACAAGTGGTTTTAACAGCAGTGACCATGTGGAGGGCACGGTGGACATTACCTGTAGCTCCCTCATACACACCTGAAGCGCCCTTGCACACACCTGCAGCGCCCTTGCACACACCTGCAGCGCCCTTGCACACACCTGCAGCTCCAACACACCTACAACAGAAAAGCCCTTTTTAGTATGTTTCGAGCTTATTAACTAGTGCATAAAACTTTAAAATGTATATAAATCTATACAAGTACATATATGTAAGGGACATTTGCAGACATTCAGGAAATATAAAAGGAATAGAATACAGTTATAACCATCACCAAAAAGTATTTATATTGTGACGGTAAAGTGTTGGAGTGTTGATGTTCGGCAGTCCTCCAATGGTAGGTGGCAATGCCTGGTCACACTTACATAAAAAAAAAGAGACTGCTTGCCTGTTTGTCTGTGGTAAGGTAATGGGAAGACACGCAAAACTCAAAATATAAACAATGAAATTTTAATTACTTTAGAAAACAAAATATGAACAAAGACAATCCCTTGGCTTACGTAAAATTCAAAACAAGTCAACAAACAAAACATGAATAATTAATAGATGTGAAATTTACTCTAAAACAAAATAATGTACAAGAAAATAATAATAATCAGGTGCTGAGAATATTGGCTAGATCTACCACCTCCCTTAGTACACGACAGCCAGGGCTTAGTCTATTAGAGATGTCAACTCCTAAGAGCACAAAGATATTCTGAGGATGGCGGCGTGAGCTGGCCCAGACGTCGACTCAGGTAGAGGGCGTGAGTGCAGGTGCTGTCGGCGATACACCAGCCAATCAGGAGCAGGCAGGCGGAGAATGGGTAAGTAAGTAAGTAATTATCAAAAGAAGGCACCAAACCGGGAAGGCTATGTAGCACCATCAAATACGCAAAATAATCAGAGGGCGCTAAATATCACCAAGGATGCCAATACGAGAACAAAAACGCATAAGGCGAACGATATCAAAAGTATCCGAGTCACCAAGAATTCTATCGAGGGACAGGTGACCGCGAGGGGCGGTCGGAAAGCAAGACATACGCTCGTCCTGGAAGTCAGGACATTCAAGAAGGACATGCACGACCGTAAGAGGGACAATGCAACTAGGACAATAAGGAGCAGGGCGGCGCTCCATCAAGTGACCATGGGTTAAGCGAGTATGGCCAATACGCAACCTCGCCAGAGCTGTTTCCCACCGCCGGTTACGGTGGAAGGAGGACTGCCACGAGGAAACACAACATTTAAGAGTACGTAGCTTGTTACCAGTAACAGACAACCAAGAAGCCTGCCAACGGGTAAGGACTGAGGAATGGATAACCGGGTAAAAGTCGGAATACGGAATGCCCTTACGAGAGATGGGACAAGAGCGGACAGCTTCCTTGGCGGCAGCATCCGCACGCTCATTTAAAGACACACCAATATGGCTGGGAACCCAACAAAACTCAACCGACTTAAATTTACTATGAACGAGAAACAGCCAATGCTGGATCTCGACAACCACTGGATGAACTGGATTAAAGGACCCGAGAGCCATGAGGGCACTACGAGAGTCAACAACAACTACAAAGGAAGACTGACAACGAGAAAGTAGGAGACGAAGAGCATAGAGAATAGCATAAAGTTCCGCTGTAAAGATGCTAGTCTCTGGAGGCAAGCGACACATATAAGTGCGATCAGGAAAAACAACAGAGTAGCCAACACCGTCCGCTGACTTAGACCCATCGGTGAAGACAGAAACGGAGCGGGAGTGAGAAGAAAAGTGCTCGAGGAAAAGGCGTTTTAGAACCGTAGGAGGGGTAAAAGCTTTAGTGATACGGGTCAAGGAAGTACAAAACCGCGGAAGAGGGACCCTCCACGGGGGCAAAGAAGGAACAACACGAGGAGAAACATCAGAAATACGAACGGAAAGAGAATCCTGCAGGCGAGATAACCGGACAGAAAGAGGGAGGTGGTGAAGAGGAACAGGAACCGCAGGAGGGGTAAAAGTTAAAGCACGACAGAGGCGAGAGGAAGGATGTTGCAAGGACCGCGCAAGATAGCGAAGACAGTAGCGATCACGGCGGTCCTGGAGAGACAGGAAGCCAGTGTCAACATACAAGCTAAGGACGGGAGTCGAACGAAAGGCACCAGAACTGAGGCGCAACCCAGTATGGTGCAAAGCATCAAGACGGCGAAGAGTAGAAGGAGAAGCAGACGAGTAAGCAGGGCAACCATAATCGAGCTTAGACAGGACGAGAGAAGAATGTAAAGCAAGGAGAGTGCGCCTATCTGCCCCCCAAGAAGTATGGGACAAGACCCGAAGGAGGGTAAGGGCCTTAGAGCACTCAACACGGAGGTAAGAGATATGGGGAGACCAAGACAAACGAGTGTCAAGGAATAACCCCAAAAGCTTCGCGGAATCTTTGTATTCAAGGGGATGACCATAAAGTGACAAAGAGGGACGAAGAACAACCCGTTTCCGCGTAAATGTCATGGCACAAGTCTTAGAAGTAGAGAACTTGAAGCCATGATCAGTGGCCCAAGACGACACGGCATCAATTGCAAGTTGAAGCCGGCGTTGAAGGAGAGGCGAATCATCACCCTGACAACAAAGGGTAAGATCATCGACATAGAGAGCGGAGAAGACACCAGAAGGAAGAGAGGAAAGAAGACCATTGAGGGCAACCAGAAAAAGAGTAGTGCTCAGAACACTACCCTGGGGCACACCTTCATATTGCTGAAAAGAGGGAGAGAGAGCGGTACCAAGGCGCACCCGAAAGGAACGACGAGAGAGGAAGCTGCGGAGAAAGAGAGGGAGATGACCACGAAGGCCAAAAGAATGAAGTTGAGATAGGATATGATAACGCCAAGTGGTGTCGTAAGCCTTTTCCAGGTCAAAAAGGACGGCAACAACGGAGGTCTTCGCAGCAAAAGCAGTACGAATATAGACCTCCAAGTTCACCAGGACATCTGTCGTGCTGCGGCACTTGCGGAAACCAAATTGAGAAGAGGAGAGGAGGTGATGGTGTTCCAGGAACCACATCAGACGAACGTTAACCATACGTTCAAAGAGTTTGCAGACACAACTTGTGAGAGCAATAGGGCGAAAGTCCTTAGGGGAAGTACCCAGAGACCCCGGTTTGCGAACAGGGAGGACAACGGCATCGAGCCAGTCCTCAGGGACTGACGACGACTCCCAGATCCGATTATACAGACTCAGTAAATACTGAGACGTGCTCTGAGGGAGATGGCGAAGCATCTCATAATGAATACCATCGGAGCCCGCCGCCGTAGAACCGCAGAGGGCCAGAGCAGAACGAAGTTCAGAGAGGGAGAAGGGATCATTATAGGGAAGCTGAAGATGAGTGCAGAAATCTAAAGGACGAGACTCAAGGATAGGTTTACGAAGAAGGAAAGATTGGGGAAGATGAAGACCAGAGCTAACAGAAGAAAAGTGGGAACCCAGTTCGGAAGCGACCTGCAACGGGTCCGCCACAAGAGTATCATGGAGGTGAAGGACCGGTGAAACATCGGGAACGAACTTACCCGCTATCTTGCGGATACGCTTCCAGATCTGGGCCAGAGGGGTTTCGGACGTAATTGTTGAGACATAAGATGCCCAACATTCACGTTTAGCCGTACGGATGGCCCTACGGGCCACCGCACTCGCTTTCCGAAAGAAAAGAAAAGAATCGGTCGTCTGCCTACGGCGGTGCCTCTTCCAGGCTGCACGCTTACAGCGGACAGCCCGAGCACAGTCCGCATTCCACCAGGGAACGCACTTCCGTGGACCCCGAGAGGAAGAGCGAGGAATAGAGCGGAGGGCAGCGTTGAAGACAGTGTCATGAAAAAGGAGGAGAGCGCGAGAGAGAGGCAGAAGGGAGAGGTCAGAGAGCAGCACTGAGGGTAAATAGGGTCCAGTCTGCCTTAGCAAACTGCCACCTAGGGAAAGAGAGGGAAGGGCGAAAAGAGAAAAAGGAAACAAGGATGGGGAAATGATCACTTCCATGGAGGTCATCAAGGACCTGCCACGTGAAATCCAAGTAAAGAGAAGAAGAGCAGAGAGAAAGATCAAGACAAGAAAGGGCGCGAGTCCGAGAGTCCAAATGAGTGGGCTCACCAGAATTCAGAAGAGACAGGGAAGAAGATAGGAGAAACGGCTCAAGGAGGCGACCCCGGGTATTCGTCAGAACGTCACCCCAAAGAGAATGACGACAATTGAAGTCACCCAGCAGGAGCACAGGCTCCGGCAAGGAGTCTAGGAGGTGTTTCAAATCAGGAAGAGAGAGCGGGACACTCGGGGGGAGATAAATGGAACAAACTGTGTACCATTTCCCCACAAAGATACGAGCAGCAGAACAATGGAGAGGCGAAGGAAAAAGTAAAGGAACAAAGGGAACATCTGCACGAATCAAGAGAGCAGAAGAATTAGAAGCCCCAGCAATGGCTGGGGGGGGGGGGAGAGAAAGGAATAGCCACGAAAACGACCAGGACGAGCACCAAGCATTGGCTCCTGGAGACAGACACAAAGGGGCGAAAACCGCGAAATCAGAAGTTGGAGTTCGAGGAAATTGGCGTAATAACCTCGAACGTTCCATTGAAGAATGGACAACGACGGGAAGAGAAAGGACAAAAACAGAGAACAAGGAAGAAACAAAGGCGAAAGAGCAACAGAGCACGTTAAAGAATATCAGGGTCGGGATCAGGGTCAGCAAAGTCAGGGTTAGGGGGCATGGGTAAACTGAGCAAAGACGGAGGGAAGGAAACGGGAGAACAGATCAGAGGTGGGCGGGCGGGGTCCGGAGGAGGAGGAGGAAGGAGGAGGAGACAACGGAGAGGAGCAGTCAAGGACAGCAGTAGGAAGAGGGGGAGTAGGAAGAGGGGGAGTAGAAAGAGGGGAGCGCACCCCAGCAAGAGCAGCAACCGAAAGGGAAGCAGGGGCCAAAGAAACCTCCATAGCAGGAACAGGGGGCGCAACCACTGAAACGGGAGGGGAAGGAGCAACAGAGCCAGAAGTAGGAGCTAAGGAAGAAAGCGAAGCCTTCTTACCCGCCGGGGAAGAGGAAGGAGAGGAGCCAGGCTTACGCTTCTGACTTAGAGACAGGTGTCCCAGCAACTACGTACCGGGCAACGGATTCCAGTGTCTCAACAGGAGAAGCCGAACGAGAGCACACACGACGGCCGTTAGGAGAGCGATGGACATCCGCCTGCACCGACAGGCGGCGGGGAGAGCCGATAGATGGAGGAATAGGATGGGAAGGAGGATCGGAGGGGGACGAGGAAGAAGACACAGGAGACATGACAGACCGGGTCGAAAGAAGGGGAACCCCAGACAGAGGACCAGGAGGGGGACCCCTCGGGAAAGAACTCAAAGGAACAGAGGAGGGGGCAGTGGGCGTATCAGGGTCCAAGGCCCGGAAACGGTTGAGAGTCTGAGGAAGGGGGGAAGGACGAGGAGAGGAAGAGCGCAACACGCGAGCATAAGAGATGTTAGTATAAGGCGGGAGCCGGCGAACCTGGCGCCTCGCCTCAGGAAAAGACAAACGCTCCCGGTGCTTCAGGTTAAGGACGGCCGCCTCAAGCTTGTAATGGACACAGGCACGGGAGAACGTAGGATGGGCCTCACCGCAGTTGAGGCAGCGAGCTTGGGAAGAAGTGCACTCCGACTTAGAGTGACCTTCACTCCCACACAAAGGACAGAGAGAGACAGCCCCAGAGCAGCGGAGGGCACCATGCCCAAACCTCCAGCACTTATTACAAAGTCGAGGAGAAGGAATATACTCCTGGACAGAGCACCTAGCACCAGCAAGAATGACAGAGGATGGAAGGGTCCTACCATCAAAGGTGATCTTCACAACGCGAAGGGGTTGACGGCGACGACCACGAGGGGGACGAGTAAACGAGTCAACCTGGAGGACAGAATGGCCTTGGGCATCAAGGATATGCCGAATATCATCGTGGCAATCCTGCAGATTCCGAACACCGGTTGCAACATGGGGTGGGAGGAGAATAGTGCCAACACTGGAATTCATCTGAACGTTCTTGGAGACCCGAACAGGGATCTCGCCAAGGCAAGATAAGGCAGCCAAGCGGGAAGCCGCATCCTGAGAAGGAGCAGCAACGACACGTGTACCGAGACGAGTGGGGTTGAAAGTAACACACGCATCCACGGAATCTACAAGATGCCGATGGAGGGAGAAATCGTCAGGAGGCGCAGAATCAAGAGGGAGGAGATCAAAATATTTGGCCCATGAAGCAGGACCAAACAAGGCCTGATACGCATCAGCACGGGAAGAAATCGAGCGAGTGCGGTTGGGGCGCGAACGGCGTTGAGAACCCCTAGAGAGAGAGGGGTCAAAAGGCGCAGTAGTCACAACGAAAGACTTAGCCACACCAGGGGACGAAGTGGTCACCACCGGGGGCTGGAGGCTTGACCCAACCTCAGAGGAGGGAGGGGAGCTGGGGGAAGAAGTCGGGGCGGTCAAAGGAGGAGCAAGGTCGGGGCCCAACGCAGCGGGAGCTACAGAGCCTGGTCTTCCAATACAGGCCGACTCGGGGGCTTGGTCGCCCACCCCACGAGCCTGAGAGGGTACAACGGAAACATTCAACGACAGAGACGAAAAGTGACAAATTCATCCACGAATGTGCCCCCATACCCACCATGGAGCCACAATTAGAGGCAGGACACCCAACAGGAAGCTATCGCTGATCATGCCGGGGCCCCCTAGGGGTGCGTCGTGAGTATACGCCCCACAAACGCCACCTTAAGAACCGTCAGTCCGTCGAGATCGGGTTCAGCGACGAAAGGGGGATTGACAATAAAAGGTTCCCCTCGCTCGAGACGTCGGGTACTACAGTTCTACGGGTGCAAGAGTATGCCTCCTCAAGCACCCGGGCGTCAAAATAGAAGAAGTCCAAAGAAAGAATCCAAAACAAGCAAAAGGTCGGCTGGAAACGACAAGCAGATAGGAGAAGAGGGGGGAGAAAAACGAAACATAAGGAAAAGGAAAAGCGATCCGGCACAATTGGAGAAGACAGCAGCAGGAGTGCAAGGCCAGAAAAGGACAGAGGACTGCCCAACGGAGCATCACACTCCGGCAGCCGTCCACCAAGCCCCCTCACGACGCCAACGGGCCGGAAGGGGAGGGGGCGGAGAATGGGTAGTTTGCTCGTTGACGACAGGTGGAGAGCCGCTGTGTCTGGTGGTGCAAGGTACGCTTTGCTTCCTGGGCAAAACATTTTGTGATACTGGTGGACGTATCTTTAATGTAGTATCTTGTACTTGTAGAATGACGTAAATGATATAGGGAAGAGCAGGCTCAATCTCACTTGAAAGAGATTATCGTCACAATATATACTAAGGAAAGGAAAATGTCGCTTTAAATCAATATGCAGATTTCTCCATCCTGACATGTACGAAACCTCACTCAAGGAGAGAAAATGCTACGCCCTTAGCTGTTCACACTTTCACGAGGAAGGCACAAAACGCTAAATAAAGTGACAAACACGAAAATGGCTTTGGAGAGAAGCCAGTTTATTTTATACCCAGACGAAAGAGGTTTCAAAAGGTAGAACATTGTGTGTGGAACTGGCTGAAAGACCCACTTTCTTACCAGAATCACACATGCAATTACACCCCACAACAAAGCTCCAGCTACGACAGGCAACAACCCTTTAACAATCAGTACTGGTCAGATCAAAACCGACAATCCGAACGCATAATGGACCTGCCTGAAAAATCTTCATCAAATTACCCCAAATGGAGTAACCTCATTCATCTTTACCAACATACAAGGTCTTAAAACAAAAGTAAATAACTAAGTACCGTTCATAAATAACCTCACCGAGCCAAATGCAGTATTTGGACCTCTCACAGAAACCCATGCAAGACATCTTTGACAGTGGTATCTGGATACCAGAATATAATTTATATAGATGTGACTGGGTAAATGCCACATGGAGGAGTAAGTTTGTATACAAGATAGGGCGTTGTATGCTCTGAGCTTAACTCTAGAAATGAGGTGGTAGTTAACTACTGGAAATAAAAAAAAAATAACTTAAATTCTAATATTCAAACCACCAGATGCAACGGCTGAGGAATTTACAAATCAGAGAGAATCGTCTCGATAATCTGGCAAACCCAATAAATGATACCTTCCTAGGTGACATCAACCTGCCCAGTCTAAGATGGAGACTAGCGACCAAGAATATTATACCAGGAAATCTATCTGGACATAGCCAACCACAGATTAAAGAACTCCTTAGATTCTGTGACAAATTTTCCCTCAACCAGCAGAGAGTCAACTAATTACGAAATTATTCTAGATCTGAAAATTTCGCAGACTAAAGAGATAATCAAGGACATTACAGTCGCATACCACATACTTAGATCACAAGCTCATTGAACAGCAAACATAATACCTGTAATAAACCTAAAACAATGATCATGTATGAGGGGTTATTCAATACATTCAATTTTAATAAAACGATAGACTTGGTAAAGATAGACAGGGAACTTAAAAATAATTCCATTGAATGTTTTAAGTAATAATAATCCCACAAAAGACAAAACAACTGACTTCCCAAGAATACACAGTCTAAGACTTGTTCCTTTGTTGAAAGACAGAATGAGGACCAACGTAGAAAGAACAATCAAACGCGGCTACAAAAAGATAAAAAAAAACTGCTAAAGAGACACGACTATCTCAACAATAAAATAATTTAAACAGTTTTAAAAAATCTAGCAAAGACTAAAGCAATCGTGTAACATTTTAGAAATGCAATTAGAACACAAAAATGGCATTCAAGAAGGAAAACAAAATATTCCTTCACTTATGGGAAAAAAACAAGCCACAGTCAGTATTGGACCTATTCTTACAAGTGATGGTTCATACAGAGGATAACACGGTAATCGTGATATGGCAAATTCCTGAATATATATCTGATGCGAACACGAATTCTGCAGATTTTGAAGGAGAAATTGACAACATGCCCATGCACTTAATATGTATAAAGGAATGCCAAGTGCCAGTAGCATTGTGTGGAGAAAGAGCTTACACATAGGAGAGATACAAAATTCGCCTAAATCAATAGATTTCACATATTTTGCTCTTTACAAGGGAGGGAGCAAAGTAATGACAATTAATTATTGACTAGTCACACTAACGTCCCACATAATAAAAGTATTTGAGAGAGGGATCAGGAGGCAGGTTTCCAGTTATATGGAGACCTATGATCTCCTCAACCCGGATCAACAAGGATTTAGAGTGGGAAGATAATGCCTCACGCAGCTACTTTACCACTACGACAAAATCACAGAGGCATTAGAAGAAAAACAGTTTGAAAAGAAGAAAAAAAAGAAGAAACAGAAAAAATCACCAAACAGTGATCAGTTTGGTATATGATGACTTCAAAGGCATTTGATACATGTGACCATAGAGTAGTAACACTAAATAAGGTCAATGGGAATATCAGATAAAGTAGGTCGGTGGTATTAAAATTTATGTGGAATAGAACACAGAGCAACTGTCAAGCAAACAAGAGTTCAAGCACAGTTAAAAGGTCTATCGCAGAGTATAGTCCTTGCGCCACTTTTTTCCTTATTCCCATATCAGATAGACATTTATACAAGTCACAGCGTCGCATCACCTTCTGCAGATGACAAATCAACATGAAACTGAATTCTGTTGAAGACATTGATAACCTACAAACGGATATCAATAAGATTTTCGACTAGGCGGCAGAAAATAGCCTGTTATAATTGGTAAATTCCAGTAACTCTGGTACGGTAAAAATGAGGACATTAAACAAAATATAGGGTACAAAACACAATGAAATCTGCCCATAGTAGGAAAGCATAATGTAAATGATAGGGGAATAATAATGACTGATGCCCTAACGTTAAGGGAGCATAACAAAGCAAATTTAGCATCATCCAGAAAAATGATAGGATGGATTATGAGAAACGTCAAATCCAGGGATCCACTCACAATGGTTGTACTATTCACATCACTTCTGCTGTACGTCATTAGTACTGTTCGATACTCGCTTCCTCCGTAAGGGCAGGAGAGATTACTGAAAGAGGGAATGCAGAAAACAAAGGGCATAGACAGACACGATGAAGCACTTAACTTATTGGGATCGTCTCTAAGAGCTCTAAATGTTCTCCCTAGAAAGGAGATGAGTGACGTATCAAATAATATACAGATCGAAAATAATGGAGGGCAAGCTCCCAAATCCCAGTAAAATAACAACATCCTGGAGTGAACGATATGAAATGAAAATTCAGATTAGAATCATTGAAGAGTTGGCCCAAAGGCACAGAGAACACTGAATAAACATCAGAAGTTCACGGTTGTTCAACATACTCCCAGCGAGCATAAGAAATATTGCCGGAACAAACGTGTTCGTCTTCAAGAGAAAATTTGACAGTTTTCTTCAAGAAGTGCAGGACCAACCGGGCTGTGGTGGATATGTGGGCCTGCAGGCCGCTCCAAGCAATAGCCCGCTGGGCCAAGCGCTCAATGAGTCGAGCCTGGTCCTCCGGCCGGGCTTGGGGAGTAAAAGAACTTCCAGAACGCCATCCAGGTACAGTACTAAATTTGTAATATAAATAAAAGCTCAGGATCATGTAAATATGCTCTAGTCAAATGTAGTCGTGTGTGATTGTCTGGCTACTAATTATTCTTGGAATAATGGCACACACAATGGCCCTGTGTGCACTGCCTGGAGATTAGGGCAGATATTGACAGGCTAATGAAGCACGTGAAACCATAATGTAGGGCAAGGTGTCTCTGAGGGATCCAAAGGAGAAGCCCCATCGACATAGCTGGCGAGTGGTGGATCAATTGAGTTAAGGCGGCAAAGGACGTCAAAGAAATCAAGAACACTGGTTAAAACGTAGAACCACTTGAGTTGAATGGGATAAGACCATGTGCGGTAACTAAGCAGACAAGCTGAGCATCACAACAAAAGTCTGGGCATGTGTTGGGATTTTGGCACATGCGCTGGTTAGGCAAAACCCTCTGCTCTACAAATGCAAGTGTTTGGGTATATTCTCTGCGGCCAAGTGATAAAGTTAATAAGAAATAGTGTGATGCAATATGAGTTAGTTTAGTTTAGTTCATTTATTATGCACCCCATACCCATCTTGTGGGCGGTAGTGGAAAGGGTTACAGAGGCACATAATGGGCTCAGGGACTGAACCCCACAATTAATTTAGCTAAGCACATAGACAAAAACACAACCTATAGCACTGTATCATCCGTTGCAGATGACACTAGGATCTTCATGAGAGTAGGCAACATAGAGGACACGGCGAACCTCCAGTCATATGTAGATCAGGTCTTTCTATGGGCTACAGAAAATAATATGGTGTTTAACGAAGATAAGTTCCAGCTCATGCGCTATGGAAAAAATGAAAATATAAAAACGGAAACCACGTACAAAACTCAGGCAAATCATAACATAGAACGAAAAGGCAATGTGAAGGATCTGGGTGTACTCATGTCGGAAGACCTTACCTTTAAAGAACACAATAAAGTAGCCGTCACAACTGCAAGAAAAATGACAGGTTGGATAACAAGAACTTTTCACACTAGAGATGCTATACCAATGAGGATACTTTTCAAAACGCTTGTGCTCTCTAGAGTGGAGTACTGCTGCACAATGACAGCACCTTTCAAAGCTGGAGAAATTGCTGACCTGGAGAGCGTGCAGAGATCCTTTACTGCTAGAATCCACTCAGTAAAACATCTAAACTATTGGGACCGACTAAAGAGCCTAAAACTGTACTCCCTTGAGCGCAGGCGGGAGAGGTACATAATAATTTACACGTGGAAAATATTAGAGGGGCTGGTCCCAAACCTGCACACAGAAATAACATCACATGAGACCAGAAGACATAGCAGGATGTGCAGAATACCCCCGTTGAACAACAGAGGTACAACAGGTACTCTGAGAGAGAACTATCAACATCAGAGGTCCGAGACTGTTCAACATGCTTCCACTACACATAAGGGGCATAACTGGCCGACCCCTCACAGTGTTCAAGAGAGAACTGGATAAGCACCTCCAAAGGATACCTGATCAACCAGGCTGTGACTCATACGTCAGGCTGCGAGCAGCCGCGTCCAACAGCCTGGTTGATCAGTCCGGCAACCAGGAGGCCTGGGCGACGACCGGGCCGCGGGGACGTTAAGCCCCGGAAGCACCTCAAGGTAACCTTAAGGTAAGGTAAGCAAGTTACAATCTTGAGCTAGTTACAAAATTCAATATAAGTCGTCACATCAACAATGGGTTCGAGATCGACCTCAATTACATGTTCTAAAATAAGCAACTGACATATATGGAGAGCTAGTGTCACAATTTATATGTTTGTCCTGCACACCGCCCCCCATCCAGTGGGCAGCGGTGGATAGGTTACAATCACTTAGTTACTACCTACAGTTAGCAAACTGGGGATATTTTACTAAAATTTCTGGAACCAGATCATTTTGAATGAAATATTTACACATCGCTGGAACATTGGTTATAGAATTGTCTCTAAATTCACGTATCTTTTCGCACTCCATCACATAGTGACGGAGGGTGTGCGAATAATTTTGTTGACAGTTTACATTTGGTCAGGTCTACATCGGCAGATAATGAGAATTCCCAGAGATACTTGTAACCGAGTATGATATGATACGCAATATGATCAAGCCCACTGTCTGTGTCTCGGTAAAAAATATTCACCGAGCTAAAAACAAAGAGGAATTTAAATATGGTTGCAATGATAAAGGTATTGTACGAGTAATGCAATTCCATTAATGAATAATTGGAAAGCTTTCATTAGCAAGTAAGTAAGTAATTATCAAAAGAAGGCACCAAACCGGGAAGGCTATGTAGCACCATCAAATACGCAAAATAATCAGAGGGCGCTAAATATCACCAAGGATGCCAATACGAGAACAAAAACGCATAAGGCGAACGATATCATAAGTATCCGAGTCACCAAGAATTCTATCGAGGGACAGGTGACCGCGAGGGGCGGTCGGAAAGCAAGACACACGCTCGTCCTGGAAGTCAGGACATTCAAGAAGGACATGCACGACCGTAAGAGGGACACTGCAACTAGGACAATAAGGAGCAGGGTGGCGCTCCATCAAGTGACCATGGGTTAAGCGAGTATGGCCAATACGCAACCTCGCCAGAGCTGTTTCCCACCGCCGGTTACGGTGGAAGGAGGACGGCCACGAGGAAACACAACATTTAAGAGTACGTAGCTTGTTACCAGTAACAGACAACCAAGAAGCCTGCCAACGGGTAAGGACTGAGGAATGGATAACCGGGTAAAAGTCGGAATACGGAATGCCTTTGCGAGAGATGGGACAAGAGCGGACAGCTTCCTTGGCGGCAGCATCCGCACGCTCATTTAAAGACACACCAATATGGCTGGGAACCCAACAAAACTCAACCGACTTAAATTTACTGTGAACGAGAAACAGCCAATGCTGGATCTCGACAACTACTGGATGAACCGGATTAAAGGACCCGAGAGCCATGAGGGCACTACGAGAGTCAACAACAACCACAAAGGAAGACTGACAACGAGAAAGCAGGAGACGAAGAGCATAGAGAATAGCATAAAGTTCTGCTGTAAAGATGCTAGTCTCCGGAGGCAAGCGACACATATAAGTGCGATCAGGAAAAACAACAGAGTAGCCAACACCGTCCGCTGACTTAGATCCATCGGTGAAGACTGAAACGGAGCGGGAGTGAGAAGAAAAGTGCTCGAGGAAAAGGCGTTTTAGAACCGTAGGAGGGGTAAAAGCTTTAGTGATACGGGTCAAGGATGTACAAAACCGCGGAAGAGGGACCCTCCACGGGGGCAAAGAAGGAACAACACGAGGAGAAACATCAGAAATACGAACGGAAAGAGAATCCTGTAGGCGAGATAACCGGACAGAAAGAGGGAGGTGGTGAAGAGGAACAGGAACCGCAGGAGGGGTAAAAGTTAAAGCACGACAGAGGCGAGAGGAAGGATGTTGCAAGGACCGTGCAAGATAGCGAAGACAGTAGCGATTACGGCGGTCCTGGAGAGACAGGAAGCCAGTGTCAACATACAAACTAAGGATGGGAGCCGAACGAAAGGCACCAGAACTGAGGCGCAACCCAGTATGGTGCAAAGCATCAAGACGGCGAAAAGTAGAAGGAGAAGCAGACGAGTAAGCAGGGCAACCATAATCGAGCTTAGACAGGACGAGAGAGGAATGTAAAGCAAGGAGAGTGCGCCTATCTGCCCCCCAAGAAGTATGGGACAAGACCCGAAGGAGGGTAAGGGCCTTAGAGCACTCAACACGGAGGTAAGAGATATGGGGAGACCAAGACAAACGAGTGTCAAGGAATAACCCCAAAAGCTTCGCGGAATCTTTGTATTCAAGGGGATGACCATAAAGTGACAAAGACGGACGAAGAACAACCCGTTTCCGCGTAAATGTCATGGCACAAGTCTTAGAAGTAGAGAACTTGAAGCCATGACCTGTGGCCCAAGATGACACGGCATCAATTGCAAGTTGAAGCCGGCGTTGAAGGAGAGGCGAATCATCACCCTGACAACAAAGGGTAAGATCATCGACATAGAGAGCGGAGAAGACACCAGAAGGAAGAGAGGAAAGAAGACCATTGAGGGCAACCAGAAAAAGAGTAGTGCTCAGAACACTACCCTGGGGCACACCTTCGTATTGCTGAAAAGAGGGAGAGAGAGCGGTACCAAGGCGCACCCGAAAGGAACGACGAGAGAGGAAGCTGCGGAGAAAGAGAGGGAGACGACCACGAAGGCCAAAAGAATGAAGTTGAGATAGAATATGATACCGCCAAGTGGTGTCGTAAGCCTTTTCCAGGTCAAAAAGGACGGCAACAACGGAGGTCTTCGCAGCAAAAGCAGTACGAATATAGACCTCCAAGTTCACCAGGACATCTGTCGTGCTGCGGCACTTGCGGAAACCAAATTGAGAAGGGGAGAGGAGGTGATGGTGTTCCAGGAACCACATCAGACGAACGTTAACCATACGTTCAAAGAGTTTGCAGACAACTTGTGAGGGCAATGGGGCGAAAGTTCTTAGGGGAAGTACCCAGAAACCCCGGTTTGCGAACAGGGAGGACAACGGCATCGAGCCAGTCCTCAGGGACTGACGACGACTCCCAGATCCGATTATACAGACTCAGTAAATACTGAGACGTGCACGGAGGGAGATGGCGAAGCAACTCATAATGAATACCATCGGAGCCCACCGCCATAGAACCGCAGAGGGCCAGGGCAGAACGAAGTTCAGAGAGAGAGAAGGGATCATTATAGCGAAGCTGAAGACGAGTGCAGAAATCTAAAGGATGAGACTCAAGGACAGGTTTACGAAGAAGGAAAGATTGGGGAAGATGAAGACCAGAGCTAACAGAAGAAAAGTGGGAACCCAGTACGGAAGCGACCTGCAACGGGTCCGCCACAAGAATATCATGGAGGTGAAGGACCGGTGAAACATCGGGAACGAACTTATACGCTATCTTGCGCATACGCTTCCAGATCTGGGCCAGAGGAGTTTCGGACGTAATTGTTGAGACATAAGATGCCCAACATTCACGTTTAGCCGTACGGATGGCCCTACGGGCCACCGCACTCGCTATCCGAAAGAAAAGAAAAGAATCGGTCGTCTGCCTACGGCGGTCTCTCTTCCAGGCTGCACGCTTACAGCGGACAGCCCGAGCACAGTCCGCATTCCACCAGGGAATGCACTTCCGTGGACCCCGAGAGGAAGAGCGAGGAATAGAGCAGAGGGCAGCGTTGAAGACAGTGTCATGAAAAAGGAGGAGAGCGCGAGAGAGAGGCAGAAGGGAGAGGCCAGAGAGAGCAGCACTGAGGGTAAATAGGGTCCAGTCCGCCTTAGCAAACTGCCACCTAGGGAAAGAGAGGGAAGGGCGAAAAGAGAAAAGGAAACAAGGATGGGGAAATGATCAATTCCATGGAGGTCATCAAGAACCTGCCACGTGAAATCTAAGTAAAGAGAAGAAGAGCAGAGAGAAAGATCAAGACAAGAAAGGGTGCTAGTCCGAGAGTCCAAATGAGTGGGCTCACTAGAATTCAGAAGAGACAGAGAAGAGAGGAGAAACGGCTCAAGAAGGCGACCCGGGGTATTCGTCAGAACGTCACCCCAAAGAGAATGACGACAATTGAAGTCACCCAGCAGGAGCACAGGCTCCGGCAAGGAGTCTAGGAGGAGTTTGAAATCAGGAAGAGAAAGCGGGACACTCGGGGGGGGGAGATAAATGGAACAAACTGTGTACCATTTCCCCACAAAGATACGAGCAGCAGAACAATGGAGAGGCGAAGGAAAAAGTAAAGGAACAAAGGGAACATCAGCACGAATCAAGAGAGCAGAAGAATTAGAAGCCCCAGCAACAGCTGGGGGGGGGGGGGAGAGAAAGGAATAGCCACGAAAACGACCAGGACGAGCACCAAGCACCGGCTCCTGGAGACAGACACAAAGGGGCGAAAACCACGAAATCAGAAGGTGGAGTTCGAGGAAATTGGCGTAATAACGTTCCATTGAAGAATGGACAACGACGAGAAGAGAAAGGACAAAAACAGAGAACAAGGAAGAAACAAAGACGAAAGAGCAACAGAGCACGTTCAAGAATATCAGGGTCGGGTTCAGGGTTAGCAAAGTCAGGGTTAGGGGGCATGGGTAAACTGAGCAAAGACGGAGGGAAGGAAACGGGAGAACAGATCAGAGGTGGACGGGCGGGGTCCGGAGGAGGAGAAGGAGGAGGAGGGAGAGTGGGAGACAACGGAGAGGAGCAGTCAAGGACAGCAGAAGATCAGATGATCAGATCAGATCAGCAGCAGATCTTTCTACCCGACAGATCGGGTAGAAAGAAGGGGAACCCCAGACAGAGGACCAGGAGGGGGACCCCTCGGGACAGAACGCAAAGGAACAGAAGAGGGGGCAGTGGGCTTATCAGGGTCCAAGGCCCGGAAACGGTTGTGAGTCTGAGGAGGGAGGGAAGGACGAGGAGAGGAAGAGCGCAACACGCGAGCATAAGAGACGTTAGTATAAGGCGGGAGCCGGCGAAACTGGCGCCTCACCTCAGGAAAAGATAAACGCTCCCGGTGCTTCAGGTTGAGGACGGCTGCCTCAAGCTTGTAATGGACACAGGCATGGGAGAAGGTAGGAAGGGCCTCACCGCAGTTGAGGCAGCGAGCTTGGGGAGAAGTGCACTCCGACTTAGAGTGACCTTCACCCCCACACAATGGACAGAGAGAGAGAGTCCCAGAGCAGTGGAGGGCACCATGCCCAAACCTCCTGCACTTGTTACAAAGTCGAGGAGAAGGAATATACTCCTGGACAGAGCACTTAGCACCAGCAAGAATGACAGAGGATGGAAGGGTCCTACCATCAAAGGTGATCTTCACAACGCGAAGGGGTTGACGGCGACGACCACGAGGGGGACGAGTAAACGAGTCAACCTGGAGGACAGAATTTCCTTGGGCATCAAGGATATGCCGAATATCATTGTGGCAATCCTGCAGATTCCAAACACCAGTTGCAACATGGGGTGGGAGGAGAATAGTGACAACACTGGCATTCATCTGAACGTTCTTGGAGACCCGAACAGGGATCTCGCCAAGGCAAGATAAGGCAGCCAAGCGGGAAGCTGCATCCTGAGAAGGAGCAGCAACGACACGTGTACCGAGACGAGTGGGGTTGAAAGTAAGACGCATCCATGGAATCTACAAGATGCTGATGGAGAGAGAAATCGTCAGGAGGCGCAGAATCAAGAGGGAGGAGATCAAAGTATTTGGCCCATGAAGCAGGACCAAACAAGGCCTGATACTCGTCAGCACAGGAAGGAAATAAACGAGTGCGGCTGGGGCGCGAACGGCGTTGAGAACCCCCAGGGAGAGAGGGGTCAAAAGGCGCAGTAATCACAACGAGAGACTTAGCCGCACCAGGGGACGAAGTGGTCACCACTGGGGGCTGGAGGCTCGACCCAACCACAGAGGAGGGAGGGGAGCTGGGGAAGAAGTCAGGACGGTCAAAGGAGGAGCAAGGTGGGGGTCCAACGCAGCGGGAGCTACAGAGCCTGGTCTTCCAATACAGGCTGACTCAGGGGCTTGGTCGCCCACCCCACGAGCCTGAGAGGGTACAACGGAAACATTCATCGACAGAGACGAAGAGAAAGAAATTCACCCACGAATGTGCCCCCATACCCACCATGGAGCCACAATTAAAGGCAGGACACCCAACAGGAAGCTATCGCCGATCATGCCGGGGCCCCCTAGGGGTGCGTCGTGAGTATACGCCCCACAAACGCCACCTTAAGAACCGTCAGTTCGTCGAGATCGGGTTCAGCAACGAAAGGGGGATTGACAATAAAAGGTTCCCCTCGCTCGAGACGTCGGGTTCAACAGTTCTACGGGTGCAAGAGTATGCCTCCCCAAGCACCCGGGGGTCAAAATTGAAGAAGTCCAAAGAAATAATCCAAAACAAGCAAAAGATCGGCAGGAAACGACAAGCAGATAGGAGAAGAGGGGGGAGAAAAATGAAACTATGAAAAGGAAAAGCGATCCGGCATAATTAGAGAAAACAGCAGCAGGAGTGCAAGGCCATAAAAGGACAGAGGACTGTCCCACGGAGCATCACACTCCAGCAGTCGACCACGAAGCCCCCTCACGACGCCAACGGGTTGGATGGGGAGTTAGTAGTTATTAAATAATAATACTCAAAGAATGTGAAATAAGGAGAATTTAATATAATTCTCATGACTGTAAATATTTTCCCTTTTGTTGTGTGATCTAATGCAACACTTTACTAGAATTTCTGGGAAAATGAGGCGTTATTATGAGTTAATTAAATGATGTTAATTTCCCTTCTCTACTGTTTAATAGTGTTATATTACACAGTACAATAATAGTTTAAGGTACTGAATATTAGTAATAAGGTGTTAGATGTTTCCAACACTGCTATCATACCTCCCAAAGCTAAACCGGAAATTAGAAATTCGCTTGTGTTACTCTAAACAACGAGCTAAACATTTCCCAGTTCTTGAGCACCTGAATATTAATCTAGTGGTTAAAAAAATAATATGATTAAGTCCATTTTAATCAGGAACTTGCACCCGTCTTCAGCAGGATATATATGTATGTATGTACTCAACTAATTCCCCTAATTGTGATTGCTCTGGCAAGCTCTCTGAATTGAGCTCTGGCTCTTTGGTCCCGCCTATCAACCGTCAATCAACAGGTGTACAGGATCCTGAGCCTATTGGGCTCTATCATATCTACACTTGAAACTGTGTATGGAGTCAGCCTCCACCACATCACTTCCTAATGCATTCCATTTGTCAACCACTCTTACACTGAATTTTTTTTCTAATATCTCTGTGGCTCATTTGGGCACTCGGTTTCCACCTGTGTCCTCTAGTGCGCGTGCCTCTTGTGTTAAATAGCCTGTCTTTGTCTACCCTATCAATTCCCTTGGTAATCTTTAATATGGTGATCATGTCCCCCCCTAACTCTTCTGTCTTCCAGCGATGTGAGGTTTAATTCCCGTAGTCTCTCCTCGTGGCTCATACCTCTCACCTCGGGTACTAGTTTGGTTGCAATCCTTTGAACGTTTTCCAGTTTAGTCTTATCTTTGACCAGATATGGACTAAATGCTGGGGCTGCATATTCCAGGATTGGCCTGACATATGTGGTATACAAAGTTCTGAATGATTCCTTATACAAGTTTCTAAATGCTGTTCTTATGTTGGCTATCCTGGCATATGCTACTGATGTTATCCTCTTGATATGGGCTGCTGGGGACAGGTCTGGCGTGATATCAACTCCCCAGGTCTTTTTCTCTCCGACTCTTGAATTTCCACTCCCAGAGGATACCTTGGTATCTGGCCTCCTGTTCCCTACACCGATCTTGATTACATTACATTTCTTTGGTTTAACTAACAACCATTTGTTCGACCATTCCCTCAGCTTTTATAGGTCATCTTGAAGCCTCAAGCAGTCCTCCTCTGTCTTAATCCTCCTCATAATTTTGGTATCGTCAGCAAACATTGGAAGAAATAAATCTTTACCCTACTGGAGATCATTTACATGTATCAGAAACAGGATAGGACCGAGAACAGAGCCCTGTGGGACTCCATTGGTGACTTCACACCAATCTGAGGTCTCACCCCTCACCGTAACACTCTCCTTCCTATTGCTTAGGTACTCCCATATCCACTGGAGCACCTTACCAGCTACTCCTGTCTGTCTCTCCAGCTTATGTACCACCCTGTTATGCGGTACTGTGTCAAAGGCTTTATGACAATTCAAGAAAATGCAATCTGTCCAGCCTTCCCTTGCTTAACCTTTGTCAACTGGTCGTAGAATACTATTAAGCCAGTCAGGTAAGAATTACCCTCACTGAACCCATGTTGGCGATTTGTCATTAAGTCCCTTCTCTCCAGATGTGTTACTAGGTTTTTTCTCATGATCTTCTCTATCACTTTGCATGGTATACAAGTCAAGAACAAGCCTGTAGATCAGTGCCTCCTGCCTGTCGCCCTTTTTGTATATTGGGACAAGCAAGTAATTATCAATAGAAGGCACCAAACCAGGAAGGTTATGTAGCACCATCAAATGTGCGGGATAATCAGAGGGCGCTAAATATCACCAAGGATGCCAATACGAGAACAAAAACGCACAAGGCGAACGATATCAAAGTATCAGAGTCGCCTAGAATTCTATCGAGGGTCAAGCGACCACGGGGGACGGTCGGAAAACAAGACACACGCTCATCCTGGAAGTCAGGACATTCAACAAGGATGTGTAGGACTGTAAGAGGGACAATCCAATTTGGACAATAAGGAGCAGGGCGGCGCTCCATTAAGTGACCGTGAGTTAAACGGTATGGCCAATACATAACCTAGCCAGAGGCGTTTCCCACCGCCGGTTACGGTCGCAGGAGGAAGGCCCCTGGACACACAACTCTTAAGGGTACACAGTTTGTTACCAATAACGGAAAGACCAATAACTCTGCCATCAGACAAGGATGGAGGCATGAATAACTGGGTAAAAGTCGGAATAAGGAACACGTTTATGGGAGATGGGACAAGTGCGGATAGCGTCCTTAGCAGCAGCATCCGCACGCTCATTTAAAAAAACACCAACATGGCTGGAACCCAGCAAAACACAACCGACTTAAATTTACTGGAGATAAGAAACAGCCAATGTTGAGTCTCGATGACCACAGGGTAGACTGGATTAAAGGACCCTAAAGCCATGAGGGCACTATGAGAGTCAACTACTAACATGAAGGAGGATTGCCCCCGGGAAAGCAGGAGACGAAGAGCATAGAGAATAGCAGAGAGTTCTGCTGTGAAGATGCTAGCCTCCGGAGGAAGGTGACACATATAAGTGTGGTCAGGAAAAAAAACAGTAGCCCACACCGTCAGCAGACTTTGACCCGTCGGTGAAGATGGGAACGGAGTGGGAGTGAGAAGAAAAGTGCTCAAGGAAGAGGCGTTTCAGAACTGTAGGAGGGGTAAAAGCTTTAGTGATGCGGGTCAGAGAAGTACAAAATTTGGGAAGGGGGACCCTCCTCGGGGGCAAGGAGGGAACAATACAAGGAGAAACATTAGTAATACGAACCGAAAGAGAATCTTGTAAGCGAGACAAACGGACAGAAAGAGGAAGGTGGTGAAGAACAGGAACTACAGGAGGGGTAAAAGTCAAAGCACGATAGAGGCGAGAGTGAGGATGCTGTAAGGATCACGCAAGATAGCGAAGACTGTAGCGATCACGGCGATCCTGGAGAGACAAAGCCAGTGTCAGCGTACAAGCTGAGGGTAGGAGTTGAACAAAAAGCACCAGAGCTGAGGCGCAACTGAGTATGGTGCAAAAGATCAACACGGCGAAGAGTAGGAGAAGCAGAAGAGTATGCAGGGCAACCATAATCGAGGTTAGACAGGACGAGAGAGGAATGCAAATAGAGGAGCGTGCGCCTATCCGCTCCCCAAGAAGTATGGGACAAAACCTTAAGTAGGTTAAGGGCCATAGAGCATTCAACACGGAGGTAAGAGACATGGGGCGACCAAGACAAACGAGTGTCAAAGAATAACCCCAAAAGCTTCGTGGAATCTTTGTACTCAAGGGGATGACCATAAAGTGACGAAGAGGGACGAAGAACGACCCGCTTCCGAGTAAAAGTCATGGCACAAGTCTTAGTAGTAGAGAACTTGAAGCTATGATTGGTGGTCCAAGATGACACGGCATCAATCGCAAGTTGAAGCCGCCGTTGAAGGAGAGGCGAATCATCACCTCGACAGCAAAGAGTAAGATCATCAACATAAAGAGAGGAGAAGATGCCAGAAGGAAGGCAGGAAAGGAGACCATTGAGGACAACCAGAAAAAGAGTAGTACTAAGAACACTACCTTCGGGCACACCTTCATACTGCCGAAAAGAGGCAGAGAGAGTGGCACCAAGCCTGACTCGAAAGGTACGACAAGAGAGAAAGCTTTGAAGGAAAAGAGCGAGATTACCACGAAGGCCAAAAGAACGAAGTTGGGACAGAATATGGTATCTCCAAGTCGTGTCATAAGCCTTTTCCAGGTCAAAAAGGACAGCAACAACGGAGGTCTTCGCAGCAAAAACAGTACGAATATAGACCTCCAAGTTCACCAGGACATCAGTCGTACTGCGGCACTTGCGAAAACTAAATTGAGAAGGAGAGAGGTGGTGATGGTGTTCCAAAACCACATCAGACGGACATTTACCATATGCTCAAACAGCTTGCAAACACAACTCGTGAGAGCAATAGGGCGGAAGTCCTTAGGGGACGTACTGAGAGACCCTGGTTTCCGGATAGGGAATACAACGGCATCGAGCCAGTCCTCAGGGACGGACGACTACTCCCAGACCTGGTTATACTGATTCAGTAAATACTGAAACGTGTACGGAGGGAGTTGGCGAATCATCTCATAACGAACGTCATCCGAGCCCGCTGTCGTAGATCCGCAGAGGGCCAGGGCAGACTGAAGTTCAGAAAGAGAGAAAGGATCGTTATAGGGAAGGCGGAGATGAGTGTGGAAATCTAAAGGATAAGATTCAAGAACAGGCTTATGAAGAAGGAAGGATTGAGGAAGATGAGACCCAGAGCTAACAGAAGAAAAGTGGGAACCCAGTTCGGCCGCGACCTTCAATGGATCCACCACAAGAGTCCCATGGAGGTGGAGAACCGGCGAGACATCTGGAACGAACTTGCCCGTAATCTTGCGGATCATCTTCCAGATCTGCGGTAGAAGAGTATCGGATGTAATGGTGGAAACATAAGAATTCCAACTCTCACGTTTGGCAGTACTAATGGTTCTTCGTGCCACCGCACTTGCCTTCTGAAACAGAATAAAAGAATCAGCCGTCTGCCGGCGGCGGTGTTTTTTCCAGGCTGCACGCTTACAGCAGACAGCCTGAGCACAGTCCGCATTCTACCAAGGAACGGAACACTCTTCCGTGTGCCCCGGGAGGAAGAGCGAGGGATAGACCTGAGGGCAGCATTGAAGACTGTGTCATAAAAAAGGAGGGCGGCGCGAGGAAGAGGCAGAGAGGAGAGGTCAGAGAGTAGCACGGAGGGTGAATAGGCACCAGTCAGCCTTGGCAAACTGCCACCTAGGGAAGGAGAGGGGAGGGTGGAAAGAGAACAAGGAAACGAGGATGGGGAAATGATCACTGTTATGGAGGTCATCAAGAACCTGCCACATGAAATCTAAGTAAAGGGACGACGAGCAGAGAGAAAGATCAAGACAGGAAAGGGTGCGAGTTCTTGAGTCTACATGAGTGGGCTCACCAGAATTCAGAAGAGAGAGAGAAGAAGCGAGGACGAACGGTTCGAGAAGACTGCCTCGAGTGTTTGTCAGAACATCACCCCAGAGGGAATGTCGACAGTTGAACTCACCCAAAACGAGCACCGGCTCTGGCAAGGAGTCCAGGAGGTGCTTAAGATCAGGAAGGGAAAGAGGGAAATTTGGAGGGAGGTAAATAAAACACTGTATACCATTTACCCACAAAAACACAGGCAGCAGAACAATGGATAGGGGACGGAAGAAGTAGGGGGACGAAGGGAATATCAGAATGAATTAAGAGAGCAGTAGAGTTATGGGCCCCAGCAAGAGCTGGAGGGGGGGGGGGGGGAAGAGAAATAAAGGAATAACCACGAAAGTGACCAGGACGAGCACCAAGCATTGGTTCCTGGACACAAACACAAAGTGGTGTAAACTGTGTAATTAGAAGTTGGAGTTCATGGAAGTTGGCATAAAATCCACGAATATTCCACTGAAGAATAGACATTATTTAAGAGAAAGGACAGTAACAGAGAACAAGAAAGAAGTAAAGGTAAAGAGGAACACAGTTTATTAAAGAATCTCAGGATCAGGGTCAGGATCAGGGTCTGGATCAGGGTCTGGATCAGGAGCAGGGTCAGCAAAATCAGGGTTAGGGGGCATGGGTAAGCTTAGTAAGGAGAGGGAAGGGAGCGAAAAAACAGACCAGAGGCGAACTGACGGGGTCCGGAGGAGGAGGAGACAACCGAGTGGCAGACAAGGACACTTGGAGGATGGTGGGCAGAAATCAGGGAGTGCACCTCAGGAAGGGCAGCAACAGAGGGAATCGGGGCGGAAGAAACCTCCATATCAGAGACAGGGGGTTCGACTACTGAAATGGCAGGGGATGTAGTGACAGAATCAGAGGGAAGGAGTGAGGAAGAGAGCAAAACCTTCTTACTTGCCGGAGAGGAAGAAGGAGAGGAGCCAGGCTTACGTTTCTGACTCGAAGAGACAGGCGTTCCAGTAACAACGTACCGGGCGACAGACTCAATGGTCTCAGCAGGAGAAGAGGAACGAGAGCGAACAACACGACGATTGCTGGGAGGATGATGGATATCAGCCTGGACAGACAGGTGGCGTGGAGGGTCAAGAGACTGGGGGGAGGGCCGGGAAGAAAGAGTGGGGGGAGATGGGGAAGAAGACAAAGGAGATATGGCGGACTGGGTAGGAAGGGGGGAAATCCCAGATGGAGAACTGGGAGAGACCATCTGGACAGGAGGCAAAGGAATAGGGGAGGAGGTGGTGGGTGTGGTCGGGTTTAAGGCCTGGAAACGGGTGAGAGACTGAGGAAGACGGGAAGGACGAGGAGAGGTAGAACGCAACATGCGAGCGCAGGAGACGCCCGCAAAAGGGGTCAGACGACGAACTTTGTGTCTCACTTCAGGAAAAGACAGACGATCACTGTGCTTCAAGTTGAGGACGGCTTCCTCGAGTTTGTAGTGCATACACGAGCGTGAGAAGGTAGGGTGGGCTTCACCACAATTGACGCAGCGAGTCTGGGGAGAAGTGCACTCAGACTTAGAGTGATTATTGTCCCCACACAAGGGGTACAGACACACAGTACTGGTTCATTTGAGGACACCGTGCCCGAACTTCCAACACTTATTGCAAAGTCTAGGAGAGGGAATGTACTCCTGAACGGAGCATCTGGCACCAGCAAAATAATAGAGGGCGGAAGGGCCCTACTATCAAAGGTGATTTTAACAACTCGACGGGGCTGGCGGCGACGACCACGAGGGGGGTCGAGTAAACGTGTCCACCTGGAGGACAGAATGACCTTGAGCTTCGAGGATATGTTTAATATCCTCATGGCAATCTTTGAGGTCCCGAACACCATGTGGGAGGAGAACACCGTTCTCCTCCCACATGGTGTGGAGGAAAACAGTGCCAACACTGGCATTTAACCGAGCGTACTTGGAGACCCGAACAGGGGTCTCTCCAATGCAGGACAAAGCGGCTAAGCGAGTAGCTGCATCCTGAGGAGCAGCATCGACGACATGCGAACCGTAACTGGTGGAGTTAAAAGTAACCGAGGCATCTACTGAATCAACAAGGTGTTTATGGCGGGAGAAATCTTCAGGAGGAGTAGAATCTAGATGGTGGAGATCAAAGCATTTAGCCCACGTAGCGGGACCAAACAAGGCATTGTAAGTACTATTACGGTAAGGAATTGTACGAGTGCGGCCGTGGCGGGAACGGCGTTGAGAACCCCGGGAGTTTATGGGGGTAAAAGGCGCAGTAGTCACAATGAGAGACGATGCCGTGCCAGAGGACGAGGTGGTCACCATTGGGGCTGGGGACTCGACCCTACTGCAGAGGTGGGAGGGGAGCTGAGGGGAGTAGTCAGGTCGTCGGGGCTCAATGCAGCAGGGGCGACAGGGCCTGGTCTTCCAACACAGTCAGACTCGGGGGCTTGGTCGCCCACCCCACGAGCCTGAGAAAGTACAAGGGAAAAATTATCAGCCATGAAAACGAGGGAAAACTTTCATTCACGAATGTGCCCACACACCCACCATGGAGCCACAATTAGAGGCAGGACACCCAACAAGAAGCTATCGCCGATCTCGCCAGGGCCTCCCAGAGGTGCGTCGTGAGTATACGCCCCACAAACGCCACCTTAAGAACCGTGAGTCCGTCGAGAGCGGGTTCAGTGACGAAAGGGGGATTGACAATAAAAGGGTCCCCTCGCTCGAGACATTGGGTACTACAGTTCTATGGGTGCAAGAGTATGCCTCCTCAAACACCCGGGAGTCAAAACAAAAGAAGGTCGAAAGAATAATCAAAACAGGCAAATGGTCGGCAGGAAATGACAATTTGATAGAAGAGGGGGGGGGGGGGGGAAATGAAACAAGGAAAAGGGGTCTGGCAAAATTGGTAAAGGCAGCAGCAGGAGTATAAGGCTGCAAAATGACAGAGGACTGACCCATGGAGCATCACACTCCAGCAGCTGCCCACCAAGCCCACTCACGGCGACAACAAGCCAGATAGTGAGGGGGGTATATTGGGACAACATTCGCAGTCTCCATTTTTCTGGTAGTTCTCTCGATCGTCTTCAGTGATCTACTATACACTGTGGAGAGTGGCAAGCAAAGTGCCTCTGCATACTCTTTCAGTACACATGCGAGATCCCGTCTGGATCAACAGCCTTTCTAACATCCAGATCCAGCAAGTGTCTCTTGACCTCATCTCTCGTAATTTCGAGCCCATCAAAGGCCACCTGGTTTACTTCCCTCTCTCCTAGTGCAGTGACCTCACCTTGTTCTATTGTGAAGACCTCCTGGAACCTCTTGCTGAGTTCTTCTTACACACCTTTGTCATTAGCTGTTCTTTTGCTTAATTACCTGTTCTTTCACCATTTTCCTCCTGATGTGACTGCAGTAGCTTTGGTTCGGTCTTGGCTTTGTTTGCAATATCATTTTCATAACTTTTCTTTGCTTCTCTTCTTACCCTAACATACTCATTCCTGGTTCTCTGCTAACTCTCTCTGCTTTCTGGTTTTCTGTTATTCTGGAAGTACCTCCGTGCCCTTTTGTTCAGTTCCTTTGATTCCATCAGAGGAATTAGGTGGCCTCGTAGCCTGGTGGATAGCGCGCAGGACTCTTAATTCTGTGGCGCGGGTTCGATTCCCGCACGAGGCAGAAACAAATGGGCAAAGTTTCTTTCACCCTGAATGCCCTGTTACCTAGCAGTAAATAGGTACCTGGGAGTTAGTCAGCTGTCACGGGCTGCTTCCTGGGGGTGAAGGCCTGGTCGAGGACCGGGCCGCGGGGACACTAAAGCCCCGAAATCATCTCAAGATAACCTCAAGATCTCAAGATAACCATACACGCCCTTCCATGGATTCTTCTTTTGCTTCTCTGATTTTTCCTTTTGGGCCGGGATAAACCTGTTTACTGCCTCCTGACACTTTTGGAAGACATAGTCCATATCTTGTACAGACCTAGCTCTGACCTGTGTCCCAAGGCATTTCCCTTAGGAAAATTCTCATCTCATAATTCCCCTTTCGGTATGCCAGCCTTTTTTTCCTAGTTCTTATTTTGGGGAGATCTGGATAAATCTGATCTGATCTTTTGGGGGAGCAGGATAAAGTGTGTGTGTGTTACTTACGTAGTTGTGTTTGTAGGGTTGAGCTCTGGCTCTTTGGTCCCGCCTCTCAACGGTCAATCAACTAATGTACAGGTATTTGAGCCTACTGGACTATCATATCTACACTTTAAGATGTGTATGGAGTCAGCCTCCACCACATCACTGCCTAATGCATTCCATTTGTCTACTACCCTGACACTGAAAAAAATTCTTTCTAACATCTCTATGGCTTATTTGGGCACATGTTAATATTTGGCTTATTAGTTTCCACATGTGTCCCCTGGTGAGTGTGCCCCTTGTGTTAAGAAGTGTCTATCTACCCTATCAATTCCTCTGCGAATCTTGTATGTGGTGATCATGTCCCCTCTAACTCTTACGTCTCCCAGTGACGCGAGGTTTAATTCCCGTAGTCTCTCCGCATAGCTCATACCCCTCAGGTTTGTCACCAGACTAGTACCTGAACTTTGAACCTTTTCCAGTTTAGTCTTATGCTTGACTAGATATGGACTCCATGCTGGAACCCCATACTCCAGGATTGTTCTGACGTATGTGATATATAATGTTCTGAAAGACTCCTTGCACAGTTTCTATAGGCGTTCTTGTGTTAGCCAACCTGGCATATGCCGTTGATGTTATCCTCTTGATATGAGCTTCAAGGGACATGTCTGGCGTGATATCATCCCCCAGGTCTGTCTCGGTCTCTCTCTGGAAGTATTTCATCTCCCAAATGATACCTTGTATCTTGTCTCCTGCTCCCTACACATATCGACATTACATTACATTTGCTTGGGTTAAACTCTAACAGCCATTTGTTCGACCATTCCTCAGCTTGTCCAGGTCTTCTTTAAGCCTCAAGATGTCCTCCTCTGTTAATCCTCCTCATAATATTGGCGTCGTCAGCAAACATTGAGAAGAATGAGTCATACCCTCTGGGAGATCATTTACGTATATCAGAAACAGGATAGGTCCGAGTACAGAGCCTTTTGGGACTCCACTGGTGACTTCACGCCAATCTGAGGTCTCACCCCTCACTAACTCTCTGCTTCCTATTGCTTAGGTACCCGCTTATCCACTGGAGCGCCCTACTAGTTACTCCTGCCTGTTTCTCCAGCTTATGCATCAGCCTTTTATGGGGTACTGTGTCAAAGGCTTTCCGACAGTCCAAAAAATGCAGTCCGCCCATCCTTCTCTTTCTTGCTTAATCTTTGTCACCTGATCGTAGAATTCTATTAAGCCCGTCAGGCAAGATTTACCTTCCCTGAAACCATGTTGATGGGTGGTCACGAAGTCCCTTCTCTCCAGATGTGTTACTAGGTTTTTTCTCACGATCTTCTCCATCACCTTGCATGGTATACAAGTTAAGGACACTGACCTGTAGTTCAGTGCCTCTTGTCTGTCACCCTTTTGTATATTGGGACTACATTAGCCGTCTTCCATATTTCTGGTAGGTCTCCCGTTTCCAGAGACCTACTATACACTATGGAGAGTGGCAAACAAAGTGCTCCTGCACACACTTTCAATATCCATGGTGAGATTCCGTCCAGCCCAACAGCTTTTCTCACATCCAGCTCCAATAGATGCTTCTTGACCTCATCTCTTGTAATTTCGAACCCTTCCAAGGTCGCCTGGTTTGCTGCCACCTCTCCTAGCGCCGTGACCTTTCCTTGTTCTATTGTAAAGACCTCCTGGAACCTGTTGAGTTCTTCACACACCTCTGTCATTCTCTGTGTACCTGTCCTCACCCGTTCTAATTTTCATCACCTGTTCCTTCACTGTTGTTTTCCTCTTGATGTGCCTGTGTAGTAGCTTTGGTTCTGTGATGGCTTTATTAGCTGTATCATTTTCATACCTTTTCTCAGCTGCTCTTCTCACACTAACATACTCGTTCCTGGTTCTCTTATCTCTCTCTACTTTCTGGTGTTCTGTTATTTTGGAAGTTCCTCCACGCTTTTTTTTCAGCTCCTTTGCTTTCATACATTCCCTATTAAACCACGAATTCGTTTGCTTCTCGTTTTTTTCCTGTCGGACCGGGATAAACCTGCATACCACCTCCTGACACTTTTGGGTGACAGTTCATCAATGTCTTGTACGGACTTAGCTCCGAGTTGTGTGTCCCATGGTATATCCCTTAGGAATTTATTCATCACATACTTTCCTTTTCGGTACGCCAGCCCTATGTTTCCCAGTTCTTTTTTGGGGAGATATTCCTAGCTCAAGCAGGTACTCAAAGCTCAATACACTGTAATCCCTCATTCCCAAGGGGGCTTCCAACTTCCCTTCCCTTATATCCGACTCATTTTAGGGTAAATATCAGATCAAGCAAAGCTAGCTCATCCTCTCCTCTCTCATTCTTGTCGATCCCTTGACGTGTTGACTTGGAAAGTTTCTTGTTGCCATGTTCAGCAGCTTAGCTCTCCATGTGTCTGGTCCTCCATGTGGGTCTCTGTTCTCCCAATCTATCTTCCCATGATTCAAGTCTCCTGTGACTTGTAGTCTGGATCCATTCCTGCTTGCCACAGAAGATGTTCTCTATGTTGATGGTGGCCATGTTGATTCTATCATATTTCTGTCTGGGTCTTCTATCGTTCGGTGGGGGGTTATATATGACTACTACTATAATTTTCTGTCCTCCAGCTGCAATGGTGCCTGATATGTAATCATTGAAACCTTCACAGCTCTGATTAACCATCTCTTCAAAACTCCAACGTTTTCTTAGCAGCAAAGCTACACCACCACCTCTTCTCCCTTCTCTCTCTTTCCTCACTACATAGAAGTCCTGTGAAAACACTGCATTTGTTATGGTTTTCGTTAGCTTTGTTTCTGTGAGTGCTATTATGTCTGGGTTTTCTTCTAGTGCCCATTCTCCGAGTTCACTTGTTTTATTTGTAATCCCATTTACGTTAGTGTACATTGCCTTGAAGCTATCTTCTGTTCATTTTCTTGTCCCCTTCTTGGTGAGTGTTCTACTGGTGGGGAAAGCTGTTCCCTGGGTGTGAAGATCTATGACGTGGTTTGCAAGGACTGAAAAGATTTTGGAGTGGGGGGTGGGGGTTCAAGGGAAGGGGGAACAGGTAGGGTATCGGGTAATGAGATAGGGGGGACATGGAGGATATTGTGTGAGGGAGGAGGGATAGAGAGGGTATGGGATGAAGGGGGAGGGGGGACATGGTGGGTATGGGAGAGGGAGGGGTGTGTGTGTGTGTGTGTGTGTGTGTGTGTGTGTGGTGTGTGTGTGTGTGTGTGTGTGAGAGAGAGAGATCCCTTGTAACGATTGGGAGTATGAAGCTTTGACCAACTAGTAAATCTTTGAGTTCACACTTATCAACATTGTGTGATTACAATGGGCCCAACAATTCAATGCATTGCATTTACATGCTTACAATGCATTGCATTTACATTGCAGTGTTGCATCCTCAACGGTGCTGTTTTCGGCCTCAGTGTAGCATTCTTCCACTACATGCTGCTGCCGGGACTGAAGCAGGGGGCTGAGGCTCTTCCTGGATGAAGGAGGCTAGTGTGGCCGTTAGTGCTGCCCATCCTCACAACCATCTTCAACATATTGTGGGTCTTGCCACTCTTCGTGCTCTCCAGGATCATTAACACCATATGGTTTCAATACATAGCTGACAGTGCATATCGCCAGCGCCAAGGACGTCCTCACCTGATCAGCAGCATCAGTAAACTTGTAGCCGATTCTCATCTCCATCTTTGACCAGTTTCTTTTTGTCATACAGGCTAGCTTGATGAAGCTGGTGCCTCTGGTGGGTGTAGATTTGATCCTGAACGGTATTCACCTGTGTATGCTTAATGCACTCTATGCCTTTGAGTGCAGATGGTTCAACATTGGTTGGGAACTTTGCGAGAGATTAAGTTTCATCGAGGAGAACTGGCCGTACTTCATGGGGTTTGGCCTTCCACGGGCACTTATATACAATGAAGATTGATACATTGTGATTAGTGGATGTCTCTTTGCTTTGTCACTTCCTGTTTTCATCATCAGTGCCAACGAGGCTGATCCAGTGTTCAACTCCAATGGTTGCCAAAATGCATTTGTTTTCTTTGGTGGTTGGTGTGTCCAACCACACATCAAGCAGACTAGTCACAAGACATCCTCCACCGACTCCCAATTAAAAGCTTAAATTACATTCACTGGAAAGGTGAAGATTTAGGGGTGACATGGGAGTAGTTACCCAGATCAATACTGAAACAGGTGAAGACAGCGTGAAAACATGAGGTGCTCTGTTCTGTGACGTCAGGTGAACTTTTGTATATAGGTAGGAGGCACAGAGCTTTTAACTGTGCTTGGTCTCTACTTTATATGGTTGACTCTTTGTTCTGTTTGAGAGAAACCGAGTATCCAGCGTCCTATTTTACCGGTTATTCCCATTGACCTAATTTTGGGTATTCAAATAAGAAGCTATCACTCCATGGTCACATTTATCGAATGCCTTTGCGATGTCCGGGTATTCATCAACATTCTATTCTTCTAATGCCTGAGTGACTGTCGTAGTGGGCAAGTAGCTGTGAGAGGTACGATCTTCCCGCTCTAAATCCATGTTGGCCTTAGTTGCGAATATCATTGGTCTCCAATGGAGCCGATCGGCCGAGCGGACAGCACACTGGACTTGTGATCCTGTGGTCCTGGGTTCGATCCCAGGCGCCGACGAGAAACAATGGGAAGAGTTCTTTCACCCAATGCCCCTGTTACCTAGCAGTAAAATAGGTACCTGGGTGTTAGTCAGCTGTCACGGGATGCTTCCTGGGGGTGGAGGCCTGGTCGACGACCGGGCCGCGGGGACACTAAAAAAAAGCCCCGAAATCATCTCAAGATAACCTCCATGAAACTGGTGACCTGACTAATCACTCAAATACTTTTATTATTTGGGACGTTAGTGCAACTCGTCTATAATTCTTCGCAAATGCTTCTCTCTCCTTTTCCTTTCCCCATTTTATTTCTTCTTCCTACTTTCCCCAATCATTACCATCCATTAACCACGAACACATTTTCATTTGTATTATAGGAGAATGTAAATGCGAGGGGTAAACGCGTCCAGGATCTGTCAGTCTGTCGACCATTACAGAGGAGTATCTATGATGACCGCACAACTCAAACGTCTCTTTCTTTTTTACTTTTTTTTTTTACATAGACCTCTACGTCGTTGAGAAGCAGCGACGTTTCGGTCCGTCCTGGACCAGTAAAGTAAGTAAGTAATTATCAAAAGAAGGCACCAAACCGGGAAGGCTATGTAGCACCATCAAATACGCAAAATAATCAGAGGGCGCTAAATATCACCAAGGATGCCAATACGAGAACAAAAACGCATAAGGCGAACGATATCAAAAGTATCCGAGTCACCAAGAATTCTATCGAGGGACAGGTGACCGCGAGGGGCGGTCGGAAAGCAAGACACACGCTCGTCCTGGAAGTCAGGACATTCAAGAAGGACATGCACGACCGTAAGAGGGACAATGCAACTAGGACAATAAGGAGCAGGGCGGCGCTCCATCAAGTGACCATGGGTTAAGCGAGTATGGCCAATACGCAACCTCGCCGGAGCTGTTTCCCACCTCCGGTTACGGTGGAAGGAGGACGGCCACGAGGAAACACAACATTTAAGAGTACGTAGCTTGTTACCAGTAACAGACAACCAAGAAGCCTGCCAACGGGTAAGGACTGAGGAATGGATAACCGGGTAAAAGTCGGAATACGGAATGCCTTTACGAGAGATGGGACAAGAGCGGACAGCTTCCTTGGCGGCAGCATCCGCACGCTCATTTAAAGACACACCAATATGGCTGGGAACCCAACAAAACTCAACCGACTTAAATTTACTGTGAACGAGGAACAGCCAATGCTGGATCTCGACAACTACTGGATGAACCGGATTAAAGGACCCGAGAGCCATGAGGGCACTACGAGAGTCAACAACAACTACAAAGGAAGACTGACAACGAGAAAGCAGGAGACGAAGAGCATAGAGAATAGCATAAAGTTCCGCTGTAAAGATGCTAGTCTCCGGAGGCAAGCGACACATATAAGTGCGATCAGGAAAAACAACAGAGTAGCCAACACCGTCCGCTGACTTAGACCCATCGGTGAAGACAGAAACGGAGCGGGAGTGAGAAGAAAAGTGCGAGGAAAAGGCGTTTTAGAACCGTAGGAGGGGTAAAAGCTTTAGTGATACGGGTCAAGGATGTACAAAACCGCGGAAGAGGGACCCTCCACGGGGGCAAAGAAGGAACAACACGAGGAGAAACATCAGAAATACGAACGGAAAGAGAATCCTGTAGGCGAGATAACCGGACAGAAAGAGGGAGGTGGTGAAGAGGAACAGGAACCGCAGGAGGGGTAAAAGTTAAAGCACGACAGGGCGAGAGGAAGGATGTTACAAGGACCGCGCAAGATAGTGAAGACAGTAGCGATCACGGCGGTCCTGGAGAGACAGGAAGCCAGTGTCAACATACAAGCTAAGGATGGGAGTCGAACGAAAGGCACCAGAACTGAGGCGCAACCCAGTATGGTGCAAAGCATCAAGACGGCGAAGAGTAGAAGGAGAAGCAGACGAGTAAGCAGGGCAACCATAATCGAGCTTAGACAGGACGAGAGAGGAATGTAAAGCAAGGAGTGTGCGCCTATCTGCCCCCTAAGAAGTATGGGACAAGAACCGAAGGAGGGTAAGGGCCTTAGAGCACTCAACACGGAGGTAAGAGATATGGGGAGACCAAGACAAACGAGTGTCAAGGAATAACCCCAAAAGCTTTGGAATCTTTTGTATTCAAGGGGATGACCATAAAGTGACAAAGAGGGACGAAGAACAACCCGTTCCCGCGTAAAAGTCATGGCACAAGTTTTAGAAGTAGAGAACTTGAAGCCATGATCGGTGGCCCAAGACGACACGGCATCAATTGCAAGTTGAAGCCGGCGTTGAAGGAGAGGCGAATCATCACCCTGACAGCAAAGGGTAAGATCATCGACATAGAGAGCGGAGAAGACACCTGAAGGAAGAGAGGAAAGAAGACCATTGAGGGCAACCAGAAAAAGAGTAGTGCTCAGAACACTACCCTGGGGCACACCTTCGTATTGCTGAAAAGAGGCAGAGAGAGCGGTACCAAGGCGCACCCGAAAGGAACGACGGGAGAGGAAGCTGCGGAGAAAGAGAGGGAGATGACCACGAAGGCCAAAAGAACGAAGTTGAGATAGAATATGCTATCGCCAAGTGGTGTCGTAAGCCTTTTCCAGGTCAAAAAGGACGGCAACAACGGAGGTCTTCGCAGCAAAAGCAGTACGAATGTAGACCAAGTTCACCAGTACATCTGTCGTGCTGCGGCACTTGCGGAAACCAAATGAGAAGGGGAGAGGAGGTGATGGTGTTCCAGGAACC